>NC_069500.1:296486011-296824344 GCF_027579735.1 Bombina bombina | reverse complement strand
GTAGGAAACAGTATGTGGGGTGTTCCACCAGAGAGGCACGTACATGTATAAGAGAACATCTAAACAATATTGAAAATGGTCTGGAATGTTCTGATTTAGTCAGACATTTTAAGTTCCAACATGGACAGAATGTCACAAGTTTTCAATGGCAAATAATAGAACATGCACGTGCCCCATTGCGTGGGGTGACAGGGTTAGAAAGTTACTCTATAGAGAGGCATTCTGGACCTTCCAATTAAAAACATGCAGGCCAAATGGCTTCAATATTGAGGGCGATGTGATAAACTTTTGGTCCCATTGTAAATGATCATTAATGTGGAATAAGTGTTACAGTTGTTTATATTTATCTTTAGCACTATAAGTTGATGTATTTGATCATAAACAGTACCTCAAACCTTCCCAGATCTAAGATTGAACGTTAAATATAACAGGAATGTTTCTGTTTCTATCAGCCCCCACTTTTGCTCAGCCTAAGAGGCCCATTTATCAAGCTCCGTATGGAGCTTGTGGGCCCGTGTTTCTGGCGAGTCTTCAGACTCGCCAGAAACAGCAGTTATGAAGCAGCGGTCTAAACAAGTACAATCTGGTTAATTGACACCTCCTTGTTGGCGGCCTCTTATGAGCTGCTGGTGCAATGCTTAATACGGAGAGCGTATTGCTCTCCGCATTCAGCGAGGTCTTGCGGACCTGATCCGCACTGTCGGATCAGGTCTGCAAGACCTTTGATAAATAGGCCTCTTAATCTAGATTGTTCTTAATTAATCATTTTTTGAGTCACAGGTAATTGTGTCTAAATTGTCTTTGACTGTACTCACAGGTACTTTAGGAATGAAAGCTAATATATGAATATTAATATGTTGGATCTTTCTATCAACTCTTAATATATTATTGTTAAATGTTTAGAGAATAACTACCCTCTATGGGGGGAGTTTGGAGGGGGAACAGACTAGAATTCTCAGAATATCCCTACAGGGTAAGCCTATGTATCCCTGAAGGGCAGTGTCTAGATACCGGATTTAAAGTATCAGAAAAACTAAAAGGAAGGACAGAGGTATCGTGTGGCACAGTTAGGGTGAGAATCTAGATAATCATAATATAGGTGAGCAAAAAGGACTGTGGCATATAAAATATAACTTTTATTAATTTATTAATTAAAATCTAGGTAATACGGATTAAAATAAGGTATACAATTTAAACATGCACAATGTCTCGATTTAACAACGTTAGATTTGATTGGTAATGTAGGTCCACCTGTAGTGTAAGTATTCAGTTTATTATCTATAAATTACATGAAGGTATCCTGTAATTACTATCCAAGTGTACATATTAGAGTTACAAACACACTATAGACAGTCTAGTATAAGACTTCTGATCATTCAGATTAGGATATCATTGCTGGAGGGGAGAAACACACTTGTGAGTTCAGAATTAACGCTAGCTTATTTAAAGACTGGAAGGGACAAAATCATAGTCGTTCTGGTAAAGAAACCCCCTTCCTGAGTGCGTGTCAGCCTGTTTGAATGTGTGATACAAAACATATGTAGTACATATTCTGGATATCCTAGGGTATAGATATGGGTATTACAATATTGCAGCACTGTTAAATGTAACAGTGCAGTGGCCAAAATGGCCCTTAAATTTAAACCCAATGTATCACCGCTATATGTTAGAATATACGAAAGACTAATGTAATTATGAACTACAGGCTAAACGCTAGTGCCAATTAAGGCCAACATTTTATTCAATTCTTAAAGAGGCAGTGCGAATGCCCCTATGTTTCAATTAGTGAATGTAGGTGTATACCAGGGATGACAAGGTGTCATCTAATATTTTAACAGAAGTTGTTATTACGAGTGTGTTAAAGGAGGGAACACACTCGTAATAACAAAATTAGCACTGGCTATTGTTAAATGTATATTCAATTGCCTATGTGATCTCTCTAACAAAGTGGTCTATACAATATTTATCTGAAAGTAGAAATTAATATAATGGTGTAAGTTCATAAGGCATTCAATAAGGATTGTACATATAATTTAGCAATCAATAGTTACACTGTGTTAGATAAAGTTAGGAAACACTTTAAGGTCTCTCTATCTCAAGGTCTGTACACTCAGGGTCTGTAACTTTGAGGCTCACAGCGTGTTTGTAATTGATGTACAGCTGTCATGGCTATTTAAGAGCGGGCAGCTGCACATTCAATATGTCTATGACTAAGTTGGATGTATTGCTGAAACGCGTAAGACAACATTACGCTGGAGTCACCTACTTGATTTTATTATTCTGTTGTTATCCTGAATAAATCTGCTTTTCTAAATGCATGGAGACTCGACGGCTATTTTTTGTTGCTTTATATCAACACATGGTCTAGATTAATTAAAGCTATATTCAACACTATTGTATAGTTCTGTGATATCCCATACAGCTAACAAGATCTTAGTTACTGTATGTTACAGTAATTTCATCTTCTTAAATGGAATTTCTATCAGTATTTCTATCATGATCAGCATTTAACAGTTTGCCATTCTGTACTGCTTATTGGCAACCAAGATTTGGTGCATTAGTTTTTGCATTAATCAAAAGTTCTAAAATTTATATTTTGAAAGAATTTACAGTTTCTTAAACCTTCTTACAATAATATATTCAGAAAAAGAAAATTAATTGTAAATTGATATTTTAAACATTTGGTGATATGTCTGTTTAATGATAATATTTAGTAACCATGGATCTTTAATTACTCATCTTATAATATATGGGGCCAGATTACAGATTCGCTTGAGCGTAAACTTTGCTAGAAGTATGCTTTTTTTTGCGCATCGGGTTGTGAATGTCTTACAAGTTCTAAATATAGAAAAAATGTTTATTTCTCTTGTAAGGTGTATCCAGTCCACGGATCGTCCATTTCTTGTGGGATATTCTCATTCCCAACAGGAAGTTGCAAGAGGACACCCACAGCAGAGCTGTAATATAGCTCCTCCCCTAACTGTCATAGCCAGTCATTCTCTTGCAACTCTCAACAAGCTAGGATGTTGTAGGAGAGAGTGGTTAAATATAGTTAGTTTATTTTCTTCAATCAAAAGTTTGTTATTTTTAAATAGTACCGGAGTTGTGCTATTTTATCTCAGGCAGTAAATAGAAGAAGAATCTGCCTGAGGTTTCTATGATCTGGCTGGCTTAAATTTTGACTAGAAACAGTTTTACTGAGGCTTTCCACTGTTATAGTATAAAAGTTACAGTTGGTGCAGTTAAAATTACAAACTGTGACATCCAGCTTCCCTCAGGAGTCCCCTGTATGCTATAGGACATCTCTAAAGGGCTCAAAGGCTTTCCAAAGTCGTTTATTGGGGAAGGTAGAACCACAGCTTGCTGTGGCAGTTGGTTGTGACTGTTATAAAAAAAAAAAAAAGTCTATTTCGTTTTTTTGATCCGTTTTTTGAACTAAGGGGTTAATCATCCATTTGCAAGTGGATGCAATGCTCTGCTAGCCTATTACATACACTGTAAAAATTTCGTTTGATTTACTGCATTTTTTCACTGTTTTTCAAATTCTGACAAAATTTGTTTCTCTTAAAGGCACAGTATTGTTTTTTATATTTGCTTGTTAACTTGATTTAAAGTGTTTTCCAAGCTTGCTAGTCTCATTGCTAGTCTGTATAAACATGTCTGACATAGAAGAAACTCCTTGTTTATTATGTTTAAAAGCCATGGTGGAACCCCCTCTTAGAATGTGTACCAAATGTACTGATTTCATTTTATGCAATAAAGATCATATTCTGTTTTTAAAAAAATTATCACCAGAGGAATCTGACGAGGGGAAAGTTATGCCGACTAACTCTCCCCACGTGTCAGACCCTTTGACTCCCGCCCAAGGGACTCACGCTCAAATGGCGCCAAGTACATCTAGGGCGCCCATAGCGTTTACTTTACAAGACATGGCGGCAGTCATGGATAATACACTGTCAGCGGTATTAGCCAGACTACCTGAACTTAGAGGTTAGCGAGATAGCTCTGGGGTGAGACAAAATGCAGAGCATACTGGCGCTTTAAGAACCATGTCTGATACTGCCTCACAATATGCAGAAGCTGAGGAAGGAGAGCTTCAGTCAGTGGGTGATGTTAATGACTCAGGAAAGATACCTGATTCTAATATTTCTACATTTAAATTTAAGCTTGAACACCTCCGCGTGTTACTTAGGGAGGTTTTAGCTGCTCTGAATGACTGTGATACCATTGCAGTGCCAGAGAAATTTTGTAGACTGGATAAATGCTTTGCAGTGCCTGATGTTTTTCCAATACCTAAAAGGTTTACAGAAATTATTAATAAGGAATGGGATAGACCAGGTGTGCCATTCTCTTCCCCTCCTATTTTTAGAAAAATGTTTTCCAATAGACGCCACCACACGGGACTTATGGCAGACAGTCTCTAAGGTGGAGGGAGCAGTTTCTACTCTAGCAAAGCGTACTACTATCCCTGTCGAGGACAGTTGTGCTTTTTTAGAGCCAATGGATAAAAAATTAGAAGGTTACCTTAAGAAAATATTTATTCAACAAGGTTTTATCCTACAGCCCATTGCATGCATTGCCCCTGTCACTGCTGCTGCGGCATACTGGTTTGAGTCTCTGGAAGAGGCTTTACAGGTAGAAACTCCATTGGATGACATACTTGGCAAACTTAGAGCACTTAAGCTAGCCAATTATTTTATTTTTGATGCCATTGTTCATTTGAATAAACTAACGGCTAAGAATTCTGGTTTTGCTATACAGGCGCGCAGAGCGCTATGGCTTAAATCATGGTCAGCTGACGTGACTTTAAAATCTAAGCTACTTAACATTCCCTTCAAGGGGCAGACCCTATTCGGGCCTGGTTTGAAGGAGATTATTGCTGATATCACGGGAGGAAAAGGTTGTGCCCTTCCTCAGGACAGGTCCAAATCTAGGGCCAAACAGTCTAATTTTCGTGCCTTTCGAAACTTCAAGGCAGGTGCGGCATCAACTTCCTCTAATAATAAACAAGAGGGAACTTTTGCTCAATCCAAGACGGTCTGGAGACCAAACCAGACCTGGAAAAAAGGTTAGCAGGTCAAAAAGCCTGCTGCTGCCTCTAAGACAGCATGAAGGAACGACCCCCTATCCGGTAACGGATCTAGTAGGGGGCAGACTTTCACTCTTCGCCCAGGCATGGGCAAGAGATGTTCAGGATCCCTGGGTGTTGGAAATTATATCCCAGGGATATCTTCTGGACTTCAAAGCTTCCCCCCCAAAAGGGAGATTTCACCTTTCACAATTATCTGCAAACCAGATAAAGAGTGAGGCATTCTTACACTGTGTACGAGACCTCCTAGTTATGGGAGTGATCCATCCAGTTCCAAAGGAGGAACAGGAACAGGGTTTTTACTCAAATCTGTTTGTGGTTCCCAAAAAAGAGGGAACCTTCAGACCGATTTTGGATCTAAAGATCTTAAACAAATTCCTCAAAGTTCCGTCGTTCAAGATGGAAACTATTCGTACCATCCTACCACTGATCCAGGAGGGTCAATATATGACTACAGTGGATCTAAAGGATGCTTATCTTCACATTCCGATACATAAAGATCATCACCGGTTTCTCAGGTTTGCCTTTCAAGACAGGCATTACCAGTTGTAGCTCTTCCCTTTGGATTAGCTACAGCCCCAAGAATCTTTACAAAGGTTCTAGGGTCGCTTTTGGCGGTCCTAAGGCCGCGGGGCATAGCAGTAGCCCCTTATTTAGACGACATCCTGATACAGGCGTCAAACTTCCAAATTGCCAAGTCTCATACGGATGTAGTACTGGCATTTCTGAGGTCGCATGGGTGGAAAGTGAACGAGGAAAAGTGTTCTCTATCCCCACTCACAAGAGTTTCCTTTCTAGGGACTCTGATAGATTCTGTAGAAATGGAAATTTACCTTGACGGAGTCCAGGTTATCAAAGCTTCTAAATTCCTGTCGGGTTCTTCATTCCATTCCGCGCCCTTTGGTGGCTCAGTGTATGGAAGTAATCGGCTTAATGGTAGCGGCAATGGACATAGTGCCGTTTGCACGCTTACATCTCAGACCGCTGCAACTATGCAGGCTCAGTCAGTGGAGCGGGGATTACACAGATTTGGCCCCTCAACTGAATCTGGACCAAGAGACCAGGGATCCTCTTCCCTGGTGGCTATCTCGGGTCCATCTGTCCAAAGGTATGACCTTCGCAGGCCAGATTGGACTATTGTAACAACAAATGCCAGCCTTCTAGGTTGGGGTGCAGTCTGGAACTCCCTGAAGGCTCAGGGATCGTGGACTCAGGAGGAGTCTCTCCTTCCAATAAATATTCTGGAACTAAGAGCGATATTCAAGGCTCTTCAGGTTTGGCCTCAGTTAGCAACTCTGAGGTACATCAGATTTCAGTCGGTCAACATCACGACTGTAGCTTACATCAACCATCGAGGGGGAACAAGAAGTTCCCTAGAGATGTTATAAGTTTCAAAAATAATTCACTGGGCAGAGATTCACTCTTGCCACCTATCAGCTATCCATATCCCAGGTGTAGAGCACTGGGAGGCGGATTTTCTAAGTCGTCAGACTTTTCATCCGGGAGAGTGGGAACTCCATCCGGAGCGATTTGCACAACTGATTCTCCGTTGGGGCAAACCAGAACTGGATCTCATGGTGTCTCACCAGAACGCCAAGCTTCCGTGTTACGGATCCAGGTCCAGGGATCCCAAGGCGACACTGATAGATACTCTAGCAGCGCCCTGGTCTTTCAACCTGGCTTATGTGTTTCCACCATTTCCTCTGCTCCCTCGACTGATTGCCAAGATCAAGCAGGAGAGAGCATCAGTGATTCTGATAGCACCTGCGTGGCCACGCAGGACCTGGTATGCAGATCTAGTAGACATGTCATCCTTTCCACCATGGTCTCTGCCTCTGAGACAGGACCTTCTACTTCAGGGTCCTTTCAACCATCCAAATCTAATTTCTCTGAGGCTGACTGCCTGGAGATTGAATGCTTGATTTTATCAAAGCGTGGCTTCTCCGAGTCAGTTATTGATAGCTTAATACAGGCACGAAAGCCTGTCACCAGGAAAATTTACCATAAGGTATGGCGTAGATATCTTTATTGGTGTGAATCCAAGGGTTACTCATGAAGTAAGGTCAGGATTCCTAGGATTTTATCTTTTCTCCAAGAAGGTTTGGAAAAAGGATTGTCAGCTAGTTTCTTAAAGGGACAGATTTTTGCTCTGTCTATTCTTTTGCACTAGCGTCTGGCAGATGTTCCAGACGTTCAGGCATTTTGTCAGGCTTTAGTTTGAATCAAGCCTGTGTTTAAACCTGTTGCTCCACCATGGAGCTTAAACTTGGTTCTTAAGGTTCTTCAAGGAGTTCCGTTTGAACCTCTTCTTTCCATAGATATCAAACTTTTATCTTGGAAAGTTCTTTTTTTTTTTTTTTGGTAGCTATTTCCTCGGCTCGTAGAGTCTCTGAGCTATCTGCCTTACAATGTGATTCTCCTTATCTGATTTTTCATACGGATAAGGTAGTCCTGCGTACCAAACCTGGGTTCTTACCTAAGGTGGAATCTAACAAGAATATCAATCAAGAGATTGTTGTTCCATCCTTGTGTTACACAATCTGGACGTGGTCCGTGCTTTAAAGTTTTACTTACAAGCTACTAAAGATTTTCGTCAAACATCTGCTTTGTTTGTTGTCTACTCTGGACAGAGGAGAGGTCAAAAGGCTTTGGCAACCTCTTTTTCTTTTTGGCTAAGAAGCTTAATCCGCTTAGCCTATGAGACTGCTGGACAGCAGCCTCCTGAAAGGATTACAGCTCATTCCACTAGAGCTGTGGCTTCCACTTGGGCCTTTAAAAATGAGGCTTCTGTTGAACAGATTTGCAAGGCGGCGACTTGGTCTTCGCTTCATACTTTTTCAAAATTTTACAAATTTGATACTTTTGCTTCTTCGGAGGTTATATTTGGGAGAAAGGTTTTACAGGCAGTGGTTCCTTCCATTTAAGTTCCTGCCTTGTCCCTCCCTTCATCCGTGTACTTTAGCTTTGGTATTGGTATCCCACAAGTAATGGATGATCCGTGGACTGGATACACCTTACAAGAGAAAACACAATTTATGCTTACCTGATAAATTTATTTCTCTTGTGGTGTATCCAGTCCACGGCCCGCCCTGTCATTTTAAGGCAGGTATTTTTTAAATTTAAACTACAGTAACCACTACACCCTATGGTTCCTCCTTTCTCGGCTTGTTTTCGGTCGAATGACTGGCTATGACAGTTAGGGGAGGAGCTATATTACAGCTCTGCTGTGGGTGTCCTCTTGCAACTTCCTGTTGGGAATGAGAATATCCCACAAGTAATGGATGATCCGTGGACTGGATACACCACAAGAGAAATAAATTTATCAGGTAAGCATAAATTGTGTTATTATCAAATATATATATATATATATATATATATATATATATATATATATATATATAGTATAATGTATATGTATATATATTTTACATATACTGTACACATATTTAGACCTGTATATGTGTGTGTGTGTGTGTATATATCTATGTGTATATATATATGCACATTATAGCCCTTCTGCAGTCGAACACCTTGTGATATACCATTTAAACCCTTTTAACATTTTTGTATTAATATTTATGTGACTAATTTTTATCAGATAGTGTTTACATGATTGAAACTACAATTTTGAAAGTATTTATGTTGTGCTTAGTGCAACCTTTTTTAATGCACTACCCATTATTCTAGGGTTTCAGTTGCTAACCCAATGAGTGTAAAATGCAATTGCACTCTCAAGATCATGTTTACTTTGAACTTGTAAAACCCAAGCTATTTCTGTCACACGCAAAATGACGGAACCTAAAACCACTTGTAATCTAGCCCATAGTATTTAACAGCCTGAATATACTCAAGAGCAGTAAATAATCATTTAGGTTGTATACCTTATAAGCTGTGATACATTTAGTGGATCAACTCATCAGCCTAGCAAAGTATTCTGTTGCAGTTTCATTAAATCATTCTCAATTGAATACCTGTTGTATGCAGGACAATCCACACATTGAACATCATTTGTTATACATTATATGCTGTTATTATAGAATTATATGATGCAAGCAGTGATCCTGTGTGCAGCACCACTGCAAGACGTATACAAGAGTAAGCAGCTATGAAGTGCAGTGTTACAGGCAGCTAAGGTTCTTAGTTTAGAAGAAAATTACTTATTTGATGTGCCAGGACACATCACAAAAATGCTTTCATGCAATCATTTGAACAAGTGAATGTGGCTTTAGTTTCCTAACCTATTTTGGAACACGTGGCAAACAATTTACTAGCTCACTGCCAAAACCATAGTTTGCAAAATTATAGTGAAACTTACTTTAAGTTAGTATTTAGCCAAAAATAACTCTTCAGTTACATTGAAAGAGGCTGTTCAACAGAATTTTCCTGACATTAACATCATGATGTATATAACAGATATAAAACACAAAGATAAACTTAATTTACTAGATGTAAAAACATATTTTTGTAAAACATGCAAATAACTGTTTCAAAACGGCCCTTAAAACCACAGGGATTTTAAGTTTGTTTACCAATAATCTGTTATCTTGTTATCTAGTTTGCAGTTCAGGGGCACGATCCGATATACGGCGTAGTTTTCGGCGCAAGCGTGGAAACCCGCGCCGGCCGTAATTTCACCTCGGACATCGGGCTATCCAATATATGGCACCGTCAGATGCTAAAGTAGCGTAAGTAGGACAAACTGGCGTTGTTCCGAAAAGTGCGCAAATACACATTTTGGTTGTCGCAAGTACTTACGCCAGTCTTTTGTTCACGTAAAGTCTCAATAAAGTGTAGTTTTATGCAAATTTGACTAAGACTCGTAAAAATTACCCGATACTCCATCTAAAACTGCGCAACGTAATTACGCTATTCAAAAGTCATATATAAACCCATGCGCAGCCGGCATTTTCTTTAGTGTGTTTGGATGGTTCGTTGAGCTACAGCACACTACAGTGAGTTGAGGATTAGTAAGAGTAATGAGAGAGGCGCAGCATAATAGTTAGTTAAGTCAGATTGTTGTTTGGGTGAGCTTGTACATTTACTTACACTTATTTTCACATATTGCACACATATTGCATACATACATATACAAAATACACAACACTTTTTTTTGTTTGGTTGTGATTGTGTGTGATTGAACTGGGAGTGAGTGTGAGTGTGTGTAGTTTGAGGAAAGCAGAGAGAGGTAGGGCGGAGGGGAGGAGGGGAGCGGAGTTGCAGGGAGAACCACAGTGCCCTCTTTGGCCAGGAGAAGGGCAGAGGCGTTGCCCAAAGGCGTAAGGATGCATGGTTGGCAGTAGAGGAGGCTGTAAACAGTGTGACCCCGCAGAGTAGGACTGTCGAGGGACTGAAAAAAAGGTAGAATGATTGCAAGAGGCGGGTGAAAGAGAAGATAGGCCAGGAAGCCATGCACCAGAGGGGAACAGTTGGTGGTCCACCCTTGGAAGCAGAATACAACGTATGGCAGGAGATGATACGCAACTCCCTGAGTATCACAGCAGTCCGTGGACTTCCAGGGGCTCGTGTCTCAGGGGTTGCAAACACAGCACCTCATGCTGGTGAGTAACATCCCACACACCAGTATGATATGTATTTGAGATATAACATCCTTTAATGTCACACATTCATGTACACAATGAGGAGCATGGTATTTGGCCTACTAACAAAAACATCTACAATTATAGTTCACATTAATGCTACTTAACACAATGCAATTCATGACATGAGGTGGAATAGTGCAATACTAACATGTCTCAGAGTAACACAGGCCACAAGCCCCATGTAGAGTTTTCGGTAAATGGACACTATAGCCATCACAATACTTTTAGCTCAGAAAGCAGGTTCTGTGCCTACATCAGGCTAAAGTAAATTGTGTGACCATAGTGTCACTTAAAGAACACATTTTCTCCATCACTGACATGTACACATAACTCTTGTATGAAACACATAACTGTATACTGTGCAGATTCAAATCCCTCAGATCAAAAATCACATTGTGCACATGCATGTTATAGAGTTTGACATGAGAATGAGTATTGTCCCTAGCATGTATCAATGTATATTGTATGCCCACATAGACATATATATGACTGTACTAATCCCTATCATCATTTAACTCCTCCTCAGAACCTCCTGTCACCAGGCTGCAAACTGGCATGCCGCCACCTCCACCACCACCACCAGTCACAGCCATGCAGCCACGTCCACCACCAGTCACAGCCATGCAGCCACCTCGACCACCAGTCTTCAGGCAGCAACATGGACATTATGCTCCCAGGCCTCAGCAGGGTTGGATTGCCTCCGTTGAGGACCCAGAAGTGATGCCACCACCATTGGCATACGTCCCATGGCAAGATACCTGGCCTGAGGAATATCCTTTTGGCTTTGAGGGGGAGCCTAGTCAGCCACGAAGAGTCGATGTCTTTACCCCCCCAACACAATATCAGGCCAGTCATGGCTTTTCCACACAGGGGATGTCGCAAGGTGTGCAAATTGGACAGTGTGGTCACACACTAGTCGTCAATGGGACTACCAATCCAACCTGAGACCTCCACCATCCGCTTCCCTTGGGAGACCTCCACCATCTGCTTCCCTTGGGAGAGCTCCACCTTCCTCAGATGAGCATATAGCTGAGGTTGTCCCTGAAGCACCAGCAGCTGAAGTTATCTATGAAGCACCAGCAGCTGAAGTTATACAAGAAGCACCAGCAGCTGAAGTTATCCACGAAGCACCAGTAGCTGAAGTTATCCATGAGGCACCAGCAGATAGAGCAGAACCTGCACATAGAATCACTGCTGCTCAAGAGCCTGTAGATCCACTGTATTCTCCCCTTGGCAAGGAATACATTTCACTCCAGAGGAGGCTGATAACAAGCTGCAAAAGCATTCAAAGAGGCCAACAGAGGTTTCATAGGAGCCAAGAGAGGCTACTCAAGCGTAGCATTGAGCTGCAGAGGGACATTGCAGCCTCATTAAATGGAATTGTCCAAAAGCAGTCTCAGATGATGAGAATCCAGTCTGATATGCAGATGCAGATGGACAATAGATGGCAAGAACAAAACCAACTCTTGGGTGTGTTGGTTGAGCACTTCACACACCAACAGGACACTGCCTCCAGCCTTTCATCTGTGGCCAGCACTCCAGCAGAATCATCTGAAGCTTCCCAAACCAGGAGAACCAGGAAATCCACTCCAGTCACCCTCATCCAAGAGGCCAAAAAAAAAAAAATTCTTATAGTTCACCATAAATGTTGTCCTCTGTTATTTACCATATAATTGTCATCCACATCCATGTCAGGGGTGTTTTAGTACACTAATATTGTTAAAACATATAATAAGGCCTGTGTGGAAATGGGCCAAAAAAGGTAATATTATCCTGTTTCTGACATATTCTTGTACTATAACTCCCATCCACAATAGTTGTTTCTGAAGGGTACATATAGTAATATTCACTCACATATCTCACATCCAATATAAATTGACCCATTGGTATATAAAGTAGTGATGTTACTGATAGGGTGGGCATTATCAGGTGTTTTAAGTCTGCAGGTGAGAGGTTGTGGTGTGTGTGATTGGTTTAACATAATTGCAAAGAGGCAGCCTTCAAGAAGGTGTTAGAAATGATCATATGAGCCATCCTAGGTTTTGCTTTCAACTAAGAATAACAAGAGAACAAAGCTAGTGTTCAAATTAAATCTGAAAGTAGTTTGAAATAACATGCCTTATTTAAAAGAAGAAGATTTTCTTTGGAGTTGACTGTCCTTTTATATATTTTGGCATCAGTGCCAAGCTGTGTTAGCATTAGAATTAATTACACTCCAGTTGGTTCTAAAGAGATGAAGGTAATCCAATTGAAAGTAAATAAGCAAGTATATGTCCACAATGTGATACAGTACCTACAAGCTCAATCCATTTGACTATTTCAAATACACAAATAAACCTTAAAGAAGCAATATTATAGTATACTGTCCCTTTAACCTTGAGATGCTGCTTAAATGTATGTGTTTGTTAAGGCTTCCATGGAGTTACGTTGGTTTTTTAGTTTGTGCAAGGGCTCCTGCGCCTGCAATTTGTGGCAAGATGAGAATGGAGTAGATTTTCTGAAATCTGCGCACGTAAGTCCTTACGCTGTATATTGGATACCAAACTGCGCGTGTTTTGTATGTCAGTCTATGGGTAAAAATAATACGGGCGAAGGCTGAAATATACGCGCGTAACTTCTATGTTACACCGTATATGTGATACCAAACCCGCACAAAATTTGGACGGCTCCGGCTTTTGCGGGCGACGCTGCATAGCAGATCGGGCCCCAGGAACATATCCTTTGGGAGTATTACTTTCTTTCTTTTGGTTATTGTAACCTATTCAGAAATAACCATAAATGAGCTCCTGCGGTAATCTAGCAATCGCTTTGCAGAATGCTGCAGGATCCACCCTATCTTCTCTAGGAGCAGTGGGAAAATACAATTACATAAAAAGCTGTCAAAGTATAAAACAAATAAACAAACATAATACTATTAATATAGACAAATACAATATGTAGATTTATATTCCTAACACCTACCCTATGCATTAAAAGGACAGTCTAGTCAAAATTAAACTTACATGATTCAGATGGGGCATGCAATTTTACATTTTACTTTTATCATTAAATTTGTTTTGTTCTCTTGGTATTCTTTGTTGAAAGCTAAACCTAGGTAGTTTCATGTGCTAATTTCTAAGTCCTTGAAGTCCGCCTCTTATCTCAGTGCTTTTTGACAGTTTTTCACAGCTAGAGAGCGCTAGTTCATGTGTGCCATATAGATAACATTGTGCTCACTCCCTTGGAGTTACTTATGAGTCAGCACTGACTGGCTAAAATGAAAGTCTGATAAAAGAACTGAAATAAGGGGGCAGCCTGCAAAGACTTAGATACAAGGTAATCACAGAGGTAAAAAGTATATTAATATAACTGTGTTGATTACGCAAAACTGGGAAATGTGTAATAAAGGGATTATCTATCTTTTTAAACAATAAAAATTCTGGTGTAGACTGTTCCCATATTCATATGACATTCAGAGAGTTATGTAACTCATAATTAAAATAAAATAGGATGCTGCTTATATATCAAAGTCTCAGCTATATTTTATTTATGTTTTGTTTCCTTAACATATTGTCTAGTGGAATACATATTCACCATTTTAACTAAATGTGATATTATAGGGTAATTTTACCCATCGGCATCTATTTATCAAAGCGTCAACTTACCTGCATTCAACCGAACCAATACGCTCGCCTAAGATCGCCTAACATCTCAACTGCGGACCTGAATACATTCTCCAAATTATCAAAAAAGCTGCACCAAGTACGGGGCGATGAGCAGTGGGCTGTTGTTAACTAACAGTCATCGATCTCGCTGCTCTTCGTTTTTTTTACAGCTTTCTTGGTACCCTGTCACTAAACACCCACACTATACTATACTGTTTACCCCCTATACCGCCGCTCCCGGAGCCCACCGCAACTCTAATAAATGTATTAACCCCTAAACCGCCACTCCCGGAGTCCACGCAACTCTAATAAAGTGTTTAACCTCTAAACCACCGCTCCCGGACCCCGCCGCTACTAAATACAATTATTGGATCAACTAAATACAACTAAATACAATTATTGAATCAGCCAATAGGATTGAACTTCAATCCGATTGGCTGATTGCATCAGCCAATAGGATTTTTCCTACCTTAATTCCGATTGGCTGATAGAATTCTATCAGCCAATCGGAATTGAAGGGACGCCATCTTGGATGACGTCACTTAAAGAAACCTTCATTCTTCAGTCGCCGTCGTCAGAAGAGGATGCTCCGTGTCTTGAAGATGGAGCCGCTCCGCGCCTGATGGATGAAGATAGAAGATGCCGCCTGTATGTAGACTTCTGCCCATCTGGAGGACCACTTCTGCCCATCTGGAGGACCACTTCTGCCGGCTTCATGGAGGACTTCAGCCCGGTTGGGTGAAGACTTCTCAAGGTAGGGTGGTCTTCAAGGGGTTAGTGTTAGGTTTTTTTAAGGGGGGATTGGTTAGGTTTTAGAGTAGGGTTGGTTGTGTGGGTGGTGGGTTTTAATGTTGGGGGGGTATTTGTACTTTTATTTTACAGGTAAAAGAGCTGATTACTTTGGGGCAATGCCCCGCAAAAGGCCCTTTTAAGGGCTATTTGTAATTTAGTGTAGGGTAGGGCTTTTTTTTATTTTGGGGGGCTTTTTTATTTTGTTAGGGGGATTAGAGTAGGTGTAATTAGTTTAAAAATCTTGTAATTATTTTATTATTTTCTGTAATTTAGTGGGGGGGGTTTTCGTACTTTAGAGTTTAGATTTTTAGACTTTATTTAATTGTAATTAATTGTATTTAGTTTAGGTAATTAATTTATTTATAGTGTAGTGTTAGGTGTAATTGTAACTTAGGTTAGGTTTTAGTTTACAGGTATATTTGTATTTATTTTAACTAGGAAGTTATTAAATAGTTAATAACTATTTAATAACTATTGTACCTAGTTAAAATAAATACAAAGTTGCCTGTAAAATAAATATAAACCCTAAGATAGCTATAATGTAACTATTAGTTATATTGTAGCTATCTTAGGGTTTATTTTATAGATAAGTATTTAGTTTTAAATAGTAATAATTTATTTAGTGATAGCAATATTTGTTTAGATTTATTTAAATTACATTTAAGTTAGGGGGTGTTAGGGTTAGGGTTAGACTTAGGTTTAGTGGTTAATACATTTAATATAGTGTCGGCGACGTTGGGGGCGGTAGATTAGGGGTTAATAAATATAATGTAGGTGGAGGCGGTGTAGGGGGCGGAAGATTAGGGGTTAATAAGTATAATGTAGGTGGTGGTGGGCTCCGGGAGCGGCGGTTTAGGGGTTAATAAGTTTATTTAGTTGTGGTGGGCTCCGGGAGTGGTGGTTTAGGGGTTAATAAGTTTATTTAGTTGCGGTGGGGTCCGGGAGCGGTGGGATAGGGGTTAATAACTTTTATTTAGGTGACGGCGGTGTAGGGGGGGGCAGATTAGGGGTGTTTAGACTCGGGGTACATGTTAAGGTGTTAGGTGTAAACATTCCCATAGGAATCAATGGGATATCAGGCAGCAGCGAATATGAGCTTTTGCTGCTTTCCAAACCAGGTATGCTGGGCCGGAATAGTGGCAAATGTACCTGGTAGTTATTTGATAACTAGCAAAAGTAGTCAGATAGTGCCGAACTTGCGCTCGGAACATCTGTAGTGATGTAACCATCGATCTGTGTCGGACTGAGTCAGGCGGATCGTATGTTACGTCACCAAATTCTACTTTTGCCAGTTTGTAGGGTTTGATAACTAAGGCGAATCAGGCTCACCACAAATACGCTGCAGAATTCCAGCGTATTTGCGGTTGACGGCTTGATAAATAGATGCCATCATCTCAAACGATTAATGTCATAAACAACTAATTGTAAACCTGGGGGTATATTTATATAAGTGCGAGCGGACATGATACAATGTAGTGTATCATGTCCGGCCCACATCAATAAATGCCAACAGCATACGCTGTCAGCATTTATCATTGCACCAGCAGTTCTTGTGAACTGCTGGTGCAATGCCACCCCCTGCAGATTCAAGGCCAATTGGCTGCTAGCAGGGGGTTTCAATCAACCCAATCGTATTTCTGTCTGCTGCCTCAGAGCAGGCGGACAAGTTATGGAGCAGCGGTCATAAATTCTGTTTATGCCCCCTGGTCTATAATTGGTTAATAAATGTAATATTTACAGCAACCTTGTACTATCCAGAGAGCATCAGGTGACTTATAATTTTAAAGAAATATATATCCCGCTTGAGCATTAATTGCACTAGAAGTAAGCTTTTAGCACGCCGGGTTGTACGCGTATTATAAGTAAACTGTTTTCGCTCACGTGCTAACCTGACGAGCTGACAAAAAGCCAAACTTACAATATTTCATGCGCATTCATATATTCCCACATAGAATTTAATGGAGAAAAAAGTGGGGGAAAAACACCACACTCTCGCGCAAACCTGAGCACATATTCTCATGTGTGCTAACCCAACATGAAGATATCAATATATTTCACATTCCAATGTTCTTCACATAACAAAATATAATCATAAATAAATATTTCTACATATTTCTGATGATTTCTTTGTACAATATATATCTTTACCTCTATATATGGATGTTGACCATATATAGGTGTGTGTGTATATATATATATATATATATATATATATATATATATATATATATATATATAGAGAGAGAGAGAGAGAGAGAGAGAGATCTAGAGATATAGATATATATAGGAATATATATTTAGAAATACATAGAACATATTCTTCTACGTGCAGAACATTGGAATGTTAAATATTTACAGTAAATACACACTGTAACACTTTATTACATTTTAATATTGCATAAATATGCTTTTTCATGTTTTCATCTACTTAACTACGGCTCCAATGCACTTATTTAATGTTATGAATGTGTACATATGTATTTATGTGTTTATATGTGTATATATGTCTGTAAATACATAAATACACATATAAATACATCTGTACACACACACAGACATAAATATATATATATATACACAGTATATATATATATATACATACACACATACATATACAACTTTAGATATGTATATTTTGGTATTTCTATGTTAAAGCCCTTTGCCTGCCTTTTTTGTAATGCCTGAGACCTCCTATCTTTGAGCCTTTATAACTTTTTTGTGCAATATTTTTTAAAAATAATTTCTATTAGACTGTTATTATGAGTGTAAGTGTACTTTGTAATGTATTTGTGATGTATTTTGTGTAACTTTTTAGTTTAGTGAAACAGAGAACAAGAACTCTGTAGTCACAGTAATCATTTTAGCATAAATCATGATTGCCCTTAAGCAATCCCATTTACATTCAACTCGTAATACCAGCAGTTTTCTTTGGGGCATGCCCCACAAAAGGCCCTTTTAAGGGCTGGTAAGGTAAAAGAGCTTTGAACTTTTTTAATTTAGAATAGGGTAGGGCATTTTTTATTTTGGGGGGCTTTGTTGTTTTATTAGGGGGCTTAGATTAGGTGTAATTAGCTTAAAATTGTTGTAATATTATTAAAATGTTTGTAACTTATTTTTTTTATTTTTTGTAACTTAGCTTTTTTTATTTTTTGTACTTTAGTTAGTTTATGTAATTGTATTTAATTGTAGTTATTTGTAGTTAATTTATTTAATTAATTTAATGATAGTGTAGTGTTAGGTTTAATTGCAACTTAGGTTAGTTTTTATTTTACAGGTAAATTCTCTTTATTTTAGCTAGGTAGCTATTAAATAGTTAATAACTATTTAATAGCTATTATACCTAGTTAAAATAAATTGAAATTTGCCTGTAAAATTAAAATAAATCCTAAGATAGCTACAATATAATTATTATTTATATTGTAGCTATATTAGGGTTTATTTTACAGGTAAGTATTTAGCTTTAAATAGGAATAATTTATTTAATAAGAGTTAATTTATTTAGTTAGATTTAAATTATATTTAACTTAGGGGGGTGTTAGTGTTAAGGTTAGACTTAGCTTTAGGGGTTAATAAATTTATTAGAGTAGCGGTGAGGTCCGGTCGGCAGATTAGGGGTTAATACTTGAAGTTAGGTGTCAGCGATGTTAGGGTGGGCAGATTAGGGGTTAATACTATTTATTATAGGGTTATTGAGGCGGGAGTGAGGCGGATTAGGGGTTAATAACTTTATTATAGTAGCGGTGAGGTCCGGACGGCAGATTAGGGGTTAATTATTGTAGGTAGCTGGTGGCGACATTGTGGGGGGCAGATTAGGGGTTAATAAATATAATATAGGGGTCGGCGGTGTTAGGGGCAGCAGATTAGGGGTATATAGGTATAATGTAGGTTGCAGCGGTGTACGGAGCGGCAGATTAGGGGTTAATAATAATATGCAGGGGTCAGCGATAGCGGGGGCGGCAGATTAGGGGTTAATAAGTATAAGGTTAGGGGTGTTTAGACTCGGGGTACATGTTAGAGTGTTAGGTGCAGACTTAGGAAGTGTTTCCCCATAGGAAACAATGGGGCTGTGTTAGGAGCTGAACGCTGCATTGTTTGCTATGGGGGAATCGTGCACGAGCACGTTTTTTAAGCTGGCCGCGTCCGTAAGCACCGCTGGTATTGAGAGTTGCAGTGGCGGTAAATATGCTATACGCTCCCTTTTTGGAGCCTAACGCAGCCCTTCTGTGAACTCTAAATACCAGCGGTATTTAAAAGGTGCGGGGGGAAAAAAGCCAGCGTTAGCTACGCGGGTTGTTACCGACAAAACTCTAAATCTAGCCGTTAATCATTACAGGATAGATGGGCTCTCTTTATTTGCTAGATAAAATGTTGCTGTATCATATCCTCCTGTGAGGCCGATTTATGAAAGGTCTTGCGGACCTGATCCGACAGTGCGGATCAGGACCGCAAGACCGCGCTGAATGCGGAGAGCAATACGCTCTCCGTATTCAGCATTGCACCATCAGCTAACATACGGATCTTGATAAATGGGCCTCTGTATCTTAAAATTCCAGGGCTAATGCCTTGTTTAGGCAATTCCCGTTGAATTTTGAGCTGCCAAAGATTTTATAGATGTCACGTCTCTTGACATTACCAAACAAATTAATTACATGCAGAAACTGGTCTTAGTAATGTAATGCCTGCCAACAAGGTTTTTATTTCTCCTGAAATACAACAATCACTATTTCTTTAAGGTGGCCTATCTACCACAAAACAAGATGTGCAACAGCTTGTGAGGCACTGCTGACTCTTTGACCCACTATTGCCACTATTAGTACCACCTTACCTATGGATACATATATCAACTTACACAAGTCTGTGCTAAACAACGGTTTCAGCTTCATGGAATTCCTTCTGCAATAGTGTCTGTTAGAGGATGCTAACATATTGCTAGGTGGTGAAAGGCTTTGTGCAAATAGCTCAGCATTGAACTGCACTTTTCGTCAGAAAATCATCTTTTCTCTTATGGGTTAGGTAGGTTAGGTGACATAGCATTACTGAAATGTCATCTTCTCACATAAATCTCTTGCTAAAATGTACACTCACTGGACCAAAAAGCATTGGCCCTTATCAGTCATGAAATACTAATAACAATTAACAAATCGTATAGGCTCCTTAGGCAAGAAAATGATAAGGTACCTTAGCCTCTATGGATCTGTTCCCTACTTTTGCTAATTTGTTTTGATTACTGACCTAAGATCTTATCTACTGCCAAGTCCTTCATTTATTATGTGGTTTCCTCTTTAATGATGTTCAGTAACAGGTAAGAAGAGGCTTCAATTTATAGTAAGGGAATTCCTGGTCTCACTGTCTTGCAAATACCCTTGTGAGATAGTTATTTTGTCATCATTAATTGTCTCTAAAGATTTTGAATTAGTGTTCATGTGAGACTGTATGCCAAATCTCATAGACTGATGGCTCTACAAGGATAAAGTGGTTGAGAACTGCAGTAGGTTTCTGATTGATTTGGTTGAGCAAGAGTGTCTCCAAAACAAACCTAAGACACAGTTTTGGTACATTAGTCACACATACTGCTTCATAATATACTGGAAATGTTTTCAACAACAGACATCAGAGAGTGGGATATTTTTAGTACACTGAAACTGTTCTGCTAGTTTATGGTCATGGATTAAAATTTGGATCGCCATCATTAGTGCTGCGCTCTCTTTTTTTTTTTGTATGTAATAAAGAATTCACAACAAAAGTCTATCAACTCCAAAGAGACAAACCAATTGCTATCTCCGATTTTGGGAAAGGAAGCTAATATTGTAGCTTAATAAATAACTTTAGCCATATTATTAGAGGGTTCAATGCTTGATTCAGTTATTCCTATTCTCATGCAGACCTTGTGATATTGTTTCTCCTACACCTAATAATTCATTGGTTGTGCTAAGGAGCATTTATTATGACATATAGTACTAGTGAAATGCCTTAAATATTTGGGTAATAGTCTTTTAAATTTAGTATTCTGTCATTTAATATTTTCTTTGAACTAACAAGATTTTCCAAAACTGTATAACTAACTCTGTGCCTTGTTATCCTAAAGAGTAATGATGGAAGTAATCAATTATTGGGCCACATTACAAGTGTAGCCGAAAAATATTAGGGCTAACCGCTATTGTGTTTTAAGATCACTCAAGTTAAAAGGCCAATTTGCTGTAACATATGCTCCTGTGAGATTAATTTGATGCAAACCAAGGCTCACGTTATTTGAGCATACTACTTATAATTTGCCTTTACTTACATACGACTTTATTCGACCAAATTAAAATTGATGAAATATTCAGTTTGAACATTTGCATCTTGATTGACGAAGCAAACCTGATTTTCAGTCCGCCACCTTTGAGCATGCGAATGCCATAGGAATTAAAGAGATGTTACTAGACTATAAAAGGGCATGTCTACCAACACAGAGAGGTTTGGTTATATGCTGTTTGTCCTCTCATACAGTCATTAACAATCAACATGATTAATGTCTTTACATTTGTAATGTCTTTACATTTGTAATACTCCTTCAAGCAAAAAAATATATATACAAAAGTAAATTTATGTAAGAGTTATTGTTCATACGTGTATAAAATTACCTATTTCAAGGGCACAACAAGTTAACCAACTAAGTATTACCCTAAAGAACTGTTCTTATTCATGGAGAAGAAAGAAATGTTGTAAGTAAAATGGCGTACAGAGTAAAAACTGTATGAAAACACGAGTCATGTGATGGACATGTAATGAGGATCATACACAATTCTGGGTAGATTACTTGATAGATAGTGAAATCCGCACCATCGATGCTTCATATTTATCAACACTACTATGCTTTTCGCATAATACTTGACGCATTTGAGTTTGACAGTTTTTTTGATAAATAAGGACGTTGAATGGAGATTTGTGTAAGCAATGTATAGCAAGCGTATTTAACACATCAAATGTGGTCAGGTTTACACATTGATGAATTGACCCCTTAGAGCTAAATGGACAGTAATACTCCTTCAAGCAAAAAAATATATATACAAAAGTAAATTTATGTAAGAGTTATTGTTCATACGTGTATAAAAATAGCTATTTCAAGGCCGGGCACAACAAGTTAACCAACTAAGTATTACCCTAAAGAACTGTTCTTATTCATGGAGAAGAAAGAAATGTTGTAAGTAAAATGGTGTACAGAGTAAAAACTGTATGAAAACATGAGTCATGTGATGGACATGTAATGAGGATCATACACAATTCTGGGTAGATTACTTGATAAATAGTGAAATCCGCACCATCAATGCTTCATATTTATCAACACTACTATGCTTTTCGCATCATACTTGACGCATTTGAGTTTGACAGTTGTTTTGATAAATAAGGACGTTGAATGGAGATTTGTGTAAGCAATGTATAGCAAGCGTATTTAACACATCAAATGTGATCAGGTTTACACATTGATGAATTGACCCCTTAGAGCTAAATGGACAGTTTACTTAAAAATGTTCTCCCTTTTAATTTGTTCCCAATGATCCACTTTACCTGGTGAGTGTATTAAACTGTTTACAAGTATTTCCATTACCCTTATATTGGCATTTTAAATAGTTGATTTAGCCTGTGGTATCCCCACCGATCCTAAAAGTTTTTGGCCTTAAAGGGACACTCAGGTCAAATTAAACTTTCATGATTCAGATAGAGCATACAATTTTAAACAACTTTCCAATTTACTTCCATTAACAAAAGGTGCACAGTTTTTTTATATTTACACTTTTTGAGTCACCAGCTCCTACTGAGCATGTGCAAGAATTCACAGAATATACGTATGTGCGATTGGCTGATGACTGTCACATGGTACAGGGGGAGTGGAAATAGACATAACTTTAAAATTTGTCAGAAAAAAAATCTACTACTCATTTGAAGTTCAGACTAAGGCCTCGATGATATATTGTTCGCCAGCTCAAACCTTCTTTTTCTCGCTGACACTCGCAGGGCTGTCCCGATGCAATGATCGTAAAAAAGGGGCAGTCCCTGCGAGTTGCGAGATGGCTCCTATTAAAAGTAATGGAGCTCGCTGGATAAGGAAACTTCGCTCCTTAGTGCGAAGTTAGCAGAGAGCAGGGGGAGCACTTTAAAATTAAAATCCTGCAGCCAATATAACTCACATTACGCTGCTTTCTGCTTATAACATCTTACATTCGCCTATATGTTCGTATGCATTTGTTTTTCTATTGGGGTTATAAGTGTTCTTATTGTTTTGACAAAAGCTCGCCACCTTTTAGTTGGCGAGAAAAAACTGTGATATCTGCAGTGCGAAAATCTTTATAGAATTACGCTGGGATTAGTGAGACATTGTCATATACGCCCATGGAACGCCCATGTTCAGCCCATTTTACGAAAAAACAACAATTACGCTTTGCATTTTGTATTTATAAATTCAAATTTCTGTGTTATTTTTGCACATTCAGTGTACTGCAATTACGATTTACGCTGTGAATATTTAATTTGATTTATTCCTGTGTAAATTAGATACTAATTTTACGTTTTTGTTAACATACGATTTTTGGTGAATAATTTTGTTACGATTTTTGATGCACCTTAACAATACAATTTTTCCCTGCTTATTTTTGTGTGAATGATTCAAATATTTGTTTTGTATAATGTTTAAAATACGAATTTTGTTGTGCACATTTCATATGAAAATGCAGTATACGCCCCTTAGCGAGACACCCTGTTTTCATGGTAAAAAATGGCTTTAGATCATTTCACAAGGGAAATAGAAGGACTGGCGAGAATTCTTTAATAATCACGCCAGCCCAGAGAGCTTTCAATCATCGAGGCCTAAGTGCTACTGCATTGTCTTTTTATCATATATTTGTTGATTATGCAAATCTACTGTATTTACTGGTCCTTTAAGGCCAAGCTGTGTAAACACAGCAAGTAGAAGAAATTACACTCCCAGTGGGGTATAGAAGAGATAAGGCAAAAAAATGTTAATTTTCCTTTGTTCTCTCCAAGTACTGGTGATTGGTTAAAGGACAGATATAATATAAAGAAGCATAAATATGTACACAATGGGGCATATGTATCAAGCTCCGAATGGAGCTTGATGCCCCGTGTTTCTGGCGAGCCTGCAGGCTCGCCAGAAACAGCAGTTATAAAGCAGCGGTCACAAAGACCGCTGCTCCATAACCTGTCCGCCTGCTCTGAGCAGGCGGACACACATCGCCACAATACAACCCAATCGAGTACGATCGGGTTGATTGACACCCCCCTGCTGGCGGCCTATTGGCCGCGAGTCTGCAGGGGGCGGTGTTGCACCAGCAGCTCTTGTGAGCTGCTGGTGCAATGCTGAATACGGCGAGCGTATTGCTCGCCGTATTCAGCGAGGTCTGGCGGACCTAATCCGCAGTGTCGGATCAGGTCCTCCAGACCTTGATAAATATGCCCCAATGTGATAAAGTAACCCATTTTATTAGGTTGTGGCTTCAAAACACAAACTCAGCTAATTCATACACACAAATAAACCTTAAAAAGCAAATCTCATACATTTTTACTCTGCAGCTGGTAAAATAAAGTGATTGGAAACACATTAAGGGAAAAATAATTTTATAATATACTGTTCCTTTAACCTTTTTTTTTTCTTTTTTTTTTAACTTCAGGTCTCAAAAAACGCAATGAAATGTAAACTCTAATACTGCTCCCTGCGCTGTCCATTAAAAATATATGACATGCTAAAAAATGTCATCCACATTAAGATTCTCTGTTTTTTTACCATCAACTTGTAATACCACTTGCAATTCCAGATTGTGCACCATTCTTAACGTAAGGGGCCTATTTATCAATGTGTGAGCGGACATGATACGATGTAGCGTATCATGTCTGCCGCACATCGATAAATGCCAACAGCATACGCTGTTGGCATTTATCATTGCACCAGCAGTTCTTGTGAACTGCTGGTGCAATGCTGCCCCCTGTAGATTTGTGGCCAATCGGCAGCTAGCAGGGGTGTCAATCAACCCAATCGTATTCGATTGGGTTGATTTCTGTCCGCCGCCTCAGAGCAGGTGGACAAGTTATGGAGCAGCGGTCTTTAAATATTCCTCTGAGACTGAACACAAGATCTCTGCACTCCACTTGTAATCTTGTCCATTATTGCTTTCATTTTATTCTTTTTTTAACTCCTGTGGGGTTGCATACTATAGTTATTCCAGCATTGTTTTAAGAGTATTTACATTTTCATCTTTCACTTGACAATCACTTTTTCTCTCAGTGCTTTGCTTCATATATTTTATTTACCAAATTATTTATTATTATTAGTTACTTAAATGTAAAGTAGGATTGCACATCAAACATTAAGGGGCCTATTTATCAAGCCGTCAACTGTGTTGCATTCACCGGCACCAATACGCTCGCCTGACTTCGCCTAACATCGCTGCCGCGGACCTAAATACGATCTCCATATTTAACAAAAAAGCTGTCAAAAAGCCGCACACCAAGTACGGGGCGATGAGCAGCAGACTGTTGTTAACTAACAGTCATCGATCTCGCTGCTCTTCGGCTTTTTCACAGCTTTATTTGTATACTGTCACTAAACACCCACACTATACTAAACTGTTTAACCCCTATACCGCCGCTCCCGGACCCCGCCGCAACTAAATAAAGTTATTAACCCCTAAACCGCCGTTCCCGGAGCCTACTGCCACCTACATTATACTTATTAACCCCTACTCCGCCGCCACCTACATTATACTTATTAACCCCTAATCTGCCACAGCCTCCACCTGCATAAAGTTATTAACCTCTATCCTGCCGCTCCCGGAGCCCACCGCAACTAAAAAATGTATTAACCCCTAAACCGCCAGCCCCCCACATCGCCATAAACTAAATTAACCTATTAATCCCTAAACCTAACAACCCGCTAACTGTACATTAAATATTAACTCATCCCCATCTTATAATAAATTTAAACTTACATTTAGATTTAAATTAAACTATTTAATTAACCTATTCTAACGATTATAATAAAAATACACTAAACTATATTAAACTAATAATTAACCTATTCTAACTATTATAATAAAAATACACTAAACTATATTAAACTAATAACCTATTCTAACTATTATAATAAAATGACATTAAACTATATTAAACTAATAATTAACCTATTCTAACTATTATAATAAACTTACATTAAACTATATTAAACTAATAATTAACCTATTCTAACTATTATAATAAAATTACATTAAACTATATTAAACTAATAATTAACCTATTCTAACTATTATAATAAAATTACATTAAACTATATTAAATTAATAAATAATCTAACCTACCTTTTATACTAAAATTACATAAAATTACAAATTAAAAAAACTATATTATATATTTAAACACCTAACCCAAGATGGCGTCCCTTAAATCCCGATTGGCTGATTTCTATCTATCAGCCAATGCGAATTAAGGTTGAAAAAATCCTATTGGCTGTTGCAATCAGCCAATAGGATTGAGCTTTTATCCGATTGGCTGATCCAATCAGCCAATAGAATGCGAGCTCAAACCTATTGGCTGATTGGATCAGCCAATAGGATTTTTTCAACCTTAATTCCGATTGGCTGATAGAATTCTATCAGCCAATCGGAATCTAAGGGACGCCATCTTGGATGACGTCATTTAAAGGAACCTTCATTCGTCGGTAGTCGTCGGAAGGAAGAGGATGCTCCGCGTCGGATGTCTTGAAGATGTTTGACTAAAGTAGTCAGATACTGCCGAATTTGCATTCGAAACATCTGTAGTGACATAATTATCGATCTTTGTCAAACTGAGACTGGCAGATCGGATGTTACGTCACAAAATTCTACTTTTGCCGGTCTGTAGCCTTTGATAAATAAGGCGAATCAGGCTCGCCACAGTTACGCTGCGGAATTCCAGCGTATTTGCAGTTGACGGCTTGATAAATAGGCCCCTCAGGGGGGTAGTTATCAAGCCGTCTACTTTACCTGCCTTCGCCGGTCCAATACGCCCGCCTAAGCTCGCCTACCATCGCCGCCACAGACCTTCAAAATTTCGCCTAAGTTGTCAAAAAAGCTGTCAAAAAGCCGCGCACCAAGTACGGGGCGATGAGCAGCGGACTGTGAGAGTTATCACTCATCCGATCTCGCTGCTCTTCGGCTTTTTGACAGCTTTATTGATACCCCTGTCACTAAGCACCCACACTAACTACACTGTTCTACCCCCTATACCAGCGCCCCCGGAATCCCCCCGCAACTCAATAAAGTTATTAAACCCTAAACCACCGCTCCTAGACCCCGCCGCAACTCTTATAAATGTATTAACCCCTAAACCGCCGCTTCCGGACACCGCCGCCACCTACATTATACCTAGTAACCCCTATCCTGCCCCCCCTATACCGCCGCCACCTATAATAAAGTTATTAACCCCTATCCTGCGGATCCTGGACCTCGCTGCAACTAAATAAATAGTTTAACCCCTAAACCGCCAGTCCCGGACCCCGCCGCAACCTATATTAAACTTATTAACCCCTAATCTGCCCCCCCTACACCGTAGCCACCTATAATAAAGTTATTAACCCCTATCCTGCCCCCCCTACACCATCGCCACATATAATAAATGTATTAACCCCTATCCTGCCCCCCCTACACCGCCGCCACTGTAATAAAATTATTAACCCATAAACCTAAGTCTAACACTAACCCTAACACCCCCCTTAAATATTAATTAAATAAATCTTAATAATATTTCTCTTATTAACTAAATTAATCCTATTTAAAACAAAATACTTACCTTTAAAATAAACCCTAATATAGCTATAATATAAATAATAATTATATTGTAGCTATTTTAGGATTTATTTTTATTTTACAGGCATCTTTCAATTTATTTTAACTAGGTACAATTGCTATTAAATAGTTATTAACTATTTAATAGCTACCTAGCTAAAATAAAGAGAAATTTACCTGTAAAATAAAAACTAACCTAAGTTTCAATTACACCTACACTACACTATCATTAAATTAATTAAATAAATTAGCTACAAATAACTACAATTAAATTAAATTAAATAAACTAACTAAAGTGCAAAAAATAAAAAAGCTAAGTTACAAAAAATAAAAAAAATAAGTTACAAACATTTAAAAAATATTACTACACTATACTTTAATAAATTATTCATATTTAAAACTAAATACTTACCTGTAAAATAAACCCTAAGATAGCTACAATAAAATTACATTGTAGCTATTTTAGGATTTATATTTATTTTACAGGTAACTTTTATTTATTTTAGCTAGTTAGAATAGTTATTAAATAGTTATTAACTATTTAATAACTACCTAGCTAAAAGAAATACAAAATTACCTGTAAAATAAATCCTAACCTAAGTTACAATTAAACCTAACACTACACTATCATTAAATTAATTAAATAAATTAGCTACAAATAACTACAATTAAATTAAATTAAATAAACTAACTAAAGTGCAAAAAATAAAAAAGCTAAGTTACAAAAAATAAAAAAAATAAGTTACAAACATTTAAAAAATATTACAACAATTTTAAGCTACTTACACCTAATCTAAGCCCCCTAATAAAATAACAAAGCCCCCCAAAATAAAAAAAATGCCCTACCTTATTCTAAATTAAAAAGTTACCAGCTCTTTTACCTTACCAGCCCTTAAAAGGGCCTTTTGCGGGGCATGCCCCAAAGAATTCTGCTCTTTTGCCTGTAAAATAAAAATACAACCCCCCCAACATTAAAACCCACCTCCCACATACCCCTAATCTAACCCAAACCCCCCTTAAATAAACCTAACACTACCCCCCTGAAGATCATCCTACCTTGAGTCGTCTTCAGCCAGCCGACCACCGATGGAACCGAAGAGGAGATCCAGAGTGGCAGAAGTCATCATCCAAGGGCGCTGAAAAAGTCTTCCATCCGATGAAGTCATCATCCAGGCGGCGCTGAAGAGGTCTTCCAACCGGACGATGTCTTCTTCCAAGCGGCATCTTCAATCTTCTTTCTTCCGGATCTATCTTCATCCCGCCGACGCGGAACATCCTTCTTCCCCGGCGGACTAACGACGAATGAAGGTTCCTTTAAGGGACGTCATCCAAGATAGCGTCCCTTCAATTCCGATTGGCTGATAGGATTCTATCAGCCAATCGATTAAGGTAGGAAAAATCTGATTGGCTGATTGAATCAGCCAATCAGATTGAAGTTCAATCCGATTGGCTGATCCAATCAGCCAATCAGATTGAGCTCGCATTCTATTGGCTGTTCCGATCAGGATTTATTTTACAGGTAATTTTGTATTTCTTTTAGCTAGGTAGTTATTAAATAGTTAATATCTATTTAATAACTATTCTAACTAGCTAAAATAAATACAAAGTTACCTGTAAAATAAATATAAATCCTAAAATAGCTACAATGTAATTATTAATTATATTGTAGCTATCTTAGGATTTATTTTACAGGTAAGTATTTAGTTTTAAATAGGAATAATTTATTAAAGTATAGTGTAGTGTTAGGTGTAATTGTAACTTAGGTTAGTTTTTATTTTACAGGTAAATATCTCTTTATTTTAGCTAGGTAGCTATTAAATAGTTAATAACTATTTAATAGCTATTGTACCTAGTTAAAATAAATTGAAAGATGCCTGTAAAATAAAAATAAATCCTAAAATAGCTACAATATAATTATTATTTATATTGTAGCTATATTAGGGTTTATTTTAAAGGTAAGTATTTAGTTTTAAATAGGATTAATTTAGTTAATAAGAGAAATATTATTTAGATTTATTTAATTAATATTTAAGTTAGGGGGTGTTAGGGTTAGTGTTAGACTTAGGTTTAGGGGTTAATAATTTTATTACAGTGGCGGCGGTGTAGGGAGGAGCAGGATAGGGGTTAATAAATTTATTATAGGTGGCGACGGTGTAGGGGGGGCAGGGTAGGGGTTAATAACTTTATTATAGGTGGCGACGGTGTAGGGGGGGCAGATTAGGGGTTAATAAGTTTAATATAGGTTGAGGCGGGGTCCGGGAGCGGCGGCTTAGGGGTTAAACTATTTATTTAGTTGCGGCGAGGTTCGGGATCCGCAGGATAGGGGTTAATAACTTTATTATTAGTGGCGACGGTATGGGGGGGCAGGATAGGGGTTAATAGGTATAATGTAGGTGGCGGAGGGGTCCGGGACTGGCGGTTTAGGGGTTAACATATTTATTATAGTGGCGGTGAGCTCCGGGAGCGGCGGTTTAGGGGGTAATAACTTTATTTAGTTGCGGCAGTGTAGGGGGGACAGATTAGGGGTGTTACGACTTGGGGTACATGTTAGGGTGTTAGGTGTAGACAGCTCCCATAGGAATGGGATGTCTGGCAGCAGCGAACATGAACTTTCGCTATGGTCAGACTCCCATTGATTCCTATGGGATCAGCCGCCTCCAGGACGGCAGTTTGAAAACCAGGTACGCTGGGCCGGAAAAGTGCCGAGCGTACCTGCTAGTTTTTTGATAACTAGCAAAAGTAGTCAGATAGTGCCGCACTTGTGTGCGGAACATCTGTAGTGACGTAAGAATCGATCTGTGTCGGACTGAGTCCGGCAGATCGAAGCTTACGTCACTAAATTCTACTTTTGCCGGTATCTAGGGCTTGATAACTAAGGCGAATCAGCCTCGCCACAAATACGCTGCGGAATTCCAGCGTATTTGAGGTTGACGGCTTGATAACTAGGGGCTTCAGGCTTTTCTGCAATCAACTACAGAAAAAAAACATCAGTTTTCATTTTGTCCATTTACTCAGCCTGGTACATATATTTGGCAACTGTTTGTTCTTTGTTTTGTGGTTGGAGAAACATGATAAATATCTCCCTTTGATCTGTCACAAAAACACATTTTTTGAAGTTACAGAATATTTGAGGATTATACAAATTGGCTTCTGCTGTACAATTCATATCTATGTTTTAAGTCATTTGTTGACTAACGAATAAAAAAAAAATGATAGAAGAAATCTTTATGGATTTTATTGAGCTAGTTCTCTTGGCAACTGAATTTAAAATATGTTATGTCTTTGTTTCTAAGTTGGATTACGAAATACAACAAAGAAAGAACAATTATATCAGTTGTTTTCATTATTTACTGTGGCACTTTAAGATTTAAAATTTTGTTAAATATGACCCTAACTACAAACGACATTAAACACTAAGGGCTAGATTACAAGTGGAGCGTTAATTAACACTTTCGCTAGAGCACTAGAAGTAAACTTTTTTGCGCGCATTGGGTTGTGCTGGTATTATAAGTTGAAACTAAAAAGTTATTGATCCAGCGCTAACCTGAAGTTTGCAAAAAGCCAAACTTACAATAACGCATACCCGATAACCTATTTCCCCATAGAGGTCAATGGGGAATTTTTTGGGGGGAAGAAACACCCTACTCGCATGCTAACCCGAATCGCTATAAGACCCCTACTCCAATAACCCCTAAACCACCACATAGCCCACCGCAAAGTCCCCACTACAATATTAACCCCTAAACTGCCAGCCCCCCACATTGCAAAGTAATCTACACTATTAACCCCTAAACTGTCAGCCACCCGCATAGCAAAGTAATGTACACTAATAACCCTAAGCTGCCAGACCCCCCAACACAAAGTAACCCACTAACATCTAAACCCACTAAAAAATTAATTAATTAATTATTCTAAACCCCCCAAAAAACAACCTATTCTAACACTTAAGAACAAATATAGCCCTTAAAAGTGCCTTTTGTAGGGCATTGCCCTAAAGTGAATTATTATTATTATTATCATCAGGTATTTGTAGAGGGCCAGCAGATTCCGCAGTGCTATAAACATAGGCGGTATACAAGGTAGCAATTATAGGGATCAAATGGGTAGAAGGCCCTGCAGAGAGTTGCACTGTTGTAGTCGGCTCTTATGAAGGCAATCTACAAACAGCTGGGCTCATAGGCTTACATTCTAAGGGGTTCAAGGGGAAAGTAATGGAGTTAGGAAAGGTTAGTGTAGGTTTTATGCAGGGGTCAAGTCCTAAAAAAAAGTGTGGGAACTCACCAAGACTTCCACCCCCTCACAATTATTATTGTTTTATATATATACACACACACTGTATTTATATGTATATAATACAATTTGGTTAATAAAAGCAAATTAAATCCAATGAAGGGTTGAATGGTTGTCTTTGGGCCCGAGAATCCTCCTCTTTCACACCCATTAAGGTGCAATAGTCCTTTTTCTCATAAGGGGAGCTAAATAACCCCAGAGCAAGCCACACAGAAATGTAAGCACCATGTGTTACACACAGTGCGGGGTGATAACACAGCAGGACCACTAATAGAGCTGCATTTTAGTGCCTTGTAGGAAGTGTTACTACCCATTACTAGAGGATCTCACTATCCCTCTAACAAGACTTGCTCAGCTCCTCCAATCAGCAGCAGCAGTGTTTACGGACGCATTTCTGTTCTCTGTCCAGAGGGAACTTAGTTCCTCCTGCATAAATAGTGCAGGAACTTCGTTCCCATGCGTTCCGGCTCGACTTGACCCCTGGTTGTATGCATCCCTGAATAGTAGAGTCTTTAGGGAGCGCTTGAAGCTGTTAAAACTAGGGGAGAGTGTCAGGTTTCTTTCCCTGTTTTGTTTGCCATGTGCTGCTGGCAGCCATTTTACTCACCTCTCTTGCTGTCTGGTGCATACTGTGTGATGCTGCTCATTTTCTGCACTTCCTTTTATGGCCAGACTGGTGTACATCATCTGTGTGAGACAGGATGCAGTCTCAGAATTGTGATGTCATCACTTATTATTTAAAGGGCCTCTATTCAGTATGCTTTGCCCTTGCGTTGTCTCAGACCTGTTTGTGAGAGCTCCTGTGTATTGCCTGGCTGTCTGACATCCATTCCTGGTTCCTGATCCCTGGCATGTTCCTGACTGCTGTTCTCCTTGTTCCTGATTCTGGCTCGTTTGACTACTCGCTTTGGCTCCTGACTCGGCTCGCATGACTACCAGCTCTGGTTTTGATTCCTGGCTTGTTATTTGACTTGTGGACTTTTATTATTTTTTGCTATTAATAAAGGTGTGATTATTTTTGCACTTCTCGTCTCAGTCTGATTCCTGGCACCCTGACATTACGCAAGGGCCATGAATCCTGATGGTGCTAATAATCCACCTTTACCTGCCATCATTTCCAGGATGGATGAACAGGATCACCGCTTGGATCAATTTGCACTAGCCCTGCAATCCCTGCTGACTCACACTGCACATTTGGACCACAGTGTCCCGCAAGTTATGGCTACTCCTGTTTCCACTGCTGCACCTAGTCCTACCAAGAGCATGTCCGGTTCTGCACCTCTACCTCAGCATTAGGCGATCCTAATCAGTGCAGAGGGTTTTTGAACCAGGTGGGCATTTACTTTGAGATGTTACCTCAGGCGTTTCCCTCTGACAGAGCTAAGGTGGGATTTCTCATCTCATTACTCTCTGACCCAGCTTTTGCCTGGGCTAATCCCTTGTGGGAGACTAATAAACCTGTAATTTCAAATTACCCTGAATTTGTGGCCTCCTTTCGAAGGGTATTTGATGTTCCGGCTCGCTCCTCCTCTGCTGCTAAATGACTCATGTCCATTCAGCAAGGTACAAGATCTGTTGCTCAGTGTGCCATTGAGTTCCGTACACTTGCTGCAGAGGTAGGTTGCAACAATGAAGCCCTTGTTGATGCCTTCTTTCATGGGCTCTCTGATGCGATTAAAGACGAAGTTGCTGCCAGAGATTTACCAGAAGATCTTGAGGTATTGGTGTCTTTTTTTATTCTAATTGACATCAGACTAAGTGAGAGGCCCTCTTTCAAGGAGCGCTTGCAGAAGCCTCCTGTTCCGTTGTCTCCTACGTGTTCATTCCCACCCATGCCTCCCTTTCCTCCCATGCCTCCTGGTCCTGAGTCACCAGGTACTGCTGAGCCGATGCAGTTGGGATTCACACGTCTCTCTGCTGCAGAGAGGGCCTTTAGGAGGAGGGAGGGGCTCTGCCTCTATTGTGGGTTACAGGGCCACCGTTTGAAGTCTTGTCCTACACGGCCGGGAAACGCTCACACCTAAGGTCCTGTCGGGGGCAGACCTTGGGTGGTTTATCCTTGTCCCCGGAACTGCAAAAGGAGAAACCTTTGGTCACAGTTGTCCTTTCCTGGGTGGACTCATCCATAGTCACCCAGGCTCTTGTTTACTCCGGTGCTGCGGGCTATTTCATTGACAGTGCTTTTGTATCAAAGCACTCCATTACTGTTTTGCCTCGGTCCGCTCCGCTTACTATTGAGGCCATTGATGGCAGGCCCCTTCAGTCCGCATTCGTTACTCACAAAACTGCTCCGTTATCCATGGCTGTTGGGGCTCTCAATTTTGAAACCCTCCAGTTACAGGTGATAAATTCTCTGCATTTTCCGGTTGTTCTGGGTTATCCCTGGCTCCAAAAGCACTAAGCCAGTCTCGACTGGCGCAGGTCCGAAATTTTGCCGTGGTCTCTGCAATGTATTTCCACTTGTCTTCGGAAACCAGTTAAAGTCTTGTGCACTTCTTTGGTATCTCAATTGCCAGAGGAGTACCAAGAGTTCCTAGACATTTTTGACAAGGTGCGTGCTGGTACGTTGCCTCCTCACCGGTCTTACGATTGTGCCATAGACCTGCAACCTGGAGCCAATCCTCCTCGGGGCTGGGTTTACCCTCTGTCTGTTGCGGAGAATTGTGCTATGGAGGAGTATGTTGCCGATGCTCTGTCGCCGGGGATCATCCGCAAATCCTGCTCTCCTGCAGGGGCTCGCTTCTTCTTTGTGAAGAAAAAGGGTGGCGAGTTAAGACCATGCATCGATTATAGGGGTCTTAATCATCTTACCATTAGGAATGCTTACTCTATTCTGCTCATTACGGAACTCTTTGACCGCCTCAAGGGAGCTACGGTCTTTACTAAACTTGATTTGAGAGGAGCGTACAATCTTGTTAGGATCAAGGAGGGCCACGAATGGAAAACAGCATTTAACAGCAGGAGCGGGCATTATGAGTATCTTGTAGTGCCCTTTGGCCTATGTAATGCTCCTGCTGTTTTCCAGGAATTTATTAATGATGTCCTACAAGATATGTTGCAACAGTGTGTTGTGGTGTACTTAGATGACATCCTCATACACTCACCCACACTTGAGGCTCACCGTTCTGATGTTACATGGGTTCTTCAGAGACTTTGTGAGAACGGCCTGTTTTGTAAACTCGAGAAATGTGAGTTCCATCAGACTGAAGTAACCTTCCTAGGTTATGTTATCTCCATTGCAGGGTTCTCCATGGATCCTGACAAGTTATCTGCAGTTCTGCAGTGGCCTCGCCCAGTTGGTCTTCGGTCTATTCAACGTTTTTTGGGGTTCGCCAATTACTATAGAAAGTTTATTAAAAACTTTTCTTCCTTGGTCAAACCTATCACAGACATGACCCGTAAAGAGAATGATCCACTCCATTGGTCACCTACTGCCATTAAGGCCTTTGATAGTCTTAAGAATGCCTTTGCTGCCGCTCCAGTTCTGGCTCATCCTAACCCTGTCCTGCCTTTCGTTCTTGAGGTCAATGCATCTGAGACTGGTGTAGGTGCCCTCTTGTTTCAACGTCCTATGCCTGACGGTTCCTTGCATCCATGTGGTTTCTTCTCTAAGAAATTGTCTCCAGCGGAGTGCAATTATGAAATTGGCGACAGGGAATTAATGGCCATAATTTTGGCACTCAAGGAATGGAGGCATCTTCTCGAGGGTACTAGCGTGCCAGTGCTCATTCTTACTTACCACAAGAATTTAACTTATCTATCTGAAGCAAAACGTTTGTCGCCCCGACAGGCCAGATGGGCGCTATTTTTGTCTCGGTTTAATTATGTGGTCTCCTACCTGCCTGGTAGTAAGAATGTTAGGGCTGATGCCCTCTCTCAACAATTTTCCCCTCTGTCCAAGGAGGAGTCTGTACCTACTCCAGTTATACCTCCAGACCATATTTTGGCCACCATACGTACTAATTTGACTTCTCCTTTGGGGGAGGAGATCCTGGCTGCACAAACCAATGCACCTCCTGAGAAACCTAGTGGTAAGTGTTTTGTTCCTGAGAATCTTCGAACTAAACTTTTGCACACTTACCACTATCCTAAAGCCGCAGGTCACCCAGGTAAGAACCAAATGATTTGGTCTGTCACTCGACAATTCTGGTGGCCAGGTCTTCGATCTGAGGTTGCTGTGTATGTTGCCTCCTGCTCAGTTTGTGCACAGAATAAGACTCCTAGACTTTTTCCTGTGGGTCTTCTTTAACCTATTGCTAATGGTGAGCGTCCTTGGACACATCTTTCCATGGACTTCATTGTCGAGCTCCCTGTTTCCAAAGGCAATACTTATGGTGGTTGACTGTTTTTATATAATGTCACATTGCATTCCCTTGAAGAAATTGCCTACCGCTCAGGAGCTTGCTTTAATTTTTGCCCGGGAAGTATTCCATTTACATGGGTTACCCAAGGAGATAGTGTTGGAGTGGGGTAGCCAGTTTGTCTCCAGATTTTAGTGTTCCTTTTGTGCTCAAATGGGGATCCAGCTTTCCTTCTCCTCGGCATATCACCCTCAATCCAATGGGGCTGCGAAACGGTCTAATCAAGTTCTGGAACAGTTCCTCCGTTGCTATGTCTCAGATCACCACAATAATTGGTCTGAACTGTTACTTTAGGCAGAGTTTGCTTGTAATAGTGCTATTAATGCTTCCTCCAAGTTATCCCCGTTCATGGCGAATTATGGGTTTCAACCATCCTTGTTGCCTGATTCATTCATGTCTCAGGGTATTCCGGCTTTGGAGGAGCATCTCCGGCAACTCCGTTCCATGTGGGTGCAGATTCAGGATTGCCTTCATCGTTCTATGCAGCGACAAAATTTCCAGGCTGATCATAGGCATCTGCCAGCGCCTTCCTACCAGGTTGGTGAGAGAGTTTGGCTGTCCTCCCGCAACTTAAATCTTTGCGTGCCTTTCAATAAACTGGCTCCCCGTTATGTTAGTCCTTTTCAAATACTCCGACGAGTCAATCCTGTGGCCTACGCTCTTGACCTTCCTCCTGCAATGCGCATTTCCAATGATTTTCATGTCTCCCTCTTGAATCCATTGGTTTGTAATCAGTTTACCACTGTGTTGCCTTGTCCCCATCCTATCTTTGTTGACAACCATGAGGAGTATGAGGTCAGCAGCATTAATGACTCTTGTATGTCCAGGGGCCGAGTACAGTATTTGGTTCACTGGAGGGGATACGGTCCGGAGGAGCGTTCATGGGTTCCCTCCTCTGATGTTCATGCTTCCGCCCTCCTCCGTGCCTTCCATGCCCGTTTCCCCAATAAGCCTTTTGTCGTCCCACAGGGGAGGGGTCGTTGAGGGGAGGGTACTGTCAGGGTTTTTTTCCTGTTTTGTTTGCCATGTGCTGCTGGCAGCCATTTTACTCACCTCTTTTGCTGTCTGGTGCATACTGTGTGATGCTGCTCATTTCCTGCACTTCCTTTTATGGCCAGACTGGTGTACATCATCCATGTGAGACAGGATGCAGTCTCAGAATTGTGATGTCATCACTTATTATTTAAAGGGCCTCTGTTCAGTATGCTTTGCCCTTGCGTTGTCTCAGACCTGTTTGTGAGAGCTCCTGTGTATTACCTGGCTGTCTGACGTCCTTCCTGGTTCCTGATCCCTGGCTTGTTCCTGACTCTTCTGTTCTCCTTGTTCCTGATTCTGGTTCATCTGACTACTTGCTTTGGCTCCTGACTCGGCTCGTCTGACTACCAGCTCTGGTTTTGATTCCTGGCTTGTTATTTGACTTGCGGATTATTTTTTGCTATTAATAAAGGTGTAATTATTTTTGCACTTCTCGTCTCAGTCTGATTCCTGGCACCCTGACAGAGAGTCTTGTGGAGTGAGGCAGGGAGTCCTACAAGATAGGAGCCAGTCTGGAGAAGTCCTGTAAATGGGAATTTGAGGAAGTAACAAGAGAGGATGAAAGGAGGAGATTGTGAGAAGAGCGAAGGATGCGGGAGGGAGAGTATCTGGAAACAAGGTTTAAAATGTAAGGGCGGGCGCAGTGCAGTTGAGGGCTTTGTATGTCAGACTGAGCATTTTGTGTTTAATCCTGGAGGCAAGAGGTAGCCAGTGAAGGGATTGGCAGAGAGGTGCAGCAGATGAAGAGCGACGTGTAAGGAAGATGAGCCTGTCAGAGGCATTCATTATGGATTGTAAAGGAGCTACGTGGCAGCTAGGGAGACCAGAAAGGATGGAGTTGCAGTAGTCGAGGCAGAAAAGGATGAGAGAATGGATTAAAGACATAGGGCATGCGGGCTAGGAGTAATGATGGAGTTATCAACAGTTATAGAAAATTGGGAGGTGGAGATTTTGGAAGAAGGGGGAAAAATAAGGAGCTCAGTTTTGGAGAGATTTAGCTTAAGGTAGTGAGAGGACATCCAAGATCAGATATGAGAAAGACAGCTAGTGACATGGGTTAGTAAGGAAGTAGATAGTAAATCAGCTCTTTTTCATTTAAAAAAACATTATAACCTTCTAACATTAACTCCTCCCCCCCTAAAAAAAATCTATCTAAAAAAAAATACTTTGTAAAGTGACCTGAAAAGGGCATTTGGCTGGACATTGCATATAAGGGTATTAAGCTCTTTTGCGTCCCATAGCAAAAAACAAAACTAAAAACCCTAATAAAAAAAAAAAAACAACTAAAAAAACATCTTAAACTAAACCCCGAAAATAGTGTTTAAATTCAAATCAGCCAATATAATGAAAGCTTTTTCTGCTGGCTGATTTGAATTTGAAAATGAAAATCAGCCAATAAGAATGCAAGGGTACCCCTATACAAAAGGGGTACCTAACATTCAAAATTCAGTGTGTGGCAGGTGACCGCATGAAGAGGACCTCTCTGTTGAAGATAAGAAGATGGACTGCGACCAGGATGAAGATGGACCACCGGTGGGATGAAGATGGAGCTATTCATCTTTGGTGAGTACCATTTTTGGTGTTTAGTTTTAGTTTTTTTGGGGGGTGTTTTTTTTTTTAAGATTAGTTTTTTTTTTTGTTATGGGCAGCAAAAGATCTAAATGACCTTTTAAGGGGAATACCCAGCCAAATGCCCTTTTCAGGGCACTTTTTTGAGTGTTAGAATAGTTTTTTTTTATTATGGGGAAGCGTTTTTTTTTTTTGGAGGATTAGAAAAGGCATTACTATTGTTATTTTTGGTAATTTGTTATTTTTTGTAATAAGTCTTTTTTAAATATGTTAGTGTTTTTTTATGATAAGGTTAGATTTTTTTTTATTTTTACAATAATTTTAGTTAGTTTTTTTAAAAGGTAAGGTTAGATTTTTTACATTTAGGTAAGTTTTTATTTTTTAAAATGTAATTTTTTTTTTAGTAAAGGTAGGGTTAGTCTATTTTGGGTTAACTTAGACGGTTTTAGGTTAGGTGGTTTAGATATTAGTGGGATACTTTGCATTGGGGGGGCTGGCAGTTTAGGGGTTAATAGTGTAGATAGGTAGTTTACGATGTGGGGGGCTGGGGGATTAGGGGTGTAGATTACTTTGTAATGTGGGGGCTGGCGGTTTAGGGGTTAATAGTGTAGAGAGGTAGTTTGCAAAGTGAGGGTGTTGGTTTAGGGGTTAATAGTGTAGTTTAGTGCAACTGTTTCATCAGGACAAATTCTTTAGTTTGAGCAGTAAATCCGAGCACACCCATAGAGAATATGGGGATCGTAAATTACTGTGAGTTTGTGCAAACAAATTTGCAGTCATTTTTAACAGCACGCCACATGTAATATGTTTTAGGGGCCTATTTATTAAAGCGTCAACTATGTTGCATTCGCCGGCGTCAATACGCTTGCCAAACATTGCCAAATCGTTGCCCCGGATCCGAATACGATCTCCTTATTTCTCAAAATAGCCATCAAAAACACACACGTCAAGTACGATGCAAAGAGCATCGGAATGGTGTTAACTAACAGTCATCGATGTCGCGGCTATTCAGGTTTTTCCCAACTTTATTTATACCATTTCATTACTGTCCATGAACAAGCACATTTCTCTAAAGCTAATCTTTTTTTTTTTTTTTTAAATAATTTTTTTATTTAAGTTAAAGCATATTTCTCTTGTTAAGTGTATCCAGTCCACGGATCATCCATTACTTATGGGATATTAACTCCTCCCCAACAGGATGTGCAAGAGGATTCACCCAGCAGAGCTGCTATATAGCTCCTCCCCTAACTGCCATTACCAGTCATTCTCTTGCACCCAACGAATAGATAGGATGTGTGAGAGGACTTTGGTGATTATACTTAGTTTCATACCTTCAATCAAAAGTTTGTTATTTTATAATAGCACCGGAGTGTGTTATTCCTTCTCTGGTAGAATTTGAAGAAGAATCTACCTGAGTTTTTCTATCAATGGAATTGATGAGAAAATTCTGCCATACCGATATAATGTAAACTCAGCCTTAAATGCAGTAGCAGCAACTGGTATCAGGCTGTCATGTATGTATATTTTACACTTCAGTATTCTGGGGAATGGCACTTCACTGGAATTATACTGTATGCATAAAACTTTAGCCTAATTTGCAGGGACTAGCAACAGGCTTTTTAATAACACTCAATTTATTAATGTTAAACGTTTTTTGCTGGCATGTAAAATCGTTTAATTTTCTGAGGTACTGGGTGAAAAAATGTTTTGGGCACTATTTTTTTCCACTTGGCAGTCGTTTTATTTAATTTATGACAGTTTACTGATCTCTCTCACTGTTATGTGTGAGGGAGAGGGGCCTTTTTTGGCGCTTTTGCTACGCATCAAAAAATTCAGTCAGAAGTTTATTGTCTTCCCTGCATGATCCGGTTCATCTCTACAGAACTCAGGGGTCTTCAAAACTTGTTTTGAGGGAGGTAATCACTCACAGCAGAGCTGTGAGATTGTAGTTGACTGTGATAAAAAAACGTTTATTTCTGTATTTTTTTTCTGCTATCAGGGTTAGTTATCCTTTGCTAATGGGAGCAATCCTTTGCTAAAATTGTGTTTTTTACAAAGATTTGATGCTATAACTTTTCAGTTTATTAATTTTCAACTGTCATAACTTTTTCTGTGCTTCTTATAGGCACAGTACGTTTTCATATTATAGTAAATTACTTGAAAAGTATTTCCAAGTTGCTAGTTTATTTGCTAGTGTGTTAAACATGTCTGATTCAGAGGAAGATATCTGTGCTATATGTGCTAAAGCCAAAGTGGAGCCCAATAGAAATTTATGTACTAACTGTATTGATGCTACTTTAAATAAAAGTCAATCTGTACAAATTGAACATATTTCACCAAACAACGAGGGGAGAGTTATGCCGACTAACTCGCCTCACGTGTCAGTACCTGCATCTCCCGCTCGGGAGGTGCGTGATATTGTAGCGCCGAGTACATCTGGGCGGCCATTACAAATCACATTACAGGATATGGCTACTGTTATGACTGAAGTTTTGGCTAAATTACCAGAACTAAGAGGTAAGCGTGATCACTCTGGGGTGAGAACAGAGTGCGCTGATAATATTAGGGCCATGTCAGACACTGCGTCACAATTTGCAGAACATGAGGACGGAGAGCTTCATTCTGCGGGTGACGGTTCTGATCCAAACAAACTGGATTCAGATATTTCAAATTTTAAATTTAAGCTGGAAAACCTCCGTGTATTACTAGGGGAGGTGTTAGCGGCTCTGAATGATTGTAACACAGTTGCAATACCAGAGAAAATGTGTAGGTTGGATAAATATTTTGCGGTACCGGCGAGTACTGACGTTTTTCCTATACCTAAGAGACTTACTGAAATTGTTACTAAGGAGTGGGATAGACCCGGTGTGCCGTTCTCACCCCCTCCGATATTTAGAAAGATGTTTCCAATAGACGCCACCACACGGGACTTATGGCAAACGGTCCCTAAGGTGGAGGGAGCAGTTTCTACTTTAGCTAAGCGTACCACTATCCCGGTGGAGGATAGCTGTGCCTTTTCAGATCCAATGGATAAAAAGTTAGAGGGTTACCTTAAGAAAATGTTTGTTCAACAAGGTTTTATATTGCAACCTCTTGCATGCATTGCGCCTGTCACGGCTGCAGCAGCATTTTGGTTTGAGTCTCTGGAAGAGACACTTGAATCAGCTCCATTAGATGAGATTACACACAAGCTTAAAGCCCTTAAGTTAGCTAACTCATTTATTTCAGATGCTGTAGTACATTTAACTAAACTTACGGCTAAGAATTCCGGATTCGCCATTCAGGCACGCAGAGCACTGTGGCTAAAATCCTGGTCAGCTGACGTTACTTCTAAATCTAAATTGCTTAATATACCTTTCAAAGGGAAGACCTTATTCGGGCCCGGGTTGAAAGAAATTATCGCTGACATTACAGGAGGTAAAGGCCATGCCCTGCCTCAAGACAGAGCCAAACCTAAGGCTAGACAGTCTAATTTTCGTTCCTTTCGTAATTTCAAAGCAGGAGCAGCATCAACTTCCTCTGCACCAAAACAGGAAGGAGCTGTTGCTCGCTACAGACAAGGCTGGAGACCTAACCAGTCCTGGAACAAGGGCAAGCAGGCCAGGAAACCTGCTGCTGCCCCTAAGACAGCATGAATCGAGGGCCCCCGATCCGGGAACGGATCTAGTGGGGGGCAGACTTTCTCTCTTCGCCCAGGCTTGGGCAAGAGATGTCCAGGATCCCTGGGCGTTAGAGATCATATCTCAGGGATACCTTCTAGACTTCAAATTCTCTCCCCCAAGAGGGAGATTTCATCTGTCAAGGTTGTCAACAAACCAAATAAAGAAAGAGGCGCTTCTACGCTGCGTACAAGATCTTTTATTAATGGGAGTGATCCATCCGGTTCCGTGGTCGGAACAAGGACAAGGGTTTTACTCAAATCTGTTTGTGGTTCCCAAAAAAGAGGGAACTTTCAGGCCAATCTTGGATTTAAAGATCCTAAACAAATTCCTAAGAGTTCCATCGTTCAAAATGGAAACTATTCGGACAATTTTACCCATGATCCAAAAGGGTCAGTACATGACCACAGTGGATTTAAAGGATGCTTACCTTCACATACCGATTCACAAAGATCATTACCGGTATCTAAGGTTTGCCTTTCTAGACAGGCATTACCAGTTTGTAGCTCTTCCATTCGGATTGGCTACGGCTCCGAGAATCTTCACAAAGGTTCTGGGTGCTCTTCTGGCGGTACTAAGACCGCGAGGAATTGCGGTAGCTCCGTACCTAGACGACATTCTGATACAAGCTTCAAGCTTTCAAACTGCCAAGTCTCATACAGAGTTAGTACTGGCATTTCTAAGGTCGCATGGATGGAAGGTGAACGAAAAGAAGAGTTCTCTCTTTCCACTCACAAGAGTTCCCTTCTTGGGGACTCTTATAGATTCTGTAGAAATGAAGATTTACCTGACAGAAGACAGGTTAACAAAGCTTCAAAATGCATGCCGTGTCCTTCATTCCATTCAACACCCGTCAGTAGCTCAATGCATGGAGGTGATCGGCTTAATGGTAGCAGCAATGGACATAGTACCCTTTGCACGCCTACATCTCAGACCGCTGCAATTGTGCATGCTAAGTCAGTGGAATGGGGATTACTCAGACTTGTCCCCTACTCTGAATCTGGATTAAGAGACCAGAAATTCTCTTCTATGGTGGCTTTCTCGGCCACATCTGTCCAGGGGGATGCCATTCAGCAGGCCGGACTGGACAATTGTAACAACAGACGCCAGCCTACTAGGTTGGGGCGCTGTCTGGAATTCTCTGAAGGCTCAGGGACAATGGAATCAGGAGGAGAGTCTCCTACCAATAAACATTCTGGAATTGAGAGAAGTTCTCAATGCCCTTCTGGCTTGGCCCCAGTTAACAACTCGGGGGTTCATCAGGTTTCAGTCGGACAACATCACGACTGTAGCTTACATCAACCATCAGGGAGGGACAAGAAGCTCCCTAGCAATGATGGAAGTATCAAAGATAATTCGCTGGGCAGAGTCTCACTCTTGCCACCTGTCAGCAATCCACATCCCGGGAGTGGAGAACTGGGAGGCGGATTTCTTAAGTCGTCAGACTTTTCATCCGGGGGAGTGGGAACTTCATCCGGAGGTCTTTGCCCAAATACTTCGACGTTGGGGCAAACCAGAGATAGATCTCATGGCGTCTCGACAGAACGCCAAGCTTCCTCGTTACGGGTCCAGATCCAGGGATCCAGGAGCGGTTCTGATAGATGCTTTGACAGCACCTTGGACCTTCGGGATGGCTTATGTGTTTCCACCCTTCCCGATGCTTCCTCGATTGATTGCCAGAATCAAACAGGAGAGAGCATCAGTGATTCTAATAGCGCCTGCATGGCCACGCAGGACTTGGTATGCAGATCTAGTGGACATGTCATCCTGTCCACCTTGGTCGCTACCTCTGAAACAGGACCTTCTGATCCAGGGTCCCTTCAAACATCAAAATCTAATTTCTCTGAAGCTGACTGCTTGGAAATTGAACGCTTGATTTTATCAAAACGTGGTTTTTCTGAGTCAGTTATTGATACCTTAATACAGGCTAGGAAGCCTGTTACCAGAAAGATTTACCATAAGATATGGCGCAAATACATATATTGGTGCGAATCCAAGAGTTACTCATGGAGTAAGGTTAGGATTCCGAGGATATTGTCTTTTCTACAAGAAGGTTTAGAAAAGGGTTTATCCGCTAGTTCCTTAAAGGGACAGATTTCAGCTCTGTCCATTCTTTTACACAAACGTCTGGACGTTCAAGCTTTTTGTCAGGCTTTAGCTAGGATCAAGCCTGTGTTTAAAACTGTTGCTCCACCATGGAGTTTGAACTTAGTTCTTAATGTTTTACAGGGGGTTCCGTTTGAACCCCTTCATTCCATTGATATCAAGTTGTTATCTTGGAAAGTTCTGTTTTTAATGGCGATTTCCTCGGCTCGAAGAGTCTCTGAGTTATCTGCCTTACATTGTGATTCTCCTTATCTGATTTTTCATTCAGACAAGGTAGTTCTGCGTACTAAACCTGGGTTCCTACCTAAGGTGGTCACTAACAGGAATATCAATCAAGAGATTGTGGTTCCATCTTTGTGTCCTAATCCTTCTTCGAAAAAGGAACGTCTGCTACACAATCTAGATGTAGTCCGTGCCCTGAAATTTTATCTACAGGCAACTAAGGATTTTCGACAAACGTCTTCCCTGTTTGTCGTTTATTCTGGTCAGAGGAGAGGTCAAAAAGCTTCGGCTACCTCTCTCTCCTTTTGGCTTCGTAACATAATACGGTTAGCCTATGAGACTGCTGGACAGCAGCCTCCTGAAAGAATTACAGCACATTCTACTAGAGCTGTGGCTTCCACTTGGGCCTTTAAGAATGAGGCTTCTGTTGAACAGATTTGCAAGGCTGCAACTTGGTCTTCTCTTCATACTTTTTCCAAATTTTACAAATTTGACACTTTTGCTTCTTCGGAGGCTGTTTTTGGGAGAAAGGTTCTTCAGGCAGTGGTTCCTTCCGTATAAAGAGCCTGCCTGTCCCTCCCGTCATCCGTGTACTTTAGCTTTGGTATTGGTATCCCATAAGTAATGGATGATCCGTGGACTGGATACACTTAACAAGAGAAAACATAATTTATGCTTACCTGATAAATTTATTTCTCTTGTAGTGTATCCAGTCCACGGCCCGCCCTGTCTCTTTAAGGCAGGTAATTTTTCCATTAAACTACAGTCACCACTGCACCCTATGGTTTTCCTTTCTCTGCATGTTTTCGGTCGAATGACTGGTAATGGCAGTTAGGGGAGGAGCTATATAGCAGCTCTGCTGGGTGAATCCTCTTGCACTTCCTGTTGGGGAGGAGTTAATATCCCATAAGTAATGGATGATCCGTGGACTGGATACACTACAAGAGAAATAAATTTATCAGGTAAGCATAAATTATGTTATCATTGCAACAACAAGGACTCGCCCTAAGGCCAAAGTTACAACAGAGAAAGTATTACATTGTCTATAGGAAAGCATTATTGAGAAAGCAATATGTGCATAAAGCAATAGTAAATACATTTCAAATCTGATTATGAAGATAGATAGTATCTTAGGCGAGATGACACATAACTTCATTTTATATTGTAATGTCAGCGTATGAACTCCACATTCTAAAAATATTTAATCTAAGACCAAAATAGCAGCCTGTGGAGGGTTTGCATGGAAATCAGCCACTCTTGGGCCGAGATATATAGGGGGGAGGGGGATATTCAGCGGGTAAGCACCGCTATACGCATAGGGAAAGGAGGTGGGGGGGACGGAGCCATATATAAATGTAAATAGTATATGGTACGTGGTGTGGACTCATAAGTGTCCATTAATCAACTTAGGAGTAAATAGTGGAGTAAAGTAACATTCCAACACAAAATGGAGTAGCTAGGTAGGGGCTATAGGCCACTCTGTTGATTCATTCAGGGAGACCCAAACATCACAAATATAAACTACAAGGGAATGTATACTTGTCACGATATTATTAATTTACTTAGGTGCTCAGGCCTTGTCTAGAGAGTAATGAAACAGGCAAAATGGGAGCTTATCTAAACATTGCGTAGCAAACTTGCCTACTAATTAAAGTGGAGCGTGATAGAAAATATACATTTCCATATAACATTTGAGAAGATAGTAAACTGTTTAGGAACGATGAGATACATTTGATCGTATAATAAACACATTACATTAATAGTACACATCATAACCTGCAAGGAGGTAAGGAACTTTATAAAATCCCTTTAGCATCAATATATAATAGAACTACATAGGTTATCTTCTGGGTCTATATTATAAGAGTGTGACACAAAGGTATCTGAGCATTTATAAGCACTAGCGAGTGTGTGAAAGACATATTAACAAACATTGCAATAAACATGTTGTAGTTTCAGAAAAAACCTGGGGAGAAATATATTATTTCTGCTGTAGGAGTGTATAGTAAACAAAATGTACTATTGGAGTGAAGAAACCAAGCTAAATTCTATACCCGTTTAAACACAGGAACATGGAGCAGCCATGGAGTAACATATCATGTGCCATACGGATCTTAGCCTCGTGTGGTACTAAGATTAAGAAACAATTGTTCCCTACCCTTATATTGAAGCCAAGAGAGTTTTAGGTCAGACTAGGTAAATTAAAGGGAGACTTGGGTTATATATACTCTGACAGTGTAAGTATTAGGCTTAACTGCACTATAGCTATACATTTTAGTAACATGTGCCTTGTACACTGAAGTTGTCTGTAAGTAACAAAATAAATGAGCTACTGAGACCTGCTTAGCAGGCTGAATAAGTAACGGTTACTCTTTTGTGTAAGTTTAAATTATGAAGATTTAGTGTGAAGAAAGCTGTATATATCATCTCAGGCATAGTTTATGTACTGTCTCAATGCTAGCTCAGGTGTAAGGTATGTCTAAAAATATTAGTGAACACTCTGCTTGTCCTTAACTGGTAGACAGGCTGTATGATTAACAGTGCAAGTATAATGGCAATATCAGTTGAATGGCACTAATCTTAGACCATGTCCATAGGTCATAAAAATTTATACAAGAAAAGTTTGGTTCAGGATATCTCTATTTAAATTATGTTCTAAATGTGAGGCTAGGCAGAGAGAGATGCACAATATAAGCACGGGGGGTAGCAGTTGCTGCAGCTCACGCTATAAGTGGAGTATAAGCACAAATAGAGGCTGAAAATACAGTCCGGTAGCATCAATTGAGATACTTTCTATTTGTACACTAACTATGTTAAATAAAAAACATTACAGGTAATAGGGCTCCTGATTTCTAGCCATATGTTAAAACTTCTATATAGTAAACACACATATTGGTATGCAAATGTCCCAACTAAACCAGCAACAAAAGGGTGCAACTATACTAATAAGAACTATGGAGGAAAAAAAAAATAGTCTTTACAAGCTGAAAAAAGTCTCAGTTCAACAAAAACAATCCAAACTGCAGGATGCTATAGGTCGGCAATATTCTGGAGACAACAGTCCTGAAATGGATTAAGTTATCCTCCGCTATGTAGCAAGGGCAATTTCTACTAACCCACACCGCATTTGTCCAGCTTGCTCCGCTGCGTGTGCACTAGCTTCCTGCCAACAACAAAAACTGTGTCCCATACGGATCCGATAAAATCCTTATGTGAGGTGGGGTCTGATCCCCAGATGCACCGTACCTGTTGGTCACTCAGATCACCCAAAAGCAAAGGCCTCTTTCTAACAGATGGAGTAAAGCTTCTCTGTGACCACAGCACTACAATGAAGCATTGCGAGCTGTCAGCGTTGTATAGCGGAGCGCCGCCGCCCTCCCCGACATCTGCAGCACTAATCTCCATCTCTCTGCTCATTTCTGCCGAATGTGGTGCAATAAGTGACCCATAGCTATCATGCGGTAGCGTGGATCTCTCCACGATGTAGGTTGTTCTAGCAAGAAGTTCTCCCGCCATATCACTTAACGGTTGTTCTTGTGGAAGGTGTTGCTCTTTGCCAGTCAGGCGGCTTGTACTATCTCTTCCGACTTGCAACGGAATCTCTTGCTGTCCCATACTGAACCTTAGACAGGCTGATAGGTCTTCATAGCCAGCATCAAGTTGTAAATTAAGCTGCCATAGTGCCTCATAAACAGCTGCAGAGCCCATCTCTTTATCTGTCGCCATAGTTTTAGTAGGCCACAAAGGCCCAGGGATTTCCTCTCATAAATAGGATGAATAACTGGTTTGAGACAAAAGTAAAACGTTATACTAACAGTGCAAGAACAGTCCTGCTTGTTCACTATTAGGATTGAGGCAAATTACAGAGGATAGATTGCAATTTGCCTGTATTTTAAATTAAATCTTTGCAGGAGCTCTCTGAAGCACGTCTTCCCTGCTCGGCTGTTGGCTCCGCCCCTCTAAAGCTAATCTTTTATTTTTCAACTGTTAAGGTCCGAGAAATAGATTGATTTATACCTCAACAAACAATATCTCATAGAAAGTTATTTTTATATTGATTTGTTATATGATACTTTCACAGAAATTAATGTGTATTTGTATTTCTAGGAGTCATATTTTTTATTTATTTTTTAAATTATTATTAATGCGAGAATTTGTTCATATATCCTTGCACATACTTGTGTGTATATATATATATATATATATATATATATATATATATATATAAATATGTGTGTGTGTTATGTCAGAAATATTTTGCAAACATATTTATATGTCCCTAAGTTCCTTTTCTCCAACATTGGTGTGTCCGGTCCACGGCGTCATCCATTACTTGTGGGATATTCTCCTCCCCCACAGGGAAAGGCAAGGAGAGCACACAGCAAGAGCTGTCCACATAGTCCCTCCCAGGCTCCGCCCCCCCCCAGTCATTCTCCTTGCCGCTCTGAACAAGTAGCATCTCCTCGGGGATGGTGAGGAGTTTGTGGTGTTTAGTTGTAGTTTTTTATTCTTCTATCAAGAGTTTGTTATTTTAAAATAGTGCTGGTATGTACTATTTACTCTGAAACAGAAAGAGATGAAGAGTTCTGTTTAAAAGAGGATTATGATTTTAGCAGACAATAACTAAAATCAGTTGCTGTTCCCACACAGGACTGTTGAGATGAGAGAACTTCAGTTGGGGGGAACAGTTTGCAGACTTTTCTGCTCAAGGTATGACTAGCCATTTTCTAACAAGACTGTGTAATGCTGGAAGGCTGTCATTTTCCCTCATGGGGATTGGTAAGCCATTTTCTTAGTCTCAAACAGAATAAAGGGCTTATTATGGGCTATACACTGGTAGACACTCTTAAGGGCTAAATTGATTGCTTTATTTAAGTATTATATGCAGTTTGAAGTTGAATTTCACACTTTTATAACATTGGGGAACGTTTTTTAGCACCAGGCACTTGTTAAGACACCTTCCCAGTCAGGAAGGGCCTTTCTCTGTAGTAGGCAGAGCCTCATTTTCGCGCCATTACTGTGCAGTTACTTTTGAGTACAGTACATGCAGCTGCATGTGTGTGGGTCTGGAATCCACTAAAAACGTTCCTAGAAGGCTTCATTTGATATCATATACCCCCCTGGGATTGGTGAAGTCGCAGCAAAGGCTGTAGCTGGGACTGTAAGGGGGTTAAAATTAAAAACGGCTCCGGTTTCCACATTTTAAGGGTTAACAGCTTGAAAATTGGGGTGCAATACTTTGAATGCATTAAGACACTGTGGTGAAAATTTGGTAAATATTGGATAATTCCTTCATAGTTTTTCACATATTCAGTAATAAAGTGTGCCCTGTTTAACATTTAAAGAGACAGTAACGGTTTTGTTTTAAAACGGTTTTTGTGCTTTATTAACCAGTTTAAGCCTGTTTAACATGTCTGTACCTTCAGATAGATCATGTTCTGTATGTATGGTAGCCAATGTGGTTCCCCCTTCAAATATGTGTGATAATTGTGCCATAGCGTCCAAACAAAGTAAGGACAGTACTGTCACAAATTGTAAAGTTGCCCAGGATGATTCCACAGATGAAGGAAGTAGACATAGTTCTACATCATCTCCTTCTGTGTCTATACCAGTTATGCCCGCGCAGGCGACCCTAGTACTTCTAGCGCGCCAATGCTTGTTACTATGCAGCAATTGACGGCAGTAATGGATAACTCCATAGCTAATATTTTATCCAAAATGCCAGCATTTCAGAGAAAGTGCGATTGCTCTGTTTTAAACACTGTAGAGCAGGAGGGCGCTGGTGATAATTTTTCTGTCATACCCTCACACCAATCTGAAGTGGCAGTGAGGGAGGGTTTGTCAGATGGGGAAATTTCTGATACAGGAAGAATTTCTCAGCAGGCAGAACCTGATGTTGTGACATTTAAATCAAAATTAGAGCATCTCCGCGCATTACTTAAGGAGGTGCTATCTACTCTGGATGATTGTGACAATCTGGTCAACCCAGAAAAATTGTGCAAGATGGACAAGTTCCTTGAGGTCCCGGTGCACCCTGATGCTTTTCCGATACCTAAACGGGTGGCGGACATAGTGAATAAGGAGTGGGAGAATCCAGGCATACCTTTTGTCCCTCCTCCTATATTTAAGAAATTGTTCCCTATGGTCGACCCCAGGAAGGACACATGGCAAACAGTCCCTAAGGTCGAGGGGGCGGTTTCTACTCTAGCCAAGCGCACGACCATTCCTATTGAGGACAATTGTGCTTTCAAAGATCCTATGGATAAAAAATTGGAGGGTTTGCTTAAAAAGATTTTTGTACAGCAAGGTTACCTCCTTTAACCTATTTTGTGCATTATTCCTGTCACTACAGTGGCGTGGTTCTGGTTCGAGGAACTGGAAAAGTCGCTCAGTAGGGAGACTCCGTATGAGGAAGTCATGGACAGAATTCACGCACTTAAGTTAGCTAATTCCTTTATTTTAGACACCGCTTTGCAGTTAGCGAGGTTAGCGGCGAAAAATTCAGGGTTTACAATTGGGGCGCGTAGAGCGCTCTGGCTAAAGTCTTGGTCGGCGGATGTATCTTCCAAGACAAAATTGCTTAATACCCCTTTCAAAGGTAAGACCCTTTTTGGGCCAGAATTGAAAGAGATTATTTCAGACATCACTGAGGGAAAGGGCCATGCCCTCCCACAAGATAAACCTTTCAAGGCTAAGAATAAGTCCAATTTTCGTTCCATTCGCAATTTCAGGAACGGACCGGCTTCCAACTCGGCAGCCTCTAGACAAGAGGGTAACGCTTCCAAGACTAAACCAGCTTGGAAATCAATGCAAGGCTGGAACAAGGGTAAACAGGCCAAGAAGCCTGCTGCTGCTACCAAAACAGCATGAAGGGGTAGCCCCCGATCCGGGACCGGATCTAGTAGGGGGCAGACTCTCTCTCTTTGCTCAGGCTTAGGCAAGAGATGTTCAGGATCCCTGGACACTAGAAATAGTCTCTCAGGGTTTTCTTCTGGAGTTCAAGGAACTACCCTCAAGGGGAAGGTTCCACATGTCTAACTTATCTTCAAACCAAATAAAGAGACAGGCATTCTTACATTGTGTAGAAGACCTGTTAAAGATGGGAGTGATACACCCAGTTCCAACTGTGGAACAAGGTCGGGGGTTTTACTCAAATCTGTTTGTAGTTCCCAAAAAAGAGGGAATTTTCAGACCAATTCTGGATTTAAAAATTCTAAACAAATTTCTCAGAGTTCCATCGTTCAAATGGAAACCATTCGAACAATTTTATCTACAATCCAGGAGGGTCAATTTATGACTACCGTGGATTTAAAGGATGCGTATCTACATATTCCTATCCACAAAGATCATCCAAGGATTTTCACAAAGGTGCTAGGGTCCCTTCTAGAGGTTCTAAGACCAAGAGGTATTGCAGTGGCACCTTATCTGGACGACATTCTAATCCAAACGTCGTCTCTTTCCAAAGCAAAGGCTCATACAGACATTGTTCTAGCCTTTCTCATATCTCACGGGTGGAAGGTGAACGTAGAAAAGAGTTCCCTGTCTCCGTCGACAAGAGTTCCCTTCTTGGGAACGATAATAGATTCTTTAAAAATGAAGATCTTCCTGACAAAAGTCAGAAAGTCAAAGCTTCTAAAGCTTGTCAAGTTCTTCACTCTATTCTGCAGCCTTCCATAGCTCAGTGCATGGTAGTAGTAGGGTTGATGGTTGCAGAAATGGACATAGTTCCTTTTGCTCAAATTCATCTAAGACCATTACAACTGTGCATGCTCAAGCAGTGGAATGGGGACTATACAGACTTGTCTCCAAAGATTCAAGTAGACCAGATGACCAGAGACTCACTCCGTTGGTGGTTGTCACAGGATCACCTGTCTCAGGGAATGAGTTTCCGCAGACCAGAGTGGGTCATTGTCACGACCGACGCCAGTCTATTAGGCTGGGGCGCGGTCTGGGATTCCCTGAAAGCTCAGGGTCTATGGTCTCGGGAAGAGTCTCTTCTCCCGATAAACATCCTGGAACTGAGAGCGATATTCAATGCTCTCCGGGCTTGGCCTCAACTAGCGAAGGCCGGATTCATAAGATTCCAGTCAGACAACATGATGACTGTAGCTTACATCAACCATCAGGGAGGAACAAAGAGTTCCTTGGCGATGAGAGAGGTATCCAAGATCATCAAATGGGCGGAGGATCACTCCTGCCATCTATCTGCAATTCACATCCCAGGAGTAGACAACTGGGAGGCGGATTATCTGAGTCGTCAGACTTTCCATCCGGGGGAGTGGGAACTCCACCCGGAGGTTTTTGCCCAGTTGACTCAATTATGGGACATTCCAGACATGGATCTGATGGCGTCTCGTCAGAACTTCAAGGTTCCTTGCTACGGGTCCAGATCCAGGGATCCCAAGGCGACTCTAGTGGATGCATTAGTGACGCCTTGGTCGTTCAACCTAGCATATGCATTTCCACCGTTCCCTCTCCTTCCCAGGCTTGTAGCCAGGATCAAACAGGAGAAGGCCTCAGTGATTCTGATAGCTCCTGCGTGGCCACGCAGGACTTGGTATGCAGACCTGGTGAATATGTCATCGGCTCCACCATGGAAGCTACCTTTGAGACAGGATCTTCTAGTGTAAGGTCCATTCGAACATCCAAATCTAGTTTCTCTCCAGCTGACTGCTTGGAAATTGAACGCTTGATTTTATCCAAGCGCGGGTTTTCAGATTCAGTGATAGATACTCTGGTCCAAGCCAGAAAACCTGTGACTAGAAGGATTTACCATAAAATATGGAAAGGATATATCTGTTGGTGTGAATCCAAGGGATTCTCATGGATTAATATTCCCAGGATCCTCTCCTTTCTAACAAGAAGGTTTGGATAAGGGATTGTCAGCGAGTTCTCTAAAAGGACAGAGATCTGCTTTATCTGTCTTGTTACACAGACGACTGGCAGCTGTGCGAGATGTACAAGCTTTTGTACAGGCTTTGGTCAGAATCAAACCTGTTTACAGACCTTTGACTCCTCCCTGGAGTCTAAATTTAGTTTTTTCAGTTCTTCAAGGGGTTCCATTTGAACCCTTACATTCCATAGATATCAAGTTACTATCTTGGAAAGTTCTGTTTTTGGTTGCTATTTCTTCTGCTAGAAGAGTTTCTGAACTATCTGCTTTGCAGTGTGATCCACCCTATCTGGTGTTCCATTCAGATAAGGTTGTTTTGAGTACCAAGCCTGGTTTTCTTCCAAAAGTTGTTTCCAACAAGAATATTAACCAGGAAATAGTTGTCCCTTCTTTGTGTCCGATCCAGTTTCAAAGAAGGAACATTTGTTACACCATTTAGATGTAGTCCGTGCTTTAAAGTTCTATTTAGAAGCAACAAAGGATTTCAGGCAAAACTTCTTTTTTGTTTGTCGTTTATTCTGGTAAGAGGAGAGGACAAAAAGCTACTGCTACCTCTCTTTCTTTCTGGCTGAAAAGCATTATCCGATTGGCTTATGAGACTGCCGGACGGCAGCCTCCTGAACGAATCACAGCTCACTCTACTAGGGCTGTGGCTTCCACATGGGCCTTCAAGAATGAGGCTTCTGTTGATCAGATATGTGAGGCAGCAACTTGGTCTTCTCTGCACACTTTTGCCAAATTCTACAAATTTGATACTTTTTGCTTCTTCGGAGGCTATTTTTGGGAGAAAGGTTTTGCAAGCCGTGGTGCCTTCTGTTTAGGTAACCTGATTTGCTCCCTCCCTTCATCCGTGTCCTAAAGCTCTGGTATTGGTTCCCACAAGTAATGGATGACGCCGTGGTCCGGACACACCAATGTTGGAGAAAACAGAATTTATGCTTACCTGATAAATTACTTTCTCCAACGGTGTGTCCGGTCCACGGCCCGCCCTGGTTTTTTAATCAGGTTTGAAAAATTTCTCTCTCTATACACTACAGTCACCACGGCACCCTATAGTTTCTCTTTTTTTTCTCTTAACCGTTGGTCGAATGACTGGGGGGGCGGAGCCTGGGAGGGACTATGTGGACAGCTCTTGCTGTGTGCTCTCCTTGCCTTTCCCTGTGGGGGAGGAGAATATCCCACAAGTAATGGATGACGCCGTGGACCGGACACACCGTTGGAGAAAGTAATTTATCAGGTAAGCATAAATTCTGTTTTTTTTGTTCTAAGCAATGTTGTCAGTCATATCTCTGTGTTTATTTATACCACTATATGTATATATTGTAAATGTATTATTATTCTGAGCAGGAATAATTGCAAATATAACATGTAATCAGAATATCATATGTATTTATTTGCTATCAATGGATATTTTAAAGGGATAGGAAAGTAAAAATGTAAGTTGCATGATTTAGATAGAGCATGAAATTTTAAAATTCACTTCTATATTCAAATGTGCTTTGTTCTCTTTGTATCCCTTGTTGGAAAAGAATACGCACATATCCTACACTAGTGGGAGCTAGCTGCTAATTGATGCCTGTGCACATTTGTCTCTTGTGATTGGCTAAATAGATGTGTTCAGCTAGCTGCCAGTAGTGCAATGCTGTTCCTTCAGCAAAGGATAACATAAGAATGAAGCAAATTTGAGAATAGAAGGAAATTGGAAAGTTGTTTAAAATTGTATGTTCTATCCAATTCATGAAATAATATTTCTCTTGTAAGGTGTATCCAGTCCACGGGTTCATCCATTACTTGTGGGATATTCTCCTTCCCAACAGGAAGTTGCAAGAGGACACCCACAGCAGAGCTGTCTATATAGCTCCTCCCCTAACTGCCACTCCCAGTCATTCTCTTGCAACTCTCGACAAGATAGGAAGTATCAAGAGATATGTGGTGACATAGTGTAGTTTTTACCTTCAATCAAGAGTTTGTTATTTTTAAACGGTACCGGCGTCGTACTGTTTTACTCGCAGGCAGAAATTAGAAGAAGAATCTGCCTGGAGGTTGATGATCTTAGCGGTTTGTAATTAAGGTCCATTGCTGTTCTCACACATAACTGAAGAGTATGGGAAAGACTTCAGTTGGGGGAACGGTTTGCAGATTACCTGCCTTGAGGTATGTTCAGTATATTTATTTCTAGAGAGATGATAAGATCTAGAAAATGCTGACAGAGCCTTGTATAATTGAGGTAAGCCTCATGCAGTGATTTAACAACAACTGGGATCATGCTTACAAAAAAGGGTAATATTCATGTTAATACTCATATTTCTTAGTGACAAAACGTTTACATGTTATATAGAAAGAACGTTTTTTCTCTGAGGGTGATAAATCGTTTTTTGGGGCCTAGTTTCCACATGGCTAGTCAGATACTCCTAGGCGTATTTTCTTAAGGCCCTCTGACATTGAGTGCATGGTGGGAGGGGCCTATTTTCGGGCTCTAGATGCGTAGTTCTTATGCAGACTGAGACATCAAGCTTCCCTAAAGGAGTCCTCTAGCATCTGAGGACCACTATAGAGGTCTTATTTCTTCCCTAAATCGTATTTGAGGGCAGGTAGGAGCCACAGCAGAGCTGTGGCAAGGTGTTTAACTGTTTATTAACGTTTTTTAACGTTTTTCAAATCCGGTTTGGGGCCTAAAGGGTTAATCATCCATTTGCAAGTGAGTGCAATGCAGCTTTAGTCCCTTATACACACTGTGAAAATTTCGAAGAGTTTACTACTTTTTAACACTGTTTTGCAGTTTATGTGATAGTTTTTTTCTCTTAAAGGCACAGTACTGTTTTTGTTTAATTGCTGTTTCACATTTATTAAAATGTTTTCCAAGCTTGCTGGTCTCATTACTAGTCTGTTAAACATGTCTGACATAGAGGAAACTCCTTGTTCAATATGTTTAGAAGCCATTGTGGAACCCCCTCTTAGAATGTGTACCAAATGTACTGAAATTTCTATAAATTATAAAGATCATATTATGGCATTTAAAGATTTATCACCAGAGGTTTCTCAGACTGACAAAAGGGATGTTATGCCATCTAGCTCTCCCCAAGTGTCAGAACCTATAACTCCCGCTCAAGTGATGCCAAGTACATCTAGCGCGTCCAATGCGTTTACCTTACAAGACATGGCGGCAGTTATGACTAATACCCTCACAGAGGTATTGTCCAAACTGCCAGGGTTACAGGGAAAGCGAGACAGCTCTGGGGCTAGAACAAATACAGAGCTTTCTGACGCTTTAGTAGCTATGTCCGATATACCCTCACAATGCTCCGAAGCCGTGGCAAGGGAGTTGCTATCTGAGGGTGAGATTTCAGATTAAGGGAAGACGTTACTTCAGTCCGATTCTGAAATGACAGCCTTTAAATTTAAGCTTGAACACCTCCGCTTATTGCTCAGGGAGGTTTTAGCGACTCTGGATGACTGTGACCCCATTTTAGTTCCAGAGAAATTGTGTAAAATGGACAAATACTTTGCAGTGCCTGTTTACAGTGATGTCTTTCCAGTCCCTAAGAGGTTTTCGGAAATTATTACTAAGGAATGGGATAGACCAGGTGTTCCATTCTCTCCCCCTCCTGCTTTTAAAAAGATGTTTCCCATAGATGTCGCTATACGGGACTTGTGGCAGACAGTCCCTAAGGTGGAGGGTGCTGTTTCTACCCTAGCTAAGCGTACAACTATCCCCGTCGAGGACAGTTGTGCTTTCTTAGATCCTATGGATAAAAAATTGGAGGGTCTCCTTAGGAAATTTTTTATCCATCAAGGTTTTATTCTCCAGCCTCTTGCATGCATTGCCCCAGTTACTGCTGCAGCGGCTTTTTGGTTCAAGTCTCTTGAGGAGGCTCTACAGGTGGAGATCCCGTTAGATGATATTTTAGACAGGATTACAGCTCTCAAGTTAGCTAATTCCTTTATTTCTGACGCCGTTTTTCATCTAACCAAACTAACGGCTAAGAATTCAGGTTTTGCCATTCTAGCGCGCAGGGCGCTATGGCTTAAGTCCTGGTCAGCAGACGTTGCTTCAAAGTCTAAGCTTCTTAACATCCCCTTCAAAGGACAGACCCTTTTCGGGCCGGGCCTGAAGGAGATCATTTCTGATATTACTGGAGGAAAAGGTCACACCCTTCCTCAGGATAGGTCCAATAAATTAAGGACCAAACAGAATAATTTTCGTTCATTTCGAAACTTCAAAAGTGGTGCAGCTTCATCTTCCTCTAATGCAAAACAAGAGGGAAATTTCGCCCAGTCCAAACCAGTCTGGAGACCGAACCAGGCTTGGAACAAGGGGAAGCAGGCCAAAAACCTGCTGCCGCCTCTAAGACAGTATGAAGGAGAAGCCCCCGATCCGGGACCGGATCTAGTAGGGGGCAGACTTTCTCTCTTCGCCCAGGCTTGGGCAAGAGACGTCCAGGATCCCTGGGCATTAGCGATTGTTTCCCAGGGATATCTTCTGGACTTCAAAGCTTCATCTCCAAAGGGGAGATTTCATCTCTCACAATTATCTGTAAACCAGATAAAGATAGAGGCATTCTTACGTTGTGTTCAAGACCTACTGGTTATGGGAGTGATCCACCCAGTTCCAAGGGAGGAACAGGGGCAGGGATTCTATTCAAATCTGTTTATAGTTCCCAAAAAAGAGGGAACTTTCAGACAAATCTTGGATCTCAAGATCCTAAACAAATTTCTCAGGGTCCCATCCTTCAAGATGGAGATAATCCGAACCATCCTCCCTATGATCCAGGAGGGTCAATATATGACTACTGTGGACTTAAAGGATGCTTATCTCCACATTCCAATTCACAGAAATCATCATCAGTTCCTCAGGTTCGCCTTCTTAGACAGGCATTACCAGTTGGTGGCTCTTCCCTTCGGGTTAGGGTCCCTACTTGCGGTTCTAAGGCCACGGGGCATAGCGGTGGCTCCTTACCTAGACGACATTCTGATACAGGCATCGACTTTTCAAATCACCAAGTCCCATTCTGGCCTTTCTGAGGTCTCACGGGTGGAAGGTTAACAAAGAAAAGAGTTCTCTCTCCCCTCTCACAAGAGTTTCCTTCCTAGGAACACTGATAGATTCTGTAGAAATGAAATTTTTTCTGACAGAGGTCAGGTTATCAAAGCTTCTAACTTCCTGCTGTGCTCTTCATTCCACTTCTCGGCCGTCAGTGGCTCAATGTATGGAAGTAATCGGCCTAATTGTAGCGGCAATGGACATAGTTCCATTTGCCCGCCTACATCTCAGACCACTGCAACTTTGCATGCTCAATCAGTGGAATGGGGACTAAACAGATTTGTCCCCTCAGCTAAATCTGGATCAAGAGACCAGGGATTCTCTTCTCTGGTGGTTATCTTGGGTCCATCTGTCCAGGGGAATGAGGCTCAGGGTTCGTGGACTCAGGAGGAAGCCCTCCTTCCGATAAACATTCTGGAACTGAGAGCGATATTCAATGCTCTTCAGGCTTGGCCTCAACTAGCTGCAGTCAGGTTCATCAGATTTCAGTCGGACAATATCACGACTGTAGCCTATATCAACCATCAGGGGGGAACAAGAAGCCCCCTGGCAATATTGGAGGTTTCAAAGATAATTCTATGGGCAGAGATTCACTCTTGCCATCTCTCAGCTATCCATATCCCAGGAGTAGAGAACTGGGAGGCGGATTTTCTAAGTCGGCAGACTTTTCATCCGGGGGAGTGGGAGCTCCATCCAGAGATATTTGCCCAGCTGATTCAGCTATGGGGCAAACCAGAACTGGATCTGATGGTGTCTCGTCAGAATGCCAAGCTTCCTTGTTATGGGTCCAGGTCAAGGGATCCCCAGGCAGCGCTGATAGATGCTCTAGCAGTGCCCTGGTCCTTCAGCCTGGCTTATGTGTTCCCACCATTTCCTCTCCTCCCTCGTCTGATTGCCAAGATCAAGCAGGAGAGAGCTTCAGTGATTTTGATAGCACCTGCGTGGCCACGCAGGACTTGGTATGCAAATCTGGTGGACATGTCATCCCTTCCACCATGGACTCTGCCGCTGAGGCAGGACCTTCTACTCCAAGTTCCATTCAAACATCCAAATCTAATTTCTCTGCGGCTGACTGCTTGGAGATTGAACGCTTGATTTTATCAAAACGTGGTTTCTCCGAGTCGGTTATTGATGCCTTAATTCAGGCTCGAAAGCCTGTCACCAGGAAAATCTATCATAAGATATGGTGTCAATATCTTCATTGGTGTGAATACAGGGGTTACTCATGGAGTAAAGTAAGGATTCCTAGGATATTATCCGTTCTCCAAGAAGGTTTGGAGAAGGGATTGTCAGCTAGTTCCTTAAAGGGACAGATTTCTGTTCAGTCTATTTTTCTGCACAAGCGCCTGGCAGATGTTCCAGACGTTCAGGCGTTTTGTCAGGCTTTAGTTAGAATCAAGCCTGTGTTTAAACCTGTTGCTCCGCCATGGAGTTTAAATTTAGTTCTTAAAGTTCTTCAAGGGTTTCCGTTTGAACCTCTGCATTCCATAGAGATCAAGCTTTTATCTTGGAAAGTTCTGTTTTTGGTAGCTATCTCTTCGGCTCGAAGAGTTTCAGAGTTATCTGCCTTACAGTGTGATTCCCCTTATCTGATCTTCCATGCAGATAAGGTAGTTTTGCGTACCAAACCTGGGTTTCTTCCTAAGGTGGTATCTAATTAGAATATCAATCAGGAGATTGTTGTTCCGTCACTGTGTCCTAATCCTTCTTCAAAGAAGGAACGTCTATTACACAATCTTGACGTGGTTCGTGCTTTAAAGTTTTATTTACAAGCTACTAAGGATTTTCGTCAAACATCTGCATTGTTTTTTGTCTACTCTGGACAGAGGAGAGGCCTAAAGGCTTCAGCATCTTCTCTTTCTTTTTGGCTGAGAAGCATAATCCGTTTAGCTTATAAGACTGCTGACCAACAGCCTCCTGAAAGAATTACAGCTCATTCCACTAGAGCGGTAGCTTCCACATGGGCTTTTAAAAATGAGGCCCCTGTTGAACAGATTTGTAAGGCGGCGACTTGGTCTTCGCTTCATACTTTTTCTAAATTCTACAAATTTGATACTTTTGCTTCCTCGGAGGCTATTTTTGGAAGAAAGGTCTTGCAGGCAGTGGTGCCTTCTGTTTAAGTTCCTGCCTTGTCCCTCCCTTCATCCGTGTCCTAAAGCTTTGGTATTGGTATCCCACAAGTAATGGATGAACCCGTGGACTGGATACACCTTACAAGAGAAAACAAAATTTATGCTTACCTGATAAATTTCTTTCTCTTGTGGTGTATCCAGTCCACGGCCCGCCCTGTCACTTTAAGGCAGGTGTTTTTTATTTTAAAACTACAGTCTCCACTGCACCCTATAGTTTCTCCTTTTTTCTTGCTTGTCTTCGGTCGAATGACTGGGAGTGGCAGTTAGGGGAGGAGCTATATAGACAGCTCTGCTGTGGGTGTCCTCTTGCAACTTCCTGTTGGGAAAGAGAATATCCCACAAGTAATGGATGAACCCGTGGACTGGATACACCACAAGAGAAAGAAATTTATCAAGTAAGCATACATTTTGTTTTTGGGGTTTCCTGTTCCTTTAAGAGCTGGGCCAGGTTTCTCTCTGCACCTGTCTAAACTCTCCTGATTGCAATCTATTTTTAAAAACCACCCCTTCACAGGTGTTATAAGATGGGCTGGCATATAAGATGACATTTCTTACTGAAAAAGAAATTCAAGAGAAGGTAGAAATACACTGAAAATAGCATGACAGTAAAGAGGTGATTTTAATTTCTGCTGTATCTGAATCATGACAGTTTAAAATTAGGTGGGCTATCCCTTTGAGCTATCAGCTTAAGATTCTATTGAATCAAACATCAATTCAAATTTTGAAATCCTTGTCTAAAATATTACACTGTGTGTCCTAATATCAGCATCAATGTTTATCTTTAATACTAATTTCAAATATACGTACTTTCAAAGTATAATACACAATGTAACAAATGGCACTCATCAATGACACATAATTATCGAGCAATTTGATTTGTTAGTGATAGTTTATATTGTGTATTTGAATCAGATTGGCAGATGTCATAAATCATGTGATTATGCATATTCCAATCAAAGTGGTGGAAAAATTCACTAGTGTGTGGGTTATTTAGGAGTTTGCGTCATAATTGGTGTGAAAATAGTGATGGGCGAATGTTTCTAAAAATTCGAAATTTAAAACGAATTTTGATACATTCGTTCGTTCAAATCGAATTTCGAATGTTTATATAACATTCTAACATTCTATTATCGAATTTTTGTTTTCGAATTTTTCAATAAAATTCGAAAATATTCTTTCGAATAATAGCTATGTATTCATTCAATTTCGAAATGTAATATTCTAATTCGAAATTGACATTCGAATTTGAATGTGACATTCAAATTAAACTTGGTGCACATGGATTTTTCACAGAAAATAAAAAGGAAGTTAGCTATATTATGTTGTGTATATATTTAATTTTTATCTCTATATCTATTAGTGCAACAAGTTTGGGGCAAAACTTTGCACCAAATATGTAGAAATAATATTGTCCCCTTGCTTTGTAATAAGAGACAAAGTTGTAACATAATCCATAAATAGTAAAAAAAAAAATTCATTTTTATCCCTATATCTACTAGTGCACCAAATGTGTAGCAATAATATTGTTTGATTTAGAAAGAGTTTTTAGAAAGGGTATACAATTTTAATAAAGTTTCTAATTTACATTTATTATGTAATATACTTCATTCTCTTGCAGCATCGAACATAAGCTTTCTGTGTTTTCAGACTCCCATTGAGTTCTATGGCATCCGCAACCTCAAGGGTGGCAGATTGAAAACTAGGTACTCTGAGTCGGAAAAGACGCAAGCGTAACTGTAGAATTTTTGATAACTTTGTGAAAGCTTCAAATAGTGTTGAATAGGAGGGCGAATGAACACGATTCCGCTTGAATACCACGGTTTTTAACTCGCATCGATCTGCATCGGATTGAGATTGCGGGATTGTATTTTACCTCACAAATTGCAACATTTGCCAATCTTGATGCTTTGATAACTATGGCGGATCAATCTCGCGACAATTACGATGCGGATTTCCAGTGTATTTTCAGTTGACGCTTTGATAAATAGGCCCCTTAGTGTCTATAAAACAATGGGAGCTGCCATGTTGTAACTTAGGTTACCATCTTTGCTGTGGCCAGTTAGGGACAGTTATAAATAGGTCACTAGAGTGTGCAGCCAATGAGGCCTATTTATGAAATATCTGTCGGACCTGATCCGACAGTGCGGATCAGGTCCGACAGACATCACTGAATGCGGAGAGCAATACGCTCTCCATATTCAGCATTGCACCAGCAGCTCTTGTGAACTGCTGGTGCAACGCCGCCAGCAGGGGGGTGTCAATCAACCCGATCGTACTTGATCGGGTTGAATTGTGGCGATGTCTGTCCGCATCATCAGAGCAGGCAGACAGGGTTATGGAGCAGCGGTCTTTAGACCGCTGCTTCATAACTGGTGTTTCTGGCGAGTCTGCAGGCTCGCCAGAAACACGGGCCCTCAAGCTCCGTACAGAGCTTGATAGATAGGCCCCAATGGCTGTGTGGAATATAACAGTGTTCTGCACTTCCATTTCTAACAGAAACTGAAAACCTTACAATTTCAGAACTGAATTTCAGGAAAAGAGGACAAAATAAATAATGAAAGTATATTGCAGACTTTTGTTTACATATATGATTTATTATTTTATATCACCATGTCCCTTTAATATATGCCAATTTTGTTCTTTTTTGGATGTGATTTAATAAAGAAATATTTCAACTAATATGTGCCAATCCTGTATGGCTGAGCACAATCCAACATTTATATGACCATTTACATACAGAAAGAAGTGCACTCACAGGAACGAACAACTAACTCAATACCATTGTTAGCCTGTTCTATGGCGATTTACTACCTGGGTGCAGCTTATTTTAGCCCAGTAATGCTAGCCCAGTAAATTGCCATAGAACAGGCTAGCAATGGTATGGAGCTGGTTGTTCGTTACTGTGAGTGTGCTTCTCTCTGTATATATTTATATGACCATTTGTCACTTATGAAAATCCACAGCTAAAAGAACTTGATAAATTCACTACAACCATTTTTACATTATTACCAAGTGCCTGTTATGTAATTGCTAAACACATGAAATGGTCATTTTGTTTGTCGTCAATCCTGCCCATGTTGTTTTTTTATTTAAAAATTGGGAGATTAATAAGGCAAATAACATTTTTTTATTATTTTCAGGAGGTGACAATTTTGCAGCTATAAATGGTAGAGGCATTTAGTGATTGTGATCACTAGAAAATCATACTGAGAAACTACACATATCTGTCTTATATAAAAATCAATATTATGTACAATAATAACATTACTAAATTTCATTCTTTAAGTAATTTCAGTTCAATCCAAAGCACCAGAATGTATGTAATGACACCTGTTGGCTTGGCTGTGCATAAAGTTTCTTAGTATGGGAGGGGCAGGAGTTGGTATCGTTGGCAATGTGGGATTTTGGTATTGCAGTTATTGTTTTTTAGAGTGAGATTAGTGGTATTTGATATTAGAGATTGTTGTTATATTAAAACCATATGGTATACAGAAGTTTTGAAACTTTATTCTCCATTTCAAATAACATAATTTGAATTTGGATTTTCAAGTTCTTTGATTGAGTGCCTTAAATCAAAAAGTTTGGGGAATTAGCTCTTTGTTGTTTTACTTTCACTCTTTCTGAGATCTTGATCATGTACATCTTTTTTCTGCTATATTTAAGTTAAGACACAATTCCGACCCCTGAAGTTACTCTCACTTAAGTAAGGGGGCTAAATTCACATATTCAATGTAGTTACTATCCAAATTCATTCAGCAATCTAGAGTGGATCTGCTTTCTTCCAGGAGACACACTGGCTGGTAGCCTCAACACCATCTTTCCATTCACAGATGCACTCTTCTGTCTATACTGCTTAAAGTAAAAGGGCTAGGGGAGATGCTATTCATTTTCAAGTTAGTAAACAGGTTTTGGTGAAACCATCTATACTGAGACAGACCCATTGGTTAGATTTGTTATTTTTATAGGTAAAATTAATTATATATTATGTACTATGGCTGAGGCCTAGGACCCTAACTCTGTTAAAATATCTTTTTTTTTACATTATTTTTTAAAACTAGTCATCCACAGCAAGGTGTTCTTATTATTGGAGGTGACTTTAATTTGCTTTAAGATGTTGCGATATATAGGTCGTCTCCCACCCACTCACAGCCTTATGGTTCTCTTTCTACAATCAAAATTTTAAATCTTATAATGTCTACTCAAGACATGACTATATCTTTGTCAAATATTGAAGTCTGGATTTGGGGGTTTCATTTAAAATGGAGTCCTGTGTTTGGTCGGACAATAATCTCCTTATGCAACATTTCAAAATATGTGTCTTCCTGAATTTCTTCTCTCTTTCCCTGCATAAGTACAATGGCAACCAAATTAATTGCTTTTCTCACTTGTTAATGGACATATAGATGACTTTGTGTTATGGGGAGCTTTGAAAGCTGATGTTTTGTTTTTGTTTGTTTTTTAATTAAGAAATTACCTCAATTGCAAAAGGTCATCCAAAGCTTATCTGTTTTATTTTTTTAAATAATTGCATAAAGCCATTGAACCTATTAACAAGAATGATACTCTTCAGCAAGCACTTTGAGCTATGAAGATTAAGTGTGCCCAAAGTGCTCAATGTACTAAGCAGCATATGCTGTTTTTTAGCCCTTGTGGAGCAGACTCACACATGGAACCCTGCTTTCCACAATTTAAGAAGCAGCCATCAACCAACCACTGTTTCTTACCCTCTCCGCCAACTCTGAGTTAAGGGATATAAATCACTCTGCACGAGAAGTGGCCAGCATTACACACTTAAGTGAGTGTGTCATGAAACATACAATGCAAAGTCAGGTAGACAAGATCCCAAGTCGGTGCATTAGCCCAAAATCTTTGCTTTGGATGAAACAAATGCATTATTACAAAATATGGATAATTACAAAATTGGACGGCTCTTGTATTTACAAGAGTAATAGGCTAATAGGGTTGCAAGATCACAAAATATTTGCCTTTGACTCCTATATGTTTGGGGAATAAAAGGAACGTGCAGTGTTGTAATTAAACCAGGAGTTTATCAGCTTTATTACTTTTGTAACTATCTCATGTCAGCCGCTTAATTATCTTTGGACAGTAATTGGTTATGATCTTCCAAACCTTTCTGTAGAATGGTTGCTTCTAACCCAGAATGTCTCCATAATATGGAGAAGTATTTTTTGACACATAACAAATTTACTGTCTTCCATGAGGTGAAGGAACCATGGAGGTGCAATAGAGATAGACCGGTTATAAATGAATAAGGTGTGTTGGATTTTTTTGGTTTAACTGTCCTCCAGACTCTATTCCTTTTACAGAGAAATTAGGTTTTGGACTAAGATCGATCTTTTTTCATAGAAGGGATTAAGTGGGGGGAGGAAATGGGGGAGGTAAATTATTTTTTCTTCTTTGGTTTTTGGTTTATTCAGTCTAATAACCAATGAGATTGATGAAAATAAGTTTATTAACTGAGAAATACTTTTGTTTGCATTGTTTTCTTCCTAGAATTCTGGGTTTGTATATTGTAGGTCAATAAGCTAAATTAACCCATTAACTATGCATGACAACATGTGATCACCATCCACACAATGGGGCCACCAGACACTTGATAAATTGGCCCCAATGCGTTAAGTGTGGATGGCAACCATGTGGCGTCATCCATGGATGGGGCACTTTTGGCAATCATCTGCTCTTTCAAATGATGGGTGTTTTGGAGGATTAACTGCTTAAGCACACATATATAGATATATAGATTACAAGTGGCACACTAACATTAGCGCAAACAATATTAAAATATCATGCCAACGCTAACTTGCGTGCGTATTACAAGTAAAAAGTAAATGTGACCACATGAGCCAAAATTAGTGCTCGTCAGGTTAGCGCGACTGAAGTCCTCACATAAAGGGTCGGGGCTAAATAAAAAGTTGCACAAAACACAACTTAAATACATTAAAATAAAGTAATACACTTATACATACACTATCTAATAAAATGAATTTTAGATGACTAGCCATATTTCTAACAAGACTGTGTAATGCTGGAAGGCTGTCATTTTTCCCTCATGGGGATCAGTAAGCCATTTTCTTAGTCTCAAACAGAATAAAGGGCTTATTATGGGCTATAAACTGGTAGACACTTTTAGGGGCTAAATCGATTGCTTTATTTAAGTATTATATGCAGTTTGAAGTTGTATTTCACTCTTTTATAACATTGGGGAACGTTTTTAGCACCAGGCACTTGTTAAGACACCTTCCCAGTCAGGAAGGGCCTTTCTCTGTAGTAGGCAGAGCCTCATTTTCGCGCCATTACTGTGCCGTTAATTTTGAGTTCAGTACATGCAGCTGCATGTGTGAGGGTCTGGAATCTACTAAAAACGTTCCTAGAAGGCTTCATTTGGTATCATATACCCCCCTGGGATTGGTGAAGTTGCAGCAAAGGCTGTGGCTGGGACTGTAAGGGGGTTAAAATTAAAAACGGCTCCGGTTTCCACATTTTAATGGTTAACAGCTTAAAAATTGGGGTGCAATACTTTGAATGTATTAAGACACTGTGGTGTGCCCTGTTTAACATTTAAAGAGACAGTAACGGTTTTGTTTTAAAACGGTTTTTGTGCTTTATTAACCAGTTTAAGCCTGTTTAACATGTCTGTACCTTCAGATAGATCATGTTCTGTATGTATGGTAGCCAATGTGGTTCCCCCTTCAAATATAGTGCGATAATTGTGCCATTGCGTCCAAACAAAGTAAGGACAGAACTGTCACAAATTGTAAAGTTGCCCAGGATGATTCCTCAGATGAAGGAAGTAGACATAGTTCTACATCATCTCCTTCTGTGTCTATACCAGTTATGCCCGCGCAGGCGACCCCTAGTACTTCTAGCGCGCCAATGCTTGTTACTATGCAGTAATTGACGGCAGTAATGGATAACTCCATAGCTAATATTTTATCCAAAATGCCAGCATTTCAGAGAAAGCGCGATTGCTCTGTTTTAAACACTGTAGAGCAGGAGGGCGCTGATGATAATTTTTCTGTCATACCCTCACACCAATCTGAAGTGGCAGTGAGGGAGGGTTTGTCAGATGGGGAAATTTCTGATACAGGAAGAATTTCTCAGCAGGCAGAACCTGATGTTGTGACATTTAAATTTAAATTAGAGCATCTCCGCGCACTACTTAAGGAGGTGCTATCTACTCTGGATGATTGTGACAATCTGGTCAACCCAGAAAAATTGTGCAAGATGGACAGTTCCTTAAGGTCCCGGTGCACCCTGATGCTTTTCCGATACCTAAACGGGTGGCGGACATAGTGAATAAGGAGTGGGAGAAGCCAGGCATACCTTTTGTCCCTCCTCCTATATTTAAGAAATTGTTCCCTATGGTCGACCCCAGGAAGGACACATGGCAAACAGTCCCTAAGGTCGAGGGGGAGTTTTCTACTCTAGCCAAGCGCACAACCATTCCTATTGAGGACAATTGTGCTTTCAAACATCCTATGGATAAAAAATTGGAGGGTTTGCTTAAAAAGATTTTTATACAGCAAGGTTACCTCCTTCAACCTATTTCGTGCATTATTCCTGTCACTACAGAGGCGTGGTTCTGGTTCGAGGAACTGGAAAAGTCGCTCAGTAGGGAGACTCCGTATGAGGAAGTCATGGACAGAATTTACGCACTTAAGTTAGCTAATTCCTTTATTTTAGACGCCGCTTTGCAGTTAGCGAGGTTAGCGGCAAAAAATTCAGGGTTTACAATTGTGGCGCGCAGAGCGCTCTGGCTAAAGTCTTTGTCGGCGGATGTATCTTCCAAGACAAAATTGCTTAATACCCCTTTCAAAGGTAAGACCCCTTTTGGGCCAGAATTGAAAGAGATTATTTCAGTCATCACTGGGTGAAAGGGCCATGCCCTCCCACAAGATAAACCTTTCAAGGCTAAGAATAAGTCCAATTTTCGTTCCTTTCGCAATTTCAGGAACGGACCGGCTTCCAACTCGGCAGCCTCTAGACAAGAGGGTAACGCTTCCCAGACTAAACCAGCTTGGAAATCAATGCAAGGCTGGAACAAGGGTAAACAGGCCATGAAACCTGCTGCTGCTACCAAGACAGCATGAAGAGGTAGCCCCCGATCCAGAACCGGATCTAGTAGGGGGCAGACTCTCTCTCTTTGCTCAGGCTTGGGCAAGAGATGTTCAGGATCCCTGGGCATAAGAAATAGTCTCTCAGGGTTATCTTCTAGAATTCAAGGAACTACCCCCAAGGGGAAGGTTCCACATGTCTCACTTATCTTCAAACCAAGTAAAGAGACAGGCATTCTTACATTGTGTAGAAGACCTGTTAAAGATGGGAGTGATACTCCCAGTTCCAACTGTGGAACAAGGTCAGGGGTTTTACTCAAATCTGTTTGTAGTTCCCAAAAAAAGAGGGCACTTTCAGACCAATTCTGGATTTAAAAATTCTAAACAAATTTCTCAGAGTGCCATCGTTCAAAATGGAAACTATTCGAACGATTTTACCTACAATCCAGGAGGGTCAATTTATGACTACTGTGGATCTAAAGGATGCGTATCTGCATATTCCTATCCACAAAGATCATCATCAGTTCCTAAGGTTCGCCTTTCTGGACAAATATTACCTATTGTGGCTCTCCCATTCGGACTAGCCACTGCTCCAAGGATTTTCACAAAGGTGCTCGGGTCCCTTCTAGCGGTTCTAAGACCCAGGGGCATTGCAGTGGCACCTTACTTGGACGACATCCTAATTCAAGCGTCGTCTCTTTCAAAGACAAAGGCTCACACAGACATTGTTCTAGCCTTTCTCAGATCTCACGGGTGGTAGGTGAACATAGAAAAAAGTTCCCCGTCTCCGTCAACAAGAGTCCCTTTCTTGGGAACAATAATAGATTCTTTAGAAATGAAGATTTTCCTGACAGATGTCAGAGAGTCAAAGCTTCTAAACGCTTGTCAAGTTCTTCACTCTGTTCTACGGCCTTACATAGCTCAGTGCATGGAAGTAGTAGGGTTGATGGTTGCAGCAATAGACATTGTTCCTTTTGCGCGAATTCATCTAATACCATTACAACTGTGCATGCTCAAACAGTGGAATGGGGACTATACAGACTTGTCTCCAGTGATTCAAGTAGATCAGAAGACCAGAGACTCACTCCGTTGGTGGCTGACTCAGGATCACCTGTCCCAGGGAATGAGCTTCCGCAGACCAGAGTGGGTCATTGTCACGACCGACGCCAGTCTATTAGGCTGGGGCGCGGTCTGGGATTCCCTGAAAGCTCAGGGTCTATGGTCTCGGGAAGAGTCTCTTCTCGCGATAAACATCCTGGAACTGAGAGCGATATTCAATGCTCTCCGGGCTTGGCCTCAACTAGCAAAGGCCAGATTCATAAGATTCCAATCAGACAACATGACAACTGTTGCTTACTTCAACCATCAGGGGGGAACAAGGAGTTCCCTGGCGATGAGAGGTGACCAAGATCATCAAATGGGCGGAGGATCACTCCTACCACCTGTCTGCGATCCACATCCCAGGAGTGGAAAACTGGGAGGCGGATTATCTGAGTCGTCAGACCTTTCATCCGGGGGAGTGGGAAATCCACCCGGAGGTGTTTGCCCAGTTGACCCAATTATGGGGCATTCCAGACATGGATCTGATGGCGTCTCATCAGACCTTCAAGGTTCCTTGCTACGGGTCCAGATCCAGGGATCCCAAGGCGACTCTAGTGGATGCATTAGTGGCGCCTTGGACTTTCAACCTAGCTTATGCGTTTCCACCGTTCCTTCTCATTCCCAGGCTGGTAGCCAGGATCAAACAGGAGAAGGCCTCTGTGATTTTGATAGCTCCTGCGTGGCCACGCAGGACTTGGTATGCAGACCTGGTGAATATGTCATCGGCTCCACCATGGAAGCTACCTTTGAGACAGGATCTTCTAGTACAAGGTCCATTCGAACATCCAAATCTAGTTTCTCTCCAGCTGACTGCTTGGAAATTGAACGCTTGATTTTGTCTAAGCGTGGGTTTTCGGATTCTGTGATAGATACTCTGGTACAAGCCAAAAAACCTGTGACTAGAAAGATTACCATAAAATATGGAAAAGATATATCTGTTGGTGTGAATCCAAGGGATTCTCATGGAGTAAGATTAAAATTCCTAGGATCCTTTCCTTTCTCCAAGAAGGTTTGGATAAGGGATTATCAGCGAGTTCTCTAAAAGGACAGATTTCTGCTTTATCTGTCTTGTTACACAAATGACTGGCAGCTGTGCCAGATGTTCAAGCTTTTGTTCAGGCTTTGGTCAGGATCAAGCCTGTTTACAGACCCTTGACTCCTCCCTGGAGTCTAAATTTGGTTATTTCAGATCTTCAAGGGGTTCCGTTTGAACCCTTACATTCCATAGATATCAAGTTGTTATCTTGGAAAGTTCTGTTTTTGGTTGCTATTCTTCTGCTAGAAGAGTTTCTGAATTATCTGCTCTGCAGTGTAATCCGCCCTATCTGGTGTTCCATTCAGATAAGGTTGTTTTGCGTACTAAACCTGGTTTCCTTCCAAAGGTTGTTTCCAACAAGAATATTAACCAGGAAATAGTTGTGCCTTCTTTGTGTCCGAATCCAGTTTCAAAGAAGGAACGCTTGTTACACAATTTAGATGTAGTCCGTGCTTTAAAGTTCTATTTAGAAGCAACAAAGGATTTCAGACAAACGTATTCTCTGTTTGTAGTTTATTCTGGCAAGAGGAGAGGTCAAAAAAGCTACTGCTACCTCTCTTTCCTTTTGGCTGAAAAGCATCATACGATTGGCTTACGAGACTGCCGGACGGCAGCCTCCTGAACGAATCACAGCTCACTCTACTAGGGCTGTGGCTTCCACATGGACCTTCAAGAACGAGGCTTCTGTTGATCAGATATGTAAGGCAGCGACCTGGTCTTCTCTGCACACTTTGTCCAAATTCTACAAATTTGATACTTTTGCTTCTTCGGAGGCTATTTTTGGGAGAAAGGTTTTGCAAGCCGTGGTGCCTTCTGTTTAGGTAACCTGATTTGCTCCCTCCCTTCATCCGTGTCCTAAAGCTTTGGTATTGGTTCCCACAAGTAATGGATGACACCGTGGACCGGACACACCAATGTTGGAGAAAACAGAATTCATGCTTACCTGATTAATTACTTTCTCCAACGGTGTGTCCGGTCCACGGCCCGCCCTGGTTTTTTAATTAGGTTTGAAGAATTTCTTTCTCTATACACTACAGTCACCACGGCACACTATAGTTTCTCCTTTTTTTCTCCTAACCGTCGGTCGAATGACTGGGGGGGCGGAGCCTGGGAGGGACTATATGGACAGCTCTTGCTGTGTGCTCTCCTTGCCTTTCCCTGTGGGGGAGGAGAATATCCCACAAGTAATGGATGACACCATGGACCGGACACACCGTTGGAGAAAGTAATTTATCAGGTAAGCATAAATTCTGTTTTATTCAATTTATGTTCTTCCTTTAGGGGAAAATGTTCTATGTATTTTTAAATAGTTATTTATATAGGTATAGATATATATTTTACAAAAACACACACATATATATATATATGTATATACATATACTGTATGTATGTATGTATATATATATATATAAATATATATATATATATATACAGTATATATATGTATAAATATATATAAAAATAAATAGAAAATGTTCTTCTATGTGAAGAACATTGGAATGTAAAATATTCGCTTTCGCTTGCACCCTAACATGTTGTGATTAAGGTCAGTTGATGACCAAAACGTTGTTGCCTTTCTGTATGTTTCATCATTAAAAGCAGTTAAAATTTCCTAAAGTGTGGTGCTGCTGCTCTTTTCTACAATATTGTCTACTTTGGGGGTTAGTGCAGAAACCCCAGCATCAGTTTGTACACACCAATCACAGGTGCTAAAGTTCCAGATGGTAAAGGTAGACGTTGTAGCCATCTGGAACTTTAGCACCTGTGATTGGTGTGTACAAACTGACGCTGTCTAAAACACCCTGTTTGAAGGAATTGGGACTATCGCTTCTAAAGTCAGTATACTCTAACAAGCCAGCAAGACTAAGAATTACATGTTGGCTCATACTGGAAATACACTGGAAATTAGCAATCCGGATTGCAATAAGGTCACTGACCCTCTGTGATTTAAAACACTGTTTAACATCCTATTACCTGCCTCCTCACACTAAACCCTCTGAGTACCGTGCGTGCTGTCAGGCACTAAAGTGCAGATACTCTGTGTTGGGGGTCGCAGCAGCTACATTCTGTAAAGCTATTCCGAAAAAGGACCAATCAGATTGTGGATCCAGGACAGCGCCCATAAGAGTGACGTCATCCCGTTATGGCTGTAACTCCACTCGCAGAGATGACAAAGTGTGTACAGCCTGGGGGTAAGCTTGCTGTTTGCTCGCATATTCTTCAAACTACTTTGTGCAATATAAAACATTTTTAGATTGAGACTGGGCACTGGCTCACTTTCCTGCAGTTCTTATCATATTTCTATGTGGTGGCAACCTCTTCAATTTTAGTTAACGGAGACGTCCGTTCATTTAGTGCTATCATTGTATAATTATTGTATTTAATTGTTTTTATTGGTCTCTATTTTATTTTTAGACTTTTATTAAATTGTGGCATTGCCAATTACTATTTACTTGCATTATGAGTTATTGATCTAATTTGTCCTGGGTTTTATATCACTTTTTTAGTGTATCACATATTTACACTCGTTTTGATTAATACACTCCTCACTTTTGAGATATATCTTCAATCTATGTATTTACATATTGGTCACTTATATTAAGTATTTATATCAGTTTACGCACTAGTCACCTATTTGAGACTAATTATTGCTTCACCCACCTTTAGCTGTAGCGCTCCTGCATCTGAATTTTTTTAATTTGTTGTATAAACCTATGATAGGGACTCCTAAGTTTTTCAGGAGTCTGGTGATCTCACCCTGCGCTCATTTAACATACTTTTTCTGACTTCTAAAGTAGTTTGATGATCATCAAATAACTCCAGGATGGTCTCTAAAGAAATCCTGTTTGTGTTGGGTTTGTATGTTATTTGCTAATACTGTAGACAGGAAAATCAATTTAAACAGTTACCTTTAAATTCTTATCCTTTCCTATGTAAAATATATTTTGCAGGATTTGCAAGGGGGTGAAACAAGGGGTTCCCTGGGTGTGTTTGGAGTTTTCTGGCATGTCAGAGTACAGTATAAGGTAAAAGTAGACAGATAAAGCCTAGTGTATCAACTTTACCATCTCAAAGCTGACGAAGTAGGCTAATAAAAATATTTTTAAACCGATTATAGTATTCAAATATATTAGCAATTTCATCTAAGTTCTTGTCTATTTTTTTTTTTTCTACCACCATGTACCCACGGAATAAAGTTTACAGGAAATTGTGAGATTTATGAAAAGGTGAAGTGTTTAAGTACCTTTAGTTTCTGTGGGTCACAGTTCACTTACCGAACCTCCACATTTATACTTTTTTTTTTTTTTTCTCTGAGTTGTCTGTGAAGTGATGTCTAGGGTTTATTATCTCACCAGAGCTGAGAGTTTAGATTTGCTTTGACACATGGCAGTGGAATTCTTTTATCCTAATCCCTGTATACTTTTAAACATATCTGCACTATATTTGCGTTCCTTTATCCCATTTTACATGAAATCAATATGTGGACTTTGGCTGACATCCTTATGTAAAATTACTTTTAAAATAGAACCTATGATTGTAAAGTTATTAAAAAAAAGTTCTATTTTTTCATTTGTTTTTTTAGAATTATACTACAGTGTATTTAGCTATTTTAAGATATATCTAATTGTGTTAATTTCTTCTTTTTTTTCCCCTTTTTCTTCCCTTGTTAAATTAATCATATACAAAGTGGTATTTTAAAGAAAATAAGGGCTATTTTATTATTGTATAATTTATAGATTTTGAATTTGTCAGACATTGTAAAATGTCAATGTCAAATACAACAAATGGATTTTCTGTAAAATATGCCATGGAAGTAAGGGATAAAGAGTATATTCTATTTCAAGCTTTAAAGCCAATAAATCAATTCAGTAGATCCAGGCAGATTTAGCTTAAAAAAATGCCCTATTTATTTTGTCTGTGCAAACTGGGAAAAGTGAAAAGACAGCAAATTAAATGCTCAGTAGACATTTAGCGGTTTTAGCATTCAAGATGATTTTCTTTTTTCAATGTTGAAATGGGGATGTACTAGATGTTTGATTTGACAATACCCCAGCTAGATCAATTTTTATATACAACCCTGGGTTTTGAAAACCAAGTTTGCATGTTAACATAAAATCTGTATCTGCAATTTAGTTAAATTATACATGAATATATCTCTGTTTAGAAAGAGTACTGCTGAGATACAACCAATACTTGCTTTATGTACGCACCAAAATTGCACTTCTTGAAAGTTAAATTCCAGGTAAAAACGTTTCTATTTAAATCTAACATTCAACTTCTCAATGAAATGCAAACTGCTGAGAACTGCACGGATGTATATTATCACTTAAAGGGACATTACACACTAAGGGCTAGATTACAAGTGGAGTACTAATTTATCGAGCAGCAGCAAACGGGCAAATTTGCCCCTACGGACATGTGATAAATAACCAGCCTTTACAAGTGGCTGGTTATTGCTACCGCGAGCTTGCAGTAGCAAATAGTGTTTAGAAAATTAACCAGAGATCAGATCTCTGGTTAATTTTCTAAAAATGCCCAAAATGCTCTAAAAATAGAAGGTATTATAGATTTTATGGGAAAAAATGCATAAAAAAAAACAACTGCACTAGGCAGTTTTTAGGGGTTAAAAGTGGCGGTGTGGGGTGTAAAAACGGCACTGAAAATTGCCTTTACATTGTGGTCTATGGGAACTGTGTGTTCCCTGTATATATATATCATATATATATATATATATATGTATCATATGTGATACAATTAAAACTATATGACATCACAAGAAAACAGTATGGTAATTTCCATTCATAACAAAAAAAGTTCCCTAGTATATTCTTAACAAAGCCTGTTAAGCTTGCCCAACAAATACAGGATTTAAGTGACATAATATATTTTAGCTGTAAAATGAGCTACACATTTTTAAATGCAAGACATTGTTGCTATATAGGGTAAGTTAATACACTAAAAGATGTATCAAAACTAATCAAATACCCTTTAGAGTTAGAACAGTGTTTCTAATTTAAGAAACGGTCAACAAGTTCACATATTTATACCGATCAGAAAGATGTCCATGGGTAGCAAGAAAAGATGGCATAATACATGAAAGGAACACTGAACCCAGTCCCTCCTACTTAATGACTCAAACAGAGCATACAACCCTATTTTCTTACTATTTTTTGTTCAGCTTAATAAATTCCAATCATTCATTTGTACCAACAAGGCCCATTTTGAGCATCTAACAGGAATTAAGTCAGAATTTGACTGTCTTAATAATCCAATTAGATAACCCCAAGCTATGTTATCATTTAATAACACCATGATGATATTAAGATACTCTGACCGTAGTCTACCGCCATGTTCAATAATTGACAGCTATGGCCTTCCTTGTCTGATTTTATACTGCTAAACCATTTTATTCCCGATTCTACCGCCTATGGTGATCATTTCTATATCATGGGATCAATTATAAGGCATGCGGTTTTATCCATTATTTTGATTGGCCTCCCCCCCCCCCCCCCCCTGCAAGGCGAGAGGGAAAAAAAAAAAGAAGGTGAAGCTACCACGCCCCCAGCAATACTAGTTCAGAATTTCTGAATGGAAAAATCATATGATCTATTTCGACTGCCAAAAAAATCTTAATAAATAAAGACCACTTTATAAAAAACTTTCTTATGTCCTCTTCATCCTTCATATTAGTGTCTATCTGTTCTAATATGCATTGTTTTTTTAGATAGTTTTTGACCACCGTAGGGATTGCTTTCATTTTCCATTTTTTGAAGATTAAGTATCTGGCTGCAGCAACTGTCATATTAATTAGCTTATGTTGAGGGTGTTGTTTTCCCCTCCCTGTCCTTAAAAATACAATGTAGCTCAGGGATAGGTCCAGAGGGAAAATCTTAACGGTATTTTTTAACCAATATTCCACTTTTATCCAGAATTGACCTATTCTCGGGCAGCTCCATATCATATGGACCAGATCGGCTGCCGATTTTGAACATTTTGGGCATTTATTGAAATCTAAATTCCCGCATTTAAGGCCTTTCTCAGGGGTGAAGTACGTCCTATATAGAAGTTTAACCTGTGATTCCCTCCATGTAGAGGAGAGTGTAGTCTGAGCTATTCTTGTGATGGAGCCCTGAACCAGGTGTACATCTATATTGCTTTCTGGTATCAAATTATTCCATTCTGCCGCAAGTTTCCCCAGGTTTAAATTGCCCTTGAGAGAGGCCAGAAGGTGGTAACATGGGGAAATAGACATCCGTCCATTTTCCACCATAGATAACCACCCCTCCAGTCCCTCCCAGGACCACAAGCTATTCACCTCCCTCTGTAGCTCCACCACAAAATGTCTGGCTTGCAGGTAAGCAAAGAATTCTTTATTTGGGAGATCAAATTCTTGCCTAAGCAATTCATAAGTTTTTACCAATTGGTTCTCTCTATCAATGAACTGGATGGCCCTGTTCAGTCCTACGCTATGCCATCTTTGAAATATTGCTGACTCAAGACCAGCCATAAATTTGGGATTGCCTAAAAAAGTGACAAACTTTGATGTATTACAATCCAGAGCCAATAACTTACCCATTTTCCACCAACTCTGGATAGGATTGTAAATTGTTTTAAATGTCTTCAACTCCTGCGGAATTAAGCTAGATTTGCAATGTATCAACGCTACTGGCAAAAATGGATAGCATATGCTATTCTCCACTTCATTATTTGTAACATAATCTTTTACAAAGATCCAGTCTGCCACTATGCGTGCTAGATAGGCATAATTATACAATCGCACATCTGGTAGCGCAAACCCCCCTTTATTTTGTGGTAAGTGTAGTTTAGCAAAGGCAATTCTTGGCTTTTTGTTCTGCCATATGAATCTTCTCAGGGCTGCATTCATCAACTTGATATCTTTCCCTTTGAGTATTACCGGAACATTTTGCAAGATGTATAGCAGTTTCGGAAGTAAAACCATGTGGTATCCCTTTTAAGGTCCTTTTGTAGTGTTACAAGGTTAAGGGGATCCAGAGCTGTGTACTATTAACCACTTCATGTCCACACCTCTATTATGATTTTGAATAGGTTTAATTTGTCACAATATATGTACAGTATATGATTATATACATATAAATTTATGTGTTAATATGTGCATATAAACATATTACCAGATAAATATATATGTATATAAGCATATACATATATATTTACAAATTGCTGCCATCGCTGCGCTACTAACCCCCTTCGCTGTGCAAGTTCTCATGATGTATCTCACAGCAAGAGAAAGAGGCTCTTGAGCATTGCAACAAGCTCCCTTGTATCCATGACCTCTTTATCTCCCACTCTCTCAATCTCCTTCAGACACAGCATCCTCTGCTGCACTGTCAAATGGGGGTCTCCACTTCAGCCACACTCCTAGGTCTGATAATAGACATGGTGGTGGTGTTGGTATGATTCACTTATTCTATCCCCTCTCTATATGTGTTGCAGTCAAATACCACCCCTGGCTCCTCAACTCAATTTCTAGATACCTTTGCTGTCTGGCTACCTTATTTTCTTTCCTCAGATACCCCTGCTCTCATTCTTGGCGACTTCAACCTCCCTGTCTTACAATCCCACTGCCGCCTCTGCAAAACAACTTCTGAAACTTACTTCCTCATTCTTCTGTCACAATGGACTGACTCTCCCACTCACAAAGATGGTCACTCCCTTGATCTGATTTTCAGCTATCGATGCACTCAAATTTCACAAACTCCCCTTTTCCTCTTTCTGACCATCATCTCCTCACTTGTAACATCACATCTCTCCCTACAACTCTCCCTCCTTCTACCCCTCACACCAAACTTCACAGAAGCATTAAGTCATTAGATCAGCAACAGCTCGCTAGCTCTCTCAAACCTCTCCTCTCTTCTATCCCCTCCTTTTCTTGCCCTGAACAATCTATCAGCCACTATAACACCACCCTTACATCGGTCCTTGACAATCTGGACCCACCTACCATAGCTCGGAAATCAGACACTCATCCTCAGCCCTGGCATACTCTCCTGACACGGTATCCACGCAGATGTTCCCATACTGCTAAGCGGCACTGGAGAAAATCTCGGACATCAGCTGACTTTCTTCACTACAAGTTCATCTTGAACTCTTACTATTCTGCTCTTAATCTTTATAAGCAACATTACTTCCCTATTCTTATCTCTACTCTTTCTTCAAACCCAAAACATCTATTCTCCACATTCAATACTCTTCACTGCCCACCCCCACCTCCTACTACAGCTTCTCTCTCAGCTAAAGATTTTGCCAGTCACTTCAATAACAAAATCGACTCCATCAGAAATAAAATCAGCTCACATCATACTACATCTCCCACCCCCTCAAAAGCTCACAATCATCCAAAACCCACATAGCCATAAATTTAGCACTTTTGCCCCTGTTACAGAGGAAGAAGTTTCTGCCCTTATACTGTCCTCTCACCTCACTACCTGTCCCCTCAACCTCATCCCCTCACAGCTACTCCCATCCCTCTCTTGTACCCTTACTCCTATACTCACACACATCTTCAACCTCTCTCTCAGCACTGGTATTTTTCCCTCATCTCTAAAACACACACTGGTCACACCTATCCTCAAAATAACCTTCTCTCAATCCAACCTCCCCATCCAGCTACCGTCCTATTTCCCTACTCCCTCTAAGATTCTTGAAAAGCTAGCATATGTCTATCCAATTTCCTTACATTAAACTCCTTTTTTGACCAACTGCAATCTGGATTTTGCCCCATCACTCCATAGAGAAAGCAATTGTTAAGGTTACCAATGACCTACTTACAACAAAATCCAAAGGCCACTTCTCTCTGCTTATCCTCCTTGATCTGTCTGCAGTCTTTAAAACTATCAACCCCCCTCTTTTGCGCCAAGCCCTCCAATCCTTCGGCATTTGTGACACAGCTCTCTGTGATTCTCTTCCTATCTGTCTAACCATACCTTTAGTGTAGCCTTCTTTGGGGCATCCTCTGCCCCATTACCACTTTCTGTTAGGGTACCACAAGGCTCTGATCCCTATAAATGTTATCTTGTATACAGCCTATGTTTATAGCGCTGCAGAATCTGTTGGCGCTCTCAAATACCTGATAATAATACTAAATCATTGCTTTTAACTTGTAAAACCAGCACAAATTAGCGTGCGCTGGTATGACAGTGGAGTTCTAATATCACTTTCAATAAAGCTATATTTAGCACTCCACTTGTAATCTGGCCCTAAATACATTTATAGTATTGAGGTTATTCCCCAACTCCCTCTAGTCACAGATGCTGCCATGTTGAAATCTATCTTTAACTACATCTCAGTGCTGACCAGTTTGCACATGTGCAGCAACTCTTCAGATACCTGCAGTTTAACCTAGGTTCCACAAGGGCCGCACCCATGACTAGAAGGAGGTGTATGAAATGTATTCAGTGCTTAGTGTCCCTTTAAATGCACAAAACTTCAAAGTAATAAAAATCAATTTTCTTCATAGTGTAATATACTCAGGGCTAGATTACAAGTGGTGCACAAATGTTAGCACGCTCAATATTGAAATATCCCTCCCGCGCTAATGTGCTCATATTACAAGTTGAAAGTGAACGCGGTCACACAATCACAAAGTAAATTTGCGCTCGTTGGGTTAATGTCCTCGCGTAAAGGGTTAGGGCTAAAAAAAAAGTTGCACCAAACACAATATTAAAATTAACAGTTACACTCATATATACACGATCTAATAAAAAATACTCATATAAGTATTACAGAAATAATATATATATATACATATATATATATATACATATATATATATATATATAAGGGTTTAAAGGTATATGGTATATAACAAGGTATTTAAAGAGCTGTAATGAATATATAGATACTGTACATATATATATATATATATATATATATATATATATATATACTGTATATATATTTGTGTGTGTGTGTATATATATATATATATATATATATATATATACATATACATTACAGATAAATTATATGTATATATATATAAATTTATATTCAAAAATACTATGTGATAATATTGGAATGTAAAATATTTATAAGTACCTTTGGTTTAGTGCAGTTGATCTAAAGCGGTATTGGGTAAGTGTTAGGTTTCTTTGCAGCTTGCAGTCAATGGGGATAAGAAGTTAGCGTGGTCGCGATATCTAAAGTCCTGTAGTTAGCGGCTTTCAATCAGCACAGACATTTTGCTTTAATAATACGTGCGCTAACTTGCTTGTGTTAAAACTTTACTTCTGACAGTGTTTCCATGCAAGTGAAATCTGGTCCTCAATCAGCTATGAAGTCACTTATTAAATCTCTGACATTGCACTTAGATAAAAAATAATTTATTTTGTGTTCGATTACAAGAGGAGCGCAATTAATCGATCCCGTTGGCATGTAAAATTTGCTACAAGTAAGCTTTTTGTGTACGTCGTGTAGCGCACATATTACAAGTTGAAAGTAAAAAGTTTTCACACAAGAACTAATCCGGCATGCTCAAAAAAGCCGAACTTTGAATATTGTGAACGTGTTAACATATCCCAAATAGTCTTCAATAGACATGTGCGATTCGGTTCGGTTCGATTCGGAAATTCGGAAAATTCGTCAAATTCGGCGATTCGGATCGAACCGAATTTCCGAATTAAAATGTTGCAGAATTTTCCGAATCAAACCGAATCAAATCGATTCGTAAATTCGGATGGCCATTGGGATTACACTAGTATTATACAGTATGTTTGGTTAACACCTAATATACAGTATAATACTAGTCTAATCCCACCTAACACTTACCGAATTGCCGAATTTCCGAGCTGAATCGAACTGAATTGAACCGAATCCAGCCAAATTTATTCGAATCCGAATGAATCCGAAACGAATCCGAAACAAATCGATTAGAAATTTTCCGAATTCGAATCGATCCGAACCGAACTTTGAAAAATTCCGAATCGATCCGAACCGAACTGAATTTTTTCGCCATGCACATGTCTAGTCTTCAATGGAGCTAAAAGTGGAGAAAAAAAACAGATCATGTTTACTCAGTGCGACAACCCAACGTGAATTATTAATATTTAACATTTCAATGTTCTTCACATAAGAGAATATGTTCTAAGTATTTTTAAAAGATATTCTTATATACAGTATGTCTGTGTATATCTATAACTATATACTGTATAACTATATATAACTATATATATATAGTTATATATATATAGATATATATAGTTTTTTATCTATCTATATATAGGTATAGATAAATATTTTAAAAAAACATTATATATATATATATATATATATATATGTATTTAAGAATAAATAATATTCTTCTATATAAAGAACATTGGAATGTGAAATATTTACAGTAAATACATAGTTAAACACTTTATTAAATATGAATATTGCATAAATATGATTTTTTATGTTTTTAGCTACCTGACTGCAAAGGGCTCCAGTGTATTTATGTGTTTATATGTGTCCAATCAAGTGTTTTCACTCTTGTTTTATAGTAGACGTTTGTAACCAGACTTTCATGCTATGACTACGGCCACCATGGCCGAAACATGTTAGCTATCCTAGTCCGCCCTTTTGATTGGGATGCTATCCGCTTTTAACCCATGTTAAAATAAAGTTTATTTGCTTTTAACACAGAGGTTCCTTTCCAGTTTTTGTAAATACACATATACACATATAAATCCATAAATACATATGTACACGCATATAGAGACTGCACGTGACAAACATACCTGACCGTTTGGATCCTGACACTCAGCACAGAGCAAGGCTGAAGCAGAGTGTCAGGGAGCGTGGCCGACGGGAGCGTTGCGATGGGGGCGTGGCCGGGCTTTGCGAGGGGCGTGGCCGATGCGGCGAAGGGGCGTGACCGGGCGGGTGTCGCCGCAATGGGGCATGACCGGGCGGGGTGCCGTGATGGGGGCGTGGCCAGAGAGGCAAAGGCTTTCAATGAAGACAGAGCAAAAGAGGGAGCAGGTGAGGGGGGAGAAGGGCCAAAGAGGGGGGGAGAGAGCCAAAGGGGGGGAGAGAGTCAAAGGGGGGGAGAGAGTCAAAGGGGGGGGAGAGAGTCAAAGGGGGGGGGAGAGCCAAAGAGGGGGGAGAGCCAAAGAGGGGGGAAAGAGAGAGCCAAAGAGGAAAGAGAGCCAAAGAGGAGAGAGTGCCAAAGAGGAGAGAGAGCCAAAGAGGGGAGAGAGCCAAAGAGGGGGGAGAGAGAGCCAAAGAGGGGGGTGAGAGAGCCAAAGGGGGGGGAGAGAGCCAAAGAGGGGGGAGAGAGCCAAAGAGGGGGGGAGAGAGCCAAAGAGGGGGGGGAGAGAGCCAAAGGGGGGGGGGAGAGCCAGAGAGGGGGGAGAGGGAGAGCCAAAGAGGAGAGAGAGCCAAAGAGGAGAGAGAGCAAAAGAGGGGAGAGAGCCAAAGAGGGGGGGAGAGAGCCAAAGGGGGGGGGGGAGAGCCAAAGGGGGGGGGGAGAGCCAGAGAGGGGGGAGAGAGAGAGCCAAAGAGGAGAGAGAGCCAAAGAGGAGAGAGAGCAAAAGAGGGGAGAGAGCCAAAGAGGGGGGAGAGAGAGCCAAAGAGGGGGGGGGGGGGGGAGAGAGCCAAAGAGGGGAGAGAGAGCAAAAGAGGGGGGGAGAGAGTCAAAGAGGGGGGGAGAGAGCCAAAGGGGGGGGAGAGCCAAAGGAGGGGAGAGAGCCAAAGAGGAAAGAGAGCCAAAGAGGAGAGAGAGCCAAAGAGGGGGGAGAGAGAGCCAAAGAGGGGGGAGAGAGAGCCAAAGGGGGGGAGCGCCAAAGAGGGGGGGGAGAGTGCCAAAGGGGGGGGGGGGGGAGAGAGCAAAGGAGGGGAGAGAGCCAAAGGGGGGGGGAGAGAGCCAAAGGGGGGGAGAGAGAGAGCCAAAGAGGGGAGAGAGCAAAAGAGGGAAGAGAGCCAAAGAGGGGGGAGAGAGAGCCAAAGAGGATGGGGAGAGAGAGCCAAAGAGGAGGGGGAGAGAGAGCCAAAGAGGGAGGGAGAGAGCCAAAGAGGGGGGGGAGAGAGCCAAAGAGGGGGGAGAGAACAAAAGAGGGGGGAGAGAGAGCAAAAGAAAGGAGGGAGAGAGAGCAAAAGAGGGGAGAGAGAGAGCAAAGGAGAGGGGGGAGAGAAAGCAAAAGAGAGGGGGAGAGAAAGCAAAAGAGAGGGGGGAAGAGAGAGCAAAAGAGAGGGGGGAGAGAGCAAGGGGTGGGACCGCTGTACTGCAAAAAATGGCCTTTAGTACTAGTATATATATATATACATATATATATATATATAATCAGAGGAAAAAAGTTCAATAAACTGCACAAAATGGTGTAAAACTATAAACTAGATTCAGCATGATATGTATCTCCTTCCTGTGATTTGTAAAAGTTCACTTGGTAGTGCAATATCAAACAGCAATGATGCAAACAAACAGAGGTGGACTCTATCCCCGGTGTTACTGACACTAGCGGTGCTCAGTGGGACCTCCTAGAGCAATCCGTGCCCAATTACAGCGATATGCTGTGCCCACTCACCGCTCTCCTAGTGCCTCCAGTGTCTGGAACAACCACCGTGATCTCTGTGATCCTTTGGCTCTCTGCTTGTTCGAATACGGCGTTCCGCCGTGGTGCCGGGAGGAGTGTCTTCTCACGTGACCTCGTCACGGCCAATCAACTTAGTTGCTGTCGTAACCAGGCAACAGCATAGGTGAATCCAGCGTATCAACAGGTAGTGCTAAATCTGCGAGCTTCTCCTCGCACTAGGGAATCCTGGTGCAAATTTAGACAACGATAAAGAACTTTGATCCCAGGCGAGGTATTTAAAAGCACAAAAAAGTCTTTATTCAATTCCACTTGTGGTAAAAGCATAAGGAGGTACCAAAACACATAAAAAGAATATTCACACGAAAGCATAGGCTAACATGTTTCGGCCTGATGCCATAGTCGTAGCTGGAGTAATGCAAGCGTGTGAAGCATTTAAAGAGAGATCTGTTCAGTGATAGGTCACATAAAAACCAAACCTTCATTTTAAGTGTGTGTAATCAAACAATTGACCCGTTAGTTACCAGAATGATACATAAAATACATTGCACATCGTATTAACTTAGTTACAAGATGCATTCTTAAATTATAGACATTTTAGCCGGAAAGACAATTGCATAAGTAGTATACGTAAACTTTTAAACTTAAGTGCTATGTGATACAATGTAAATATGAATCAAATAAAATAAATCAAGTCAAAGGGAGCAATACAATTGCTTATACATTTGTATATGGTCAAACAGGGACAATTACGAGTCTATATAACTTGGTAAAATGGACAATATTCTGCATATGGAATGGAATATCATATGTATGGAAATGATAATAAATAAATTGAAAAGGCTCAATTCCGTGTAGAGCTAAAATAAAACTTTCCTTTATTAAAATATCCAATACACATGTTAATATCCACCCTCCATTCCTATATGCAGCACAGTGTTCATATACACTGTTATTCTAGAAACTGATATTCACAGTTCAATTAGTGTGGATGAACTGATAAATAAATAAATTGTGTCAATCAATACAAGACAATTCTTTCTTGTTTTAGTAAGTAACAAAAAACAAACAATAGTAATGAAAGTGATAAATACTTGAATGGAGGGAGGAAACTGTAGATTTCTGCATAATGATAGTCATATGTGACTGTAAGTGTATATGCTGTGTAAGAATGAATATAACACATTTTAGTATTTGTATTTTAAATTTGTATTTGTATTGAGTATTGAATGTTGACTGAAGGTGCGATCAGTCAAAAGGTGGACAAAGATATAATAAACCTGATCTATTTCCAATAGTTAATTAAGTCATATTCTGAGTTGAGGCCCTTGGGGACGCGTGTTTGCAATCTGAAGATCCAAAACATTTCGCGTTTCCCCAAGGCCTCATCTCTATTACCGCCTCTTGGAGGGTGTTTAACCCATTCAATGGCTTGCCATCTTAGGGTATTATTACTTTTATTGTGTATGTTTTTGAAATGTTTCACCAAAGGTGTGGTTGCTTCACCAGTCTTAATAGAGGAAAGATGGTTCCTTATCCTCGTATTGACATCTGTCGTGGTGAGACCCACATATTGAAGGTTACATTGAATACAAGTTAGAACATAAATGACATAAGAGGATGTACAGTTGAGGCAAGACTCAATGCTAAACTCCTCCCCAGTCACTTTTGACTGAAATTTATTTGAGAGGGTAGCAAATTCACACGGTCTACATCTGGTCTTGCCACACCTGTACATCCCCTTATGTCTAAGCCAGGACCCACTTGGGGGAACAGCTGGACTGGGAAGTTCAGAGGGAGACAAGTAGTTCCCTATGGTCTTACTCTTTCTGTAGGAACAGCGTAAACCTTGTTCCACACATTTAGTCAATTTGTTATCAGCTACTAGAAGTGCAAAATGTTTTTTCACTATTTTGCATATACTTCTATATTCTTCGCTGTATTCAGTGACAAAAGTAACCTGGTCACTGTGAGTAGACACAGATTTTTTGTTTTTGGACTGTTGTAACAATGTCTGTCTATCAAGTCGGTCTACTTTGCTTTATATAAGTTTTTTCTTCAGTACAATTTCTTCAGTGATCTGTATAGGAAACCCATTACCAGAAATACAATTTTACATGCCAAGAGTTGTCACCCTAGGCATGTGCCTTTTGCTGTTGCTAAGGGACAGCTTATTCGGATTAAAAGAAATTGTACTGAAGAAAAAACTTATATAAAGCAAAGAACTGAAATGAAAGAGAGATTAAAACAAAGGGGTTATCCTAAACATGTATTGGAGAGAGCACAAACACAAGTAGACCGACTTGATAGACAGACATTGTTACAACAGTCCAAAAACAAAAAATCTGTGTCTACTCACAGTGACCAGGTTACTTTTGTCACTGAATACAGCGAAGAATATAGAAGTATATGCAAAATAGTGAAAAAACATTTTGCACTTCTAGTAGCTGATAACAAATTGACTAAATGTGTGGAACAAGGTTTACGCTGTTCCTACAGAAAGAGTAAGACCATAGGGAACTACTTGTCTCCCTCTGAACTTCCCAGTCCAGCTGTTCCCCCAAGTGGGTCCTGGCTTAGACATAAGGGGATGTACAGGTGTGGCAAGACCAGATGTAGACCGTGTGAATTTGCTACCCTCTCAAATAAATTTCATTCAAAAGTGACTGGGGAGGAGTTTAGCATTGAGTCTTGCCTCAACTGTACATCCTCTTATGTCATTTATGTTCTAACTTGTATTCAATGTAACCTTCAATATGTGGGTCTCACCACGACAGATGTCAATACGAGGATAAGGAACCATCTTTCCTCTATTAAGACTGGTGAAGCAACCACACCTTTGGTGAAACATTTCAAAAACATACACAATAAAAGTAATAATACCCTAAGATGGCAAGCCATTGAATGGGTTAAACACCCTCCAAGAGGCGGTAATAGAGATAAGGCCTTGGGGAAACGCGAAATGTTTTGGATCTTCAGATTGCAAACACGCGTCCCCAAGGGCCTCAACTCAGAATATGACTTAATTAACTATTAGAAATAGATCAGGTTTATTATATCTTTGTCCACCTTTTGACTGATCGCACCTTCAGTCAACATTCAATACTCAATACAAATACAAATTTAAAATACAAATACTAAAATGTGTTATATTCATTCTTACACAGCATATACACTTACAGTCACATATGACTATCATTATGCAGAAATCTACAGTTTCCTCCCTCCATTCAAGTATTTATCACTTTCATTACTATTGTTTGTTTTTTGTTACTTACTAAAACAAGAAAGAATTGTCTTGTATTGATTGACACAATTTATTTATTTATCAGTTCATCCACACTAATTGAACTGTGAATATCAGTTTCTAGAATAACAGTGTATATGAACACTGTGCTGCATATAGGAATGGAGGGTGGATATTAACATGTGTATTGGATATTTTAATAAAGGAAAAGTTTTATTTTAGCTCTACACGGAATTGAGCCTTTTCAATTTATTTATTATCATTTCCATACATATGATATTCCATTCCATATGCAGAATATTGTCCATTTTACCAAGTTATATAGACTCGTAATTGTCCCTGTTTGACCATATACAAATGTATAAGCAATTGTATTGCTCCCTTTGACTTGATTTATTTTATTTGATTCATATTTACATTGTATCACATAGCACTTAAGTTTAAAAGTTTACGTATACTACTTATGCAATTGTCTTTCCGGCTAAAATGTCTATAATTTAAGAATGCATCTTGTAACTAAGTTAATACGATGTGCAATGTATTTTATGTATCATTCTGGTAACTAACGGGTCAATTGTTTGATTACACACACTTAAAATGAAGGTTCATGATTGGTTTTTATGTGACCTATCACTGAACAGATGTCTCTTTAAATGCTTCACACGCTTGCATTACTCCAGCTACGACTACGGCATCAGGCCGAAACATGTTAGCCTATGCTTTCGTGTGAATATTCTTTTTATGTGTTTTGGTACCTCCTTATGCTTTTACCACAAGTGGAATTGAATAAAGACTTTTTTGTGCTTTTAAATACCTCGCCTGGGATCAAAGTTCTTTATCGCTGTCTATATATATATATATATATATATATATATATATATATATATATATATATATATATATATATATATATATATATATATATATATTATATATATATACATATATACAGTATCTCACATTTTTGTAAATATTTTATTATATCTTTTCATGTGACAACACTGAAGAAATTATACTTTGCTACAATGTAAAGTAGTGAGTGTACAGCCTGTATAAAAGTGTAAATTTTCTGTCCCCTCAAAATAACTCAGCACACAGCCATTAATGTCTAAACCGTTGGCAACAAAAGTGAGTACACCCCTAAGTGGAAATGTCCAAATTGGGCCCAAAGGGTCAATATTTTGTGTGGCCACCATTATTTTCCAGCACTGCCTTAACCCTCTTGGGCATGGAGTTCACCGGAGCTTCACAGGTTGCCACTGGAGTTCTCTTCCACCCCTCCATGACGACATCACGGAGCTGGTGGATTTTAGAGACCTTGCGCTCCCCCACCTTCCGTTTGAGGATGCCCCACAGATGCTCAATAGGGTTTAGGTCTGGAGACATGATTGGTCAGTCCATCACCTTTACCCTCAGCTTCTTTGAAAGGCAGTGGTCGTCTTGGAGGTGTGTTTGGGGTCGTTATCATGTTAGAATACTGCCCTGCGGCCCAGTCTTCGAAGGGAGGGGATCATGTTCTGCTTCAGTATGTCACAGTACATGTTGGCCTTCATGGTTCCCTCAATGAACGGTAGCTCCCCAGTGCCAGCAGCACTCATGCAGGCCCAGACCATGACATTCCCACCATCATGCTTGACTCTAGGCAAGACACACTTGTCTTTGTACTCCTCACCTGGTTGCTGCAACACACGCTTGACACCATCTGACCAAATAAGTTTATCTTGGTCTCTACAGACCACAGGACATGGTTCCAGTAATCCATGCCCTTAGTCTGCTTGTCTTTAACAAACTGTTTGCGGACTTTCTTGTGCATCATCTTTAGAAGAGGCCTCCTTCTGGGAAGACAGCCATGCAGACCAATTTGATGCCGTGTGCGGTGTATGGTCTGAGCACTGACAGGCTGAACCCCCAACCCTTCAAACTCTGCAGCAATGCTGGCAGCACTCATACGTCTATTTCCCAAAGACGTATGAGACAGCCTGTTCTGAGTGGAACCTGTCCCATAAAACCGCTGTATGGTCTTGCACACCGTGCTGCAGCTCAGTTTCAGGGTCTTGGCAATCTTCCTATACAGGGAGTGCAGAATTATTAGGCAAATGAATATTTTGACCCCATCATCCTCTTTATGCATGTTGTCTTACTCCAAGCTGTATAGGCTCTAAAGCCTACTACCAATTAAGCATATTAGGTGATGTGGATCTCTGTAATGAGAAGGGGTGTGGTCTAATGACATCAACACCCTATATCAGGTGTGCATAATTATTAGGCAACTTCCTTTCCTTTGGCAAAATGGGTCAAAAGAAGGACTTGACAGGCTCAGAAAAGTCAAAAATAGTGAGATATCTTGCAGAGGGATGCAGCACTCTTAAAATTGCAAAGCTTCTGAAGCGTGATCATCGAACAATCAAGCGTTTCATTCAAAATAGTCAACAGGGTCGCAAGAAGCGTGTGGAAAAACCAAGGCGCAAAATAACTGCCCATGAACTGAGAAAAGTCAAGCGTGCAGCTGCCAAGATGCCACTTGCCACCAGTTTGGCCATATTTCAGAGCTGCAACATCACTGGAGTGCCCAAAAGCACAAGGTGTGCAATACTCAGAGACATGGCCAAGGTAAGAAAGGCTGAAAGACGACCACCACTGAACAAGACACACAAGCTGAAACGTCAAGACTGGGCCAATAAATATCTCAAGACTGATTTTTCTAAGGTTTTATGGACTGATGAAATGAGAGTGAGTCTTGATGGGCCAGATGGATGGGCCCGTGGCTGGATTGGTAAAGGGCAGAGAGCTCCAGTCCGACTCAGACGCCAGCAAGGTGGAGGTGGAGTACTGGTTTGGGCTGGTATCATCAAAGATGAGCTTGTGGGGCCTTTTCGGGTTGAGGATGGAGTCAAGCTCAACTCCCAGTCCTACTGCCAGTTTCTGGAAGACACCTTCTTCAAGCAGTGGTATAGGAAGAAGTCTGCATCCTTCAAGAAAAACATGATTTTCATGCAGGACAATGCTCCATCACACGCGTCCAAGTACTCCACAGCGTGGCTGGCAAGAAAGGGTATAAAAGAAGAAAATCTAATGACATGGCCTCCTTGTTCACCTGATCTGAACCCCATTGAGAACCTGTGGTCCATCATCAAATGTGAGATTTACAAGGAGGGAAAACAGTACACCTCTCTGAACAGTGTCTGGGAGGCTGTGGTTGCTGCTGCATGCAATGTTGATGGTGAACAGATCAAAACACTGACAGAATCCATGGATGGCAGGCTTTTGAGTGTCCTTGCAAAGAAAGGTGGCTATATTGGTCACTGATTTGTTTTTGTTTTGTTTTTGAATGTCAGAAATGTATATTTGTGAATGTTGAGATGTTATATTGGTTTCACTGGTAAAAATAAATAATTGAAATGGGTATATATTTGTTTTTTGGTAAGTTGCCTAATAATTATGCACAGTAATAGTCACCTGCACACACAGATATCCCCCTAAAATAGCTATAACTAAAAACAAACTAAAAACTACTTCCAAAACTATTCAGCTTTGATATTTATGAGTTTTTTGGGTTCATTGAGAACATGGTTGTTGTTCAATAATAAAATTAATCCTCAAAAATACAACTTGCCTAATAATTCTGCACTCCCTGTAGCTTAGGCCATCTTTATGTAGAGCAACAATTCTTTTTTTCAGATCCTCAGAGAGTTCTTTGCCATGAGGTGCCATGTTGAACTTCCAGCAACCAGTATGAGAGAGTGTGAGAGCGATAACACCAAATTTAACACACCTGCTCCCCATTCACACCTGAGACCTTGTAACACTAATGAGTCACATGACACCGGGGAGGGAAAATGGGTAATTGGGCCAAATTTGGACATTTCCACTTAGGAGTGTACTCACTTTTGTTGCCAATGGTTTAGACATTAATGGCTGTGTGTTGAGTTATTATGAGGGGACAGCAAACGCTATGTATTGTTGTATATTAACTTGCTAAGGGTCTTAAACTTTACATTACGGAACATTGCTTCCTTTTCATATACAATTAATATGCTTTTTGGAGTGTGTAACTATGGTAACATACTATATTATACTTTATAATCCTCAATTTACATGTTCTAATTCAATATGCTGTAACATATTCTCTTAAGTTTCATTACGAATTTAAGCCCTGTTCTTGAAAATTTTATATGTATATATATGCAATTGTACTATTGGTGTGGTATGAGTTAATACTTTTTGGTAGGTGTGTTTACACCAACCAATTACCTCTTAGAGCATGCTTTTTAAACTTTGTCAGCTAGTGCACCCACAGGTTTATGAATACGGCACCCAGCCGAAACGCGTAAAACCTGTTTGTCCTACTCTAACATGTGTTTTTAATGGATGTATATCAATAAAGCCTTCTTATTTTATCTACCTCGGATTTGAATCACTTCTTCTAATTTGTATGGGACAGCAAATTTACACTGTTATACAGGCTGTACACTCACTACTTTACATTGTAGCAAAGTATCATTTCTTCAGTGTTGTCACATGAAACGATATTATAAAATATTTACAAAAATGTGAGGGGTGTAGTCACTTTTGTGAGATACTATGTATATATATATATATATATATATATATATATATATATATATATATATATATATATATAGCGGCTAGATTTAGAGTTCTGCGGCCAAAGGGGTGCGTTAGCTACGCATGCTTTTTTTCCCCCGCACCTTTTAAATACCGCTGGTATTTAGAGTTCACAGAATGGCTGCATTAGGCTCCAAAAAGGGAGCGTAGAGCATATTTACCGCCACTGCAACTCTAAATACAAGCGTTGCTTACGGACGCGGCCAGCTTAAAAAACATGCTCGTGCACGATTCCCCCATAGGAAACAATGGGGCTGTCTGAGCTGAAAAAAACCTAACACCTGCAAAAAAGCAACGTTCAGCTCCTAACGCAGCTACATTGTTTCCTATGGGGAAACACTTCCTAAGTCTGCACCTAACACCCTAACATGTACCCCGAGTCTAAACACCCCTAACCTTACACTTATTAACCCCTAATCTGCCGTTAGGGTTAGAATTAGCTTTAGGGGTTAAAAAATGTATTAGAGTAGCGGTGAGCTCCTATCGGCAGATTAGGGGTTAATACTTTAAGTTAGGTGTCGGCAATGTTAGGGAGGGCAGATTAGGGGTTAATACTATTTATTATAGGGTTATTGAGGTGGGAGTGAGGCGGATTAGGGGTTAATAACTTTATTATAATAGCGGCACGGTCCGGTCGGCAGATTAGGGGTTAATAAGTGTAGGTAGGTAGCAGCGACGTTGGGGGCGGCATATTAGGGGTTAATAAATATAATATAGGGGTCAGCGGTGTTAGGGGCAGCAGATTAGGGGTTCATAGGGATAACGTAGGTGGCAGCGGTGTGCGGTCGGCAGATTAGGGGTTAAAAATTTTAATAGAGTGGCGGCGATGTGGGGGGACCTCGGTTTAGGGGTACATAGGTAGTTTATGGGTGTTAGTGTACTTTAGAGCACAGTAGTTAAGAGCTTTATAAACCGGCGTTAGCCCAGAAAGCTCTTAACTACTGACTTTTTTCTGCGGCTGGAGTTTTGTCGTTAGATTTCTAATGCTCACTTCACCCAAGACTCTAAATACTGGCGTTAGAAAGATCCCATTGAAAATATAGGATACGCAAATGGCGTAGGGGGATCTGCGGTATGGAAAAGTTGCGGCTGAAAAGTGAGCGTTAGACCCTTTCCTGACTGACTCCAAATACCAGAGGGCAGTAAAAACCAGCGTTAGGAGCCCAACTCTAAATCTAGCCGTAGGTGTTTGTCTGCTCATGTCTAAGTGGATGTAATAAACCCTTTACCTTGATGCAAGATTACTGTGTTTGCAGTGACTCTTTCCTCATATTCAGTATACATATATATACATATTGAGACATGTGTATGTATGTATCTCTATGTTAAAGCCCTTTTTTTCTAACACCTGAGCCCTCATATTTTTTTAAAATAGGTTTTATTAGACAGTGTTATTGTGAGTTTAACTGTACTTTTAAATGTATTTTTGATGTGTTTTGTGAAAACTTTTTTAACCAGAGCTCTGAAGTTGCACTATCCCGACGTGTGTTAAATTCAATTGTGCTCAAGCAAAATTGTTTACTTTCAATTCTTAATACATGTGCTATTTCCGACCTGCGCAAAGAGCTGCAATAAATCCCTTATCGTTTGTGAGCAAGTTAGGTTGCCATTCGTAATCTAGCCCTTTGTTATTAGTAGTCTTGCTATGGAGCAGATATACTACATTCACAGCAATGTATAATTCATGGGCAGCCAAACATTTATAAATGGAAACTTTTCACTAACACGAGAATTTAGAGGTCCCTATTACCAAAGATGGGCCAGCTCATAAGTTTACATTCCTGCTTTTTCAAACGAAGATACCAAGAAACGAATAAGAATTGATAATAGGAGTAAATTAAATAGTTGCTTAAAATTGCATGCTCTATATGAATCATGAAAGAAAAAAAATTGGGTTCAGTATCCCTTTAAAATCACATCTTAGTTAAACTTTATATAGCAAATTAGTGAATATTAATTAATTTTATTTAACTGTGTATATCACTGAAATTTACAAAATGCTTAATAACCTGAGAAATGTGGAACTGTTTACTGAGAAACAAAATGTCATAGACTTTCTATGAACCATCTTAAGGAAAACAAGTACTGAATATTGGGCATTAGTTTATTTAGATATTATAGTTATTTTCTTTGAAAGTGTGAGTGCAGATTTGCTGCACAATGATCTATTTTTTTTTTTACCTATAAAGATAAATAAGTATAGAGAATACCTATACATCTATTACTTAAAAAATGTAAATAAAGTTCCTAACATTTATATATATATATATATATATATATATATATATATATATATATATATATATATATATATATATATATATATATAATAAGTAGTATTTGACATTTCTGCATAAGTGCATTTTTCCATATTTGCATAATATTTTGTATGTAAGTGTACATGGGTTTAAATGTGTCTGTGTATGAGAGGTCAAATGATAACAACAACATTACCTACAAGTTCATTTTATTGTTACGCATTAGAAATGTACAATCATTAAAAACATCCACAGTGGCAGTGCCAAAGTTTATAGAAAAAAGTGCTCATCATTGATAAAATAAGTCTTAGAGAAAGAGAGAGTGCACACATAATTAATATGAAACAACCAATGCAAAATAGAGACAGCTTATAATACAATTTAGTCGAGTGTTTCCTGGCTAATAGTCTATTTTACGCAAACATTTTTCATTTTATTATAGTGTAAAAAGGCTCAAAAGTCAAAACAACGCATCTTGTTGTCATTAAATACAAAAAAAGGTTATGTCATAAAAATCAACCCAAAAACAGTAAATATACAGTACCCTATAGTTCATATCCCATGCAAATCTTTATAAATATTATTTTCTCACACAAACATATCACACAGTAATTATTGTAATTTAATGGCAAATTATTTTCTTTCATCTTTTTCCAGACAGGAAATACAATTACCTTGGTCATTATGGTAGGCTTATTAAGTCTAGACATAAATGGTCAGTCAATTTTTCATAAATCCTTCATTTTGAATTAAAAAAAAAAAGAAAAATAACTGAACTCATAAAATTTTTTGTGCATTATAACTGTCATATTTCTCAAATGTTGTGACGTTAAATGAAAAATATTCTCATAAATACTTATTTCTAATACACATTATTTTTTGATAAAATCAGTGTCATTTTTTTATTGGCTGCATTTATAGAGCTTGGTTTATTCCAACAAAATCTAAAGAGAATTGTTTTTTTTCACATGCTATGGTTATTAATGTTTGGTGATTGATGTACCGTTAAATATCCCATAAAATCTAACTGTGGGAAAGAACATATGAAACAATGGATCTATAAACGGATATTTTCTTTCTCTTCTTAATATATTACAGTCTGTAAACCAAAGGGAAGTAAATAATTAGTTATGGTCTCACAAACGTTTATGAAGCAGTTTTACAGGGGCAATATTATTGTAACTTTCAGACAAGATAGCATTTTTAAACTTTTGTCCTCAAGTACCCTTAACAGGCCAGATTTATAGGGACATATATATATTATCATATATATGAAAAAGCTGCATTTAAATGTTGAAAAAATATATTTGACTGAACTAATGTTAAAGAAACTTTGTAGTACACAAATGTAACGCTCTCATTAGACCAAGTGATTTTTGCACTACTCACACTGGAACGTTACGGCCATATTTACATAGTTTCCATTAATGAATTATCATCCGCTGGAAAATATAATTCTTTTCACCATTTATAAAGTCTTTCAGGAGTTTACATTGACCCAATTTTCTCTCTTCGCTAATCTTAAATCTCATCTGTTGTTTATCATTTGCATCTCCTTTTGCAATCAATCAGGTCCTAAATGAGACTTAGCACCACATTTGCACTGTACAAATCATTGTTTTCCCCCAGCTGAACACTTATCAAAGCTACGTTTCTCACTACTAGACGATAAGGTAACATAAAAATTCCCAAACTTTACCACCTCAATGGAAACTAGGCCTCATTGTGAAAGTATACTTGACATCAAATCCCTTTGTATGGTGTCTAATCTTGTGTAAAATTAAACTTCTGCAATCTGAATCCATCCTGAGAAGTGTTAAACAATCCGAATGCCATTTGTATATAGACATGACAGGTATACTGAACATGTGTGCCCAATGACTATATTTGTGTTTTGGCTTCATCTAAAAATAAGAACATTATGGGAAATCATTTTCTTGTAGAAGAAAGAGGCCACAACTATTCTTATATTGTAAAACAGTATTCTCACATTTCTCATACTGTAAATCGTGAAACTGCTAAGTAACAAGGTTTTAAATATAGTCCAATATTGCAGAATTCCCAGTACAGACCGTGATTTTGAAACCGCACTCTCACTGTACAGAACTGGGTTTCTATAACAGAAAATTGTGTTTTTTTAAAGAAACATGACTGAATAGCAAATACTTAACTACTGACCACGACAATGCAATTGCCGAGAGAAGCCCCTTCCCTAAAGATGATAATACTTTACAATCCCAAAAATGAGAGTGTGAAATAAAACAAATATTATAACAGCGGGTTTGCTAAACGTCAATGTCTTGATGTTGCAGTCATGATTACTGTTTTTTCACAGTTTATATAGCTCTCTTTAAGTGTATGGTACATCACATATATGTATATTTAATACAAATTTGTGCGTAAATATCAGTCCTGCGCACTAACTATGGCCAATACAAAAAGCTATTATGTCTTGCATAGCTGCAACTAAGGAGAACATTTAGAAGTTGCTCTTAATAGCTGCCAAGTTTTTCTCGAGCTGGTAAAATGTACTGCAAAAATATGTTGGTGTAAGATGGAAGATAATGCAGGATCTTGAGAGCCAACATTATTAGCACTTTAACTGCTGATATCTGCAACAATGTAAATGCGGCCTAAGTATTTAACCCCTGCAAATGGGATTGAACACAAAGGTAAAATCCTGCTCAGAGCTGCAACACAGGAATTTGTGGCGTTATGCGAATGTCGCTGCAGCTCACTAGCTGCTTCCATAAAATCAATGCATTACCCGGTTGAGCAGGATTTTATCTATGTGACGCCTCTTTAAATAGGCACTAAAGTCAAAATTAAACTTTAATAATTCATACAGAGCATGCAGTTTTAAACAACTTTACGTATGTACTTCCATGATCAATTTGTGCTTTGTCTTTTTATTTGAACACTTTCTGAAGCACCAGTTGCTATTAAGCATCAGCAAGATTTCACAGTGTATACGAATATGCGGCTGTAATTGGCTGATGGCTATCACATGATACAGTGGGCAGGGAAATAGAAGCAATCTTTGAAAATTCTCAGAAAAATAATTACTGATCATTTGAAATTCAGTATAAGTAGTGTAAAGTGTTATTGCATTGTCTTTTTTATTGTACATTTGTTGATAATGAAATCTGCCTGTATTTAAAGGGACACTGAACCCAAATTTTTTCTTTTGTGATTCAGATAGAGCATGCAATTTTAAGCAACTTTCTAATTTACGACTATTATCAAATGTTCTTCATTCTCTTGGTATTTTTATTTGAAAAGCAAGAATGTAAGTTTAGATGCCGTCCCATTTTTGATGAACAACCTGGGTTGTAATTTCTAACTGGAGGATAAACTCATCCACCAATAAGCAAGTGCTGTCCAGGGTTGATAATAGGAGTAAATTGATAATAGGAGTAAATTAGAAAGTTGCTCAAAATTGCATGCTCTATCTGAATCACGAAAGAAAAATTTGGGTTCAGTGTCCCTTTAATGGTTCTTTAAATCTGGCTTGTAAGGGGGAACATGCACCATAGCACTTATTGCTATCACATTTCAGTAAAGACAGTGAGGTAGGAGAGGACAGGATTGGTCGTACGTTCAAACATATTACAAATTTAATAAAGTTCAAAAAGAAAAATAAAGGTTCCAAGAATTAACATAAGGGAACAATGTGAAGAGAGAAGGCAGAGAATGAACATGTTATTTGTAGACCACTATTTTAAAGAGAATTAAATGGAACAGCTTAAAAAAAACAGTAACACTACATTAAAGTTCACGATACACATGCAAATATTTGGACTTTGATATTCATTGTGGAGACAATTATTTTCTTACACCATATACCTATATATTAGGTACATAAATGCTGGACACTTAAATGTTTAATTTTAAATGAGACCTGATTGGCCTCCAAAACCTCTATGCATTACAGATATTTTCTGCAAGTGACACTGCACTTGTGTGTTACTGGCAGCCCGTAGCATACACTGATATGTATGTTCCGAACTTCCTGGCAGCCTAATTAATAAAATCACCCATTTTGAAAGATATATGAGCATTGGAGAAGGATCATTATGTGACCACCCACCTATAGGTTGTCCAGTACTATTTTAAATAACATCTGGCAAAAATAATTATAGATTTAGAGAATTTAAATTCACTTTTGATCCATTTTTTGAATTTTTCCCAAAGTGAATTTTCTGGATGAAATTGCAAAGGAAGTTTTGTCAGGAACAGAGACCTCAGTTCCGTCTGTACCAGTACATTAGCTTATGTTCTGTTTTTTTATGTGTATTTATTGCATCACTATATAGTAATGTTGGAACTACTTAAATAAAGTCTAATTATGCTTTATTTTTATTATATTAAATTATTTATATACCTGCACAAAATTGAGTTCATTGTAGAATTCTTTTTTGCATGTTTAAAAACCCACCAAAAACATTTAAATTGGAAACGGAATGTGAATAAACACAGTAATTCTTCTCCTACTGTATTAGCGCCCTCCAATGTAAGAATTTAGTTGTTTTCTATTTATGTGTTGACTTCTCAGCTTCTAATGGCTTATGAATCTTCAGTCTTACATCCTTGAGCTCATTAATACCAACAATCTATTTGAATTCTACATTAAAGGGACATGAAACCCATTTTTTTTCTTTCATGATTTAGATAGAGAATATGATTTTAAACAACTTTCCAATTTACTTCTATTATCTATTTGGCTTCCTTCTCTTAGTATCTTTTGTTGAAGAAACAGCAATGCACATGGGTGAGCCAATAACATGAGGCATACATGTGCAGCCCCCAATCAGCAGCTCCTTAGCCTATCTAGATATGCTTTTAAACTAAGGATACCAAGAGAACAAAACAAATTAGATGATAGAAATAAATTGGAAAGTTGTTTAAAATTTAATGCTTTCTCTGAGTCATGGAAGAAAAAAAAAATTATGTTTCATGTCCCTTTAAATTCTGAATTGTCTTTTTGACATGTTCACATAGCAATACTCTGTGGGAATAATACAGTTTTATTACTTTGTCCCATTATGTTGTAAGAGCACTTTAAAGTGACAGTCTGATGTGATTTATCTCTCTCTCTCTCTCCTTTAATGTGTTTTCAATCATCCATTTTACCTGCTGGGGTGGGTGCATTAAATTGTTTACAAATAGCTCCTTTACATTGACTTTGTCATTTGAAATAGCTGTTTGTGCCTGTTGTAATTCCCAGCTATACTAAATATTACAATACAGGTGGCCCTCGGTTTACAACGGTTTAATTTGAGCCATTTCAGAATAACAACCTTTTTTTCAATCATGTGACTGCTGTTGAAAAGCATTGAGAAGCAGTGCATTGATTAAAATAGCCAGTAGGTGGAGCTGTCCGCTTGTGTTGCAGCAAAGATATGCAAGCCAAGCAAGATGAAATGAATCAGTTTAACCAGATCTGAGCTATCGAGCAGCTTGCAAAGGAATAAGATCTTCCTGTCTATAAATCAGTCCAGATTGGAATGCATAAAAATAACTGTTTGCAGAAAAATGCAAGTAAAGTCTGTGTTGTGTGGTTATTTTATTAGGTTTATAATGCTGTTTAGCATCTAAAGTCTTAATTTCAAAGCTTTAAAAATAATGTATTAGGTGTTACTTATGACAATTTTGAGAGGGGCCTGGAACCTAACTCCCTCACTTCCCACTGACTTACATTATTAACTGGGTTTCAATTTACAACGGTTTCGAATTACAACCATTCTTTCTGGAACCTAACCCCGGTGTAAACTGAGGGCTACCTGTACTTAAGTTATGGTTATATAAAAGTTATGTAAACAAAATATAAATAAATCCCTCTCCCGGTGGTAGTGGTGGTGGGGAGCTGTGGACAGAGATAGACTAAAATGTTAATTTTCCATTGTTCTTCCAACATTTTTGTCTCACTGTGTGTATTGAGATAAGATAAAGTGGAATTTATTTAAATAATTTAGAAATAAGCTAATGAGACCTGGTCTCCCTGAAAGCTCAATCCATTCTACTGGGTTGTGCGTTCAATGAACAGAAATAGCTATTTCATATACAAAAATAAATCCAAACAAACCTTTTTATACTCTGCAACTGGTATAACAAATCATCAGAAACACATTAATAGGAAACACATTTTTACATTTTAACTAATGCAAAGTACCAGTAGCAAAATATATAATCTTAAATTTAAATTTGGACATTCAATTAAAGGGGCATTGTACATTAGATTTTTCTTTGCATAAATGTTTTGTCAATGATCCATTTATATAGCTCATCCGGGAGTGTTTTTATAATAATGTATAGTTTTGCTTATTTTTTAATAACATTGTGCTGATTTTCCGACTCCTATCCAAGCCCCAAAGTATCAGATGTAGACCCAGGTCTACAGATTCGTGCTGCCTTTGTTTATGTCAGCTGTCTTTTCATATGCAGGGAAGTGGGGGGGTGTCTGCTCTTTCTATTTTCCCAGCCCATTCACTGGGTGTCCCAGCCTAACCTCATCAACAGTGTTAAACTGGGAGCTTTTAAGTACGTTTTTAAAAGGTTTTATACTTGATTTTTAGATCAGTATCTGTGCATATTCTTCTTTAGTAGTGTCTATTACATATATATGGAAATTGATGTACACTGTCACTTTAAGCTGCACTCAAAGCATTTCAGTTAAAATGTGGATACAAATTACCATTGACAACCACATAAAAAGTTACAATGAAATATCATATAACAGACCCATCTAAAACACAGATTTTTCGAAAGAATGGTTATAAAGTGCTTGTAACTAGAAGAGTATTTATTATAACAGATACAAACATTAATTTCTATCTTCTAGAGCAATTGTATTGCATATTAAACACAAATATTTTGATGCTGCAGTGGCTTTGGAACCAACTTTGTTGTCTTTAATAAATACTATAAAAAGTTGTTTTATTTTTTTCCAAAATAAAAAATAAAATAAAAAATAAAATAAAAAAATAAGATAATGATTTTTACAACACTAATAACAAGTGTTCTTCCCATCTTAAAGGGATCTTAAAAATCATGAGCAGTAACTATATAACAATGCAATAATATAGCTTTCTACAGTTATTCCCATGCTTTAGATTTTCCTGATTTAAACAGCCCCAAAGTTTTCCATAAATACGAGTGTCCTTGCTGTGATTTTGCTGTTGTCTAGGTATTCTGAATGCCAGAAACTTTTTTTTAAAAGTTATTGTCCATGATTTTATTAAAGGGACAGTAAAGTCAAAATTAGACTTTCATGATTCAGATAGAGCATGTGATTTTATATATGCATCAATTTAATTTTTACTTATATTATCCAACTTATTTTGTTTCCTTGGTATCCTTTGTTGAAGATGATACCCAGGTAGGCTCAGACAACAATGCACTACTAGAAGCTAGCTGCTGAATGGGGCTGCATATATATATATATATATATATATATATATATACCTCTTGTCATTGGCTCACCCAATATGTATATATATATATATATATATATATATACCTCTTATCATTGGCTCACCCAATTTGTATATATATATATATATATATATATATATATATATATATATACCTCTTGTCATTGGCTCACCCAATTTGTATATATATATATATATATATATATATACCTCTTATCATTGGCTCACCCAATTTGCTCAACAAACTCTCAGTAGTGCATTGCTGCTCATTCAACAAAGGATAACAAAAGAATGAAGCAAAGTTGATAATAGAAGTAAATTGTAAAGTTGGTTCAAACTGTATGCTCTATCTGAATCATGAAAGAAAAAAGATTTCATGTCTCTTTAATGTTATAAAAATTGGGAATATGATGTTCATTTAACAATAAAAAAATGTAAGTAGATAAAAGGAAACCTTCTATAGGGTTTGACAAACCAAAACATTTTTACTGTTAATTCTCCATCCCCTTAGGAAAAAAAAGGCAGTATAAATTGAAGGCTTACAGTACAACTAAAATATTGCTGGTGAACCTCTCGGTGGTATATTCTAGGCATTGTTAATGAAGAAATAAAATTAGAGGAAGAATTCTTGCATATCCAGCTCTTCACCAAATGAAGACTTTATTGTTCCATTTATGGCATTATGCCTGAAAAAGAAAAGAAAAAAACACAACATAAACAATTTTACTATAACTCTATTTTATTTCACATAAACAGTATATAAACCAATTAACTGAAATCTTATGTTAAAAGGATACAGAAAACAAACATTTAATATAATATGTGCCAACATGCACTGATTAAAGGGAAATCAAAACTAAATGGTTTGGATAGATTTTAAATTGTAAACAGCTTTCCAATTTACTTATATTATCAATTGTGCTTAGTTCTCTTGCTATCCTTTGTTAAAGAGTGATTCTAGGTGAGTTCAGGAGCGTGCATGTGTATTTTCCTATCTGGCAGCAGTGTTTATAGCCATGTTATACATAATTGCAAACACTGCTGCCATAGACTGCTACAGACATGTGCAACGCTCTTAAGATCCTATCAGCTTACCTAAATACATTCTTCAACAAAGGATACCAAGAGAACAAACTCAATTTTATAATACAAGTAATTAGAAAAATGATTTAAACTTACATGCTCTACCTAAATGATGAATGTTTCATTTTGACTTTACTGTCTCTTCAGTTATGTTTTTTTAGGGGAAAAGTTGAATGAAATGTGTTTATGTATATTAAAAATAGGAGACATGCATTAATAATGTTTATTGGCTAAAAGAGACACGTTTAGGAGCAAAGCTACACTTTATATAAAACCTATAGAAATCAAAGCCAGACATGCCAGAACTACAAGCAGTTTCTTTATATTGCCTATTGTGATAAGACAAAGTCTGACAGTTTCATACCACATCTGTCTGCCATGTATTTTAGAATAGAACTGACAACTACAGCAGCTGCTAGATGTTAGACAAGGTCACAAATATGCTGCGTTTGCAAAGTGCATCTACAGCTGCGCAGAAACCTATCACCTTAATACAGATGACTGCTTTTTGCAATTACACCTGATTACGCTGATGAGTAAACACTCAAATATAACTACTAAAAACTAGATAATTGCCACAATTCAATTATTTTTTTAAAAAATGTGTTCATTACTTTACAGTAACAAATATAAGGCCTGGAATGTAACTTTATTTGCTAGAACGTTTCTGTAGAGTGCCAGATATTTGTTTGGCAGGTTTTAGAAATTTTAGTCAAATAACAAGAAGAAATGATCATACAGATGTCCCATTAGCTTAAGAATATTAAAAATAATGGACCCTGCGTTGAAAGTACACCAAAGACATTAAATATTACATTTACGTGTTCTGTGAGTTATTCCAAAACTCTGAGCACTGCAGCTGTTTGTGTGAGATACAACATTTTTAGATGATATCCGTTGATGGTGAAAAGTTTATTTTAGGAAGTATGTGAATCAAGCCGAAAATACTCAACAATATAATATTATGTCAAGCATAATATAAAAATAAACTATTGTATATTTTACCTGTTTAACTGGGAACTTATTTAAGGGAAAGCGTTTATTTTGCTACATGAATCTTTAATGTGATTTCTAGGGTTTCAAGGGATGAATTTCAGACATACTTTGCTATTAACCAGAAGTGTTGTAATGAAATATAATTTACATCTTTAACAATTGACTTTGTGAAAATGGAAAAAAAACTGCTTTTGTGGTTAATTATTTGTCTAGACTGGAACACCCATATTTAGGAAAATGTATTACACCAGAAAGGGCAACAGCATTTATCAATATGAAAAATGGAAACAAATTAAAAGCATATTCCCTAAAAACAGGATTTGCGACTCGCACCCACACAATGTGTTAATTGATGTTTACCTCAAGTATGTAGTTGTGTATCTGGTATCAATAACACAAATTAATTGTATACAAAGAATAACAAAAACACATATTTTCCTGGGTGTGGACATAATTAATCTAGATCCATTCTTTGTATTAGGGTGAAATATTTTATTTAGACAGGGGAATTTAAAGAAATGTGACCAACTAGTCATTAAAATTGTAAACAAGACAAAGCCTAAAGAAATTCAATTTGTTCTTTAAAGAAGGCAAATTCCCTTTTAAATTCCAAATCTTTTATTTGATTTTCCAATAATGCTTTGGCCACTGTTATAGTAATGAGATAAACTGACCCATCACCCAAGTCTCTTCATTCTACTAGGATTGCACACATTCATATTCACACATTTAAACTAAACATGTGGGGTAAATGAGGCAAGTATGTTTTCTCCATTGTGTACATGGGCATGGTTTGATTGTTGTACTTTGCACAGTAGTGGGCCTACATTATTATTGTTTGTTGCCTATCATCCAATAAATAAATTACTATTGTGTACCCTTGTTAATACATTCAGTATGATTATTATTATTAGAAGGAGGAAGGCAAATACAATCTAGAGGTTTATGAGTGGTAGATAGGTAATGGGTATGGAGTATGGTTTCTAGTTGAAGCAACAATGAGAAGAGAGAGCTAGAAGATTATCTTACTGTGGTGTTAAGGTTAGTTGGGTTTTTAAAATAGGATACATAGGAAGTAATGATGGAGGCGGAAACATATAGATCACTGGTTGACCAAAGAGACATGACCAAATAGACTATCAAGAAATGTGTAGATTATTGTCACTATTTTTAATTTCTCTTGTAAGGTGTATCCAGTCCACGGATCATCCATTACTTGTGGGATATTCTCCTTCCCAACAGGAAGCTGCAAGAGGATCACCCACAGCAGAGCTGTCTATATAGCTCCTCCCCTAACTGCCACTACTAGTTATTCTCTTGCAGCTCTCGACAAGATAGGAAGTAGCTAGAGAGATGTGGTAAATTTATGTAGTTTATCTTCAATCAAAAGTTTATTATTTTCAAATGGTACCGGAGTTGTACTGTTTTAGCCTCAGGCAGAAAGTTGAAGAAGAGTCTGCCTGTGGTTTTTGATGATCTTAGCAGGTTGTAACTAAGATCCATTGCTGTTCTCACACATAACTGAAGAGATGAGGTAACTTCAGCTGGGGGAATGGCGTGCAGGGTCTCCTGCTATGAGGTATGTGCAGTTTAATTTTTTCTAGAGAAATGAATATGCTAGAAAATGCTGTTAATACCGGATTTATTTAAGGTAAGCCTGATTACAGTGATTTAATGACTAGTATCATGCTTGCTGTAAAAGGTAATATTCTTATTACTTTCTCACATTACTGAAAATAAGATAACGCTTGCTGGAAGTGTTTAAACGTTTTTTCTCTTGTAAGGTGTATCCAGTCCACAGATCATCCATTACTTGTGGGATATTCTCATTCCCAACAGGATGTTGCAAGAGGACACCCACAGCAGAGCTGTTATATAGCTCCTCCCCTAACTGCCATATCCAGTCATTCTCTTGCAACTCTCAACATGCATGGAGGTAGTAAGAGAGAGTGGTGAAATATAGTTAGTTTTTTATCTTCAATCAAAAGTTTGTTATTTTAAACGGTACCAGAGTTGTACTATTTTATCCCAGGAAGTAAATAGAAGAAGAATCTGCCTGAGTTTTCTATGATCTTAGCAGGTTGTAACTAAGATCCATTGCTGTTGTCACATGTGTCTGAGGAGAGAGGTAACTTCAGCTGGAGAATGGCGTGCAGGTTACTCTGCTATGAGGTATGTGCAGTTACAATTTTTTCTAGAAATGAAAAATGCTAGAAAATGCTGCTGATACCAGATTAATGTAAGTTAAGCCTGAATACAGTGATTTAATAGCGACTGGTATCATGCTTACTCTCAGGGGTAATACCCTTATAAAATTGCCATATAAAACGTTTGCTGGCATGTTTAATCATTTTTATATATGCTTTCATGATAAAACTTTATTGGGGCCTAGTTTTTTCCACATGGCTGGCTTAAATTTTGCCTAGAAACAGTTTCCTGAGGCTTTCCACTGTTGTAGTATAAAAGTTACAGTTGTTGCAGTTAAAATTACAAACTGTGACATCCAGCTTCCCTCAGGAGTACCCTGTATGCTATAGGACATCTCTAAAGGGCTCAAAGGCTTTCCAAAGTCGTTTATTGGGGAAGGTAGGGCCACAGCAGGCTGTTTGTTGTGTCTGTTAAAAAACGTCTATATCGTTTTTTTTTTATCCGTTTTTTGAATTAAGGGGTTAATCATCCATTTGAAAGTGGGTGCAATGCTCTGTTAACTTATTACATACACTGTAAAAATTTTGTTTGATTTACTGCCTTTTTTCACTGTTTTTCAAATGTTGACAAAATTTGTTTCTCTTAAAGACACAGTACCGTTTTTTATATTTGCTTGTTAACTTGATTTAAAGTGTTTTCCAAGCTTGCTAGTCTCATTGCTAGTCTGTACAAACATGTCTGACATAGAGGAAACTCCTTGTTCATTATGTTTAAAAGCCATGGTGGAACCCCCTCTTAGAATGTGTACCAAATGTACTGATTTCACTTTAAGCAATAAAGATCATATTCTGTCTTTAAAAAAAAATTATCACCAGAGGAATCTGACGAGGGGGAAGTTATGCCGACTAACTCTCCCCACGTGTCAGATCCTTTGACTCCCGCTCAAGGGACTCATGCTCAAATGGCGCCAAGTACATCTAGGGCGCCCATAGCGATTACTTTACAAGACATGGCGGCAGTCATGGATAATACACTGTCAGCGGTATTAGCCAGACTACCTGAATTTAGAGGTAAGCGAGATAGCTCTGGGGTTAGACGAAATGCAGAGCATACTGACGCTTTAAGAACCATGTCTGATACTGCCTCACAATATGCAGAAGCTAAGGAAGGAGAGCTTCAGTCTGTGGGTGATGTTTCTGACTCAGGAAAGATGATGCAACCTGATTCTGATATTTCTACATTTAAATTTAAGCTTGAACACCTCTGCGTGTTTCTCAGGGAGGTTTTAGCTGCTCTGAATGACTGTGATACAATTGCAGTGCCAGAGAAATTGTGTAGACTGGATAAATACTATGCAGTGCCGGTGTGTACTGATGTTTTTCCAATACCTAAAAGGTTTACAGAAATTATTAATAAGGAATGGGATAGACCAGGTGTGACGTTCTCTTCCCCTCCTATTTTTAGAAAAATGTTTCCAATAGACGCCACCACACGGGACTTATGACAGACAGTTCCTAAGGTGGAGGGAGCAGTTTCTACTTTAGCAAAGCGTACTACTATCCCTGTCGAGGACAGTTGTGCTTTTTTAGATCCAATGGATACAAAATTAGGTTACCTTAAGAAAATGTTTATTCAATAAGGTTTTATCCTACAGCCCCTTGCATGCATTGCTCCTGTCACTGCTGCTGCGGCGTTCTGTTTTGAGTCTCTGGTAGAGGCTTTACAGGTAGCGACTCCATTGGATGACATACTTGGCAAGCTTAGAGCACTTAAGCTAGCCAATTCCTTTGTTTTCTGATGCCATTGTTCATTTGACTAAACTAACGGCTAAGAATTCTGGTTTTGCTATACAGGCGCGCAGGGCGCTATGGCTTAAATCATGGTCAGCTGACGTGATTTCAAAATCTAAGCTGCTTAACATTCCCTTCAAGGGGCAGACCCTATTCGGGCCTGGTTTGAAGGAGATTATTGCTGATATCACTGGAGGAAAAGGTCATGCCCTTCCTCAGGACAGGTCCAAATCAAGGGCCAAACAGTCTAATTTTCATGCCTTTCGAAACTTCAAGGCAAGTACGGCATCAACTTCCTCTAATGCAAACAAGAGGGAACTTTTGCTCAGTCCAAGACGGTCTGGAGACCAAACCAGACCTGGGACAAAGGTAAGCAGGCCAAAAAGCCTGCTGCTGCCTCTAAGACAGCATGAAGGAACGGCCCCCTATCCGGTAACGGATCTAGTAGGGGGCAGGAGATGTCCAGGATCCCTGGGTGTCGGAAATTATATCCCAGGGATATCTTCTAGACTTCAAAGCTTCCCCCCCAAAAGGGAGATTTCACCTTTCACAATTATCTATAGTTATGGGAGTGATCCATCCAGTTCCAAAGACTGAACAGGGACAGGGTTTTTTACTCAAATCTGTTTGTGGTTCCCAAAAAAGAGGGAACCTTCAGACCAATTTTTGATCTAAAGATCTTAAACAAATTCCTCAGAGTTCCATCATTCAAGATGGAAACTATTCGTACCATCCTACCTATGATCCAGGAGGGTCAATATATGACTACAGTGGATTTAAAGGATGCTTATCTTCACATTCCGATAACAAAGATCATCATCGGTTTCTCAGGTTTGCCTTTCTAGACAGGCATTACCAGTTTGTAGCTCTTCCCTTTGGATTAGCTACAGCCCCAAGAATCTTTACGAAGGTTCTAGGGTCGCTTCTGGCGGTCCTAAGGCAGCGGGGCATAGCAGTGGCCCCTTATTTAGACGACATCCTGATACAGGCGACAAACTTCCAAATTGCCAAGTCTCATACGGACGTAGTACTGGCATTTCTGAGATTGCATGGGTGGAAAGTGAACGAGGAAAAGAGTTCTCTATCCCCACTCACAAGAGTTTCCTTCCTAGGGACTCTGATAGATTCTGTAGAAATGAAAATTTACCTGACGGAGTCCAGGTTATCAAAGCTTCTAAATTCCTGCCGTGTTCTTCATTCCATTCCGCGCCCTTCGGCGGCTCAGTGCATGGAAGTAATCGGCTAAATGGTAGCGGCAATGGACATAGTGCCGTTTGCACGCCTACATCTCAGACCACTGCAACTATGCATGCTCAGTCAGTGGAACGGGGATTACACAGATTTGTCCCCTCTACTAAATCTGGATCAAGAGACCAGGGATTCTCTTCTCTGGTAGCTATCTTGGGTCCATCTGTCCAAAGGTATGACCTTTCGCAGGCCAGATTGGACAATTGTAACAACAGATGCCAGCCTTCTGGGTTGGGGTGCAGTCTGGAACTCCCTGAAGGCTCAGGGATCGTGGACTCAGGAGGAGACACTCCTTCCAATAAATATTCTGGAAGAGCGATATTCAATGCTCTTCAGGCTTGGCCTCAGTTAGCAACTCTGAGGTACATCAGATTTCAACATCACGACTGTGGCTTACATCAACCATCAAGGGGGAACAAGAAGTTCCCTAGTGATGTTAGAAGTCTCAAAGATAATTCGCTGGGCAGAGACTCACTCTTGCCATCTATCAGCTATCCATATCCCAGGAGTAGAGAACTGGGAGGCAGATTTTCTAAGTCGTCAGACTTTTCATCCGGGGGAGTGGGAGCTCCATCCGGAGGTGTTTGCACAGTTGATTCAACGTTGGGGCAAACCAGAACTGGATCTCATGGCGTCTCGCCAGAACGCCAAGCTTCCTTGTTACGGATCCAGGTCCAGGGATCCCAAGGCAGCGCTGATAGATGCTCTAGCAGCGCCTTGGTCCTTCAACCTGGCTTATGTGTTTCCACCGTTTCCTCTGCTCCCTCGTCTGATTGCCAAGATCAAACAGGAGAGAGCATCGGTAATTTTGATAGCACCTGCGTGGCCACGAAGGACTTGGTATGCAGATCTGGTGGACATGTCATCCTTTCCACCATGGAGTCTGTCTCTGAGGCAGGACCTTCTACTTCAGGGTCCTTTCATCCATCCAAATCTAATTTCTCTGCGGCTGACTGCTTGGAGATTGAACGCTTGATTTTATCAAAGCGTGGTTTCTCCGAGTCGGTCATTGATACCTTAATACAGGCGCGAAAGCCTGTCACCAGGAAAATCTATCATAAGATATGGTGTAAATATCTTCATTGGTGTGAATCAGAGGGTTACTCATGGAGTAAGGTCAGGATTCCTAGGATATTATCTTTTCTCCAAGAAGGATTGGAGAAGGGTTTGTCAGCTAGTTCCTTAAAAGGACAGATTTCTGCTCTGTCTATTCTTTTGCACAAACATCTGGCTGAGGTTCCAGACGTGCAGGCGTTTAGTCAGGCTTTAGTCAGAATCAAACCTGTTGCTCCGCCTTGGAGTTTAAATTTAGTTCTTAAGGTTCTTCAAGGGTACCAAACCTGTTTTTTTACCTAAGGTGGTATCTAATAAAAATATCAATCAGGAGATTGTTGTACCGTCACTGTGTCCTAATCCTTCTTCAAAGAAGGAACGTCTTTTACACAATCTTGACGTGGTTCGTGCTTTTATTTACAAGCTACTAAAGATTTTTGTCAAACATCTGCATTGTTTGTTGTCTACTCTGGACAGAGGAGAGGCCAAAAGGCTTTGGCAACCTCTCTTTCTTTTTGGCTAAGGAGTATAATACGCTTAGCTTATGAGACTGCTGGCCAGCAGCCTCCTGAAAGGATTACAGCTCATTCTACTAGAGCGGTAGCTTCCACATGGGCTTTCAAAAATGAGGCTTCTGTTGAACAGATTTGTAAGGCGGCGATTTGGTCTTCGCTTCATACTTTTTCAAAGTTCTATAAATTTGATACTTTTGCTTCTTCTGAGGCTATTTTTGGGAGAAAGGTCTTGCAGGCAGTGGTGCCTTCCGTTTAAGCGCCTGCCTTGTCCCTCCCTTCATCCGTGTCCTATAGCTTTAGTATTGGTATCCCACAAGTAATGGATGATCCGTGGACTGGATACACCTTACAAGAGAAAACATAATTTATGCTTACCTGATACATTTATTTCTCTTGTGGTGTATCCAGTCCACGGCCCGCCCTGTCATTTTAAGGCAGGTGTTTTTTATTTTTAAACTACAGTCACCACTGCACCCTAAAGTTTCTCCTTTCTCTTGCTTGTCTTCGGTCGAATGACTGGTAGTGGCAGTTAGGGGAGGAGCTATATAGACAGCTCTGTTGTGGGTGATCCTCTTGCAGCTTCCTGTTGGGAAGGAGAATGTCTCACAAGTAATGGATGATCCGTGGACTGGATACACCACAAGAGAAATACATTTATCAGGTAAGCATAAATTATGTTTTGATTCTGTAGCACACGGACAGGTGGTGTAAAAAATGACAAAGGACCATAACTAATGCTAATTGTCAATAGATTACCAAGTGTGGCAGATAAATTAATTTTGGGCAGATATTTGAAAGGCCACTAAGAGGTTGTAGTATGATAAGGGGAGATATGTGACACATGTGGTGTCATGAGGCTAAATTCTAGCTAGATCGGGATCGAAGGAGGTTGCAGAGTCAATTATGACTCCAAGGAACTGGACCTTGGTTGAAGTTATGGTCAGAATCTGCGAGTTCAAAGTGAGATTTTTGCTATGTGATATGTAATAGATGTAAAAATGGACAGATATTTGGCTGTAGGTAGTATGAGGACATCCAGGAGGCCAATTACAGTGAGGCAGTTGGTGACAGGACTTAAGTAATGAAGGGAGTGATAGCTCTATAAGAGGGAAAATAACTTTTATATTTTACTAGTGAATTTGCATAGCTTGAGAAGAGCAAAAGGTCCAAAACTGAGTTTTGTGGTACTCCGAGTCCTACACAAAGTGGCAGGGATGAGGTGATGTGCAATTAAAAGATATTAATTAGTTGTAGACTAATTCATAAAATAATTTAGAGGCAAAAGTGACTTGGGGTGGTAGTTTGAGGGTAGCCACCTCTTTAGGATGGTGTTTTTAAGAATGCTTAAAGCAATAGGCAATGGTCTAGATTTAATTGAACTCATTAATTAAAATAATATTTAGCTAACAAAACTCACAACTTTGTCACTCTGAGATTGCAGAATATATGAAGATTTGTACTCGCTCTGTGTGCCAGTGATTATAAATAGCTTAAATGCTAAATTAGGGTTCAGATCAGAAAAGATACTGAAACATTTGTGAAGAAATAGGGTTGAGGGGTCGGATGTAAGTTGAAACAATACAAATGTGGTTATCTCATTCTTTGGAACATAAGAAAAAAAGCAGAAGAGGGAAAAGTGGAGGTTTAGACATTGGGAGTGTCATAGGGTAATGTTTCTAAAGGTGTGGATTTTATTGCTAAAATTGTCTGAAAAATTTTGTGCCGAACTATTGGTTGCTTAGGGAGGTAAATGTGGGCAAAGGAAGAAACTGAAAGATAAGAACACGTGTCTGGCGTTGTGTGATACATATTTTGAAATGTAAGGAAATAGGTTTCCTTCGAAAGGTTAAAAGAAATAAGGACAAATATATAATAGATTATATAAGCATATGAGAGTGATTTTCTCCCTTGATACGGAAATATTTTTGAAAGTGTCAGGACTTTGGTTTTGTGCCATAGCTGCTGTTAAGTGTGTGATATATAACAAACTTGTGTCCCCTGTTCCAAGTTGTCACAATTCCAATAAAAAGTGCACTTAATGGATTTTTATGTTTTTTTTTATTTGATGCCTTTCCTATCCATTTAAAAGCCCCATGATTACCCATGTTGTACATATTTTAAATTAGGAAGCTTGTGGCTTGTTTAAATACAAAGAAAAGTCTATGCAAAAAACCTTCTCTACAAAAAAATCCCATGACTAACAAAAAATATTTTAGTCATTAAGAAATTAAAATTGTTTAGTAGGAAAGATAAATGCGTTTGTATATTTATTAAAAGTAACAAAGGTTGACTATATATACAACATAGATATTTCTGTACATAAAAAATTACATAAGGGGACAGTATAGTCAAAATTAAGTGTAAATAAATTAGATAGGACATTACATTTTAAAAAAAAACTTTCCAATTTACTTTTATAATCTATATTTAATTTTGCTTAGTTTTCTTGGTATCCTTTGTTATTTGTTAATTAGTAATCCTAGGTAAGGTCAGGAGCGTGCACGTCTTTAGCAATCTGGCAGCGGTGTTTGCAGAACTATTTATAGCAATGCAATACATTGTTACAAATACTGCTGCCATAGACTGCTTAAATGGATATTTAACAGCATGAGACTTTAAAATAAAATCTTTAATTATGTGTAGTTGCAAAATACTATAATTATTTATTTTGTCCCATTTTTACTGTAATTTAACTCAAGCAACTGAAAATTGCTTTTCTATATTCCATTGAGTTTATATAAAGTAATTGGTGCTTTCATGATTCCTCTGCTGAAGACAATTAAGGACAGATATAAAACAGGCAATAAAATAGACCTCCCAAACAAGGCTGTGTGGAACATAGGATTGTCTATAAGGGATTCCACACAGCTTTGTTTGCACAAACAATTATAAATAGAAAAAGATAATTTCTCCAACATTGGTGTGTCCAGTCCACGGCGTCATCCTTACTTGTGGGATATTCTCTTCCCCAACAGGAAATGGCAAAGAGTCCCAGCAAAGCTGGTCACATGATCCCTCCTAGGCTCCGCCCACCCCAGTCATTCTCTTTGCCGTTGCACAGGCAACATCTCCACGGAGATGGTTAAGAGTTTTTTTGTAGTTTTATTCTTCTATCAAGTGTTTGTTATTTTAAAATAGTGCTGGTATGTACTATTTACTCTGAAACAGAAAAGGATGAAGATTTCTGTTTGTAAGAGGAAGATGATTTTTAGCAGACAGTAACTAAAATCGATTGCTGTTTCCACACAGGACTGTTGAGATGAAGTAACTTCAGTTGGGGGAAACAGTTAGCAGTCTTTTCTGCTTAAGGTATGACTAGCCATATTTCTAACAAGACCATGTAATGCTGGAAGGCTGTCATTTCCCCTCATGGGGACCGGTAAGCCATTTTCTTAGTTAAACATAAAAGAATAAAGGGCTTCAAAAAGGGCTTAAAAACTGGTAGACATTTTTCTGGGCTAAAACAATTGCTTTACTAGGCATATTATGCAGATTCTAACTAATTATTGGTCTTATAATCTTGGGGAACGTTTAGAAAAACGGCAGGCACTGTGTTGGACACCTTTTTCAGATGGGGGCCTTTCTAGTTATAGACAGAGCCTCATTCTGGGACTGTATAGGGGTTAAATGTAAAAACGGCTCCGGTTCCGTTAATTTAAGGGTTAAAGCTCTGAAATTTGGTGTGCAATACTTTTAATGCTTTAAGACACTGTGGTGAAATTTTGGTGAATTTTGAACAATTCCTTCATACTTTTTCACATATTCAGTAATAAAGTGTTTTCAGTTTGAAATTTAAAGTGACAGTAACGGTTTTATTTTAAAACGTTTTTTGTGCTTTGTTGACAAGTTTAAGCCTGTTTAACATGTCTGTACCATCAGATAAGCTATGTTCTATATGTATGAAAGCCAATGTGTCTCCCCATTTAAATTTATGTGATAATTGTGCCATAGTGTCCAAACAAAGTAAGGACAGTAATGCAACAGATAATGATATTGCCCAAGATGATTCCTCAAATGAGGGGAGTAAACATGATACTACATCATCCCCTACTGTGTCTACACCAGTTATGCCCACACAGGAGGCCCCTAGTACATCTAGTGCGCCAATACTTATTACCATGCAACAATTAACGGCTGTAATGGATAACTCCATAGCAAATCTTTTATCCAAAATGCCTACTTATCAGAGAAAGCGCGATTGCTCTGTTTTAAACACTGAAGAGCAAGAGGACGCTGATGATAACTGTTCTGACATACCCTCACACCAATCTCAAGGGGCCATGAGGGAGGTTTTGTCTGATGGAGAAATTTCAGATTCAGGAAAAATTTCTCATCAAGCTGAACCTGATGTTGTGACATTTAAATTTAAATTAGAACATCTCCGCGCACTGCTTAAGGAGGTGTTATCTACTCTGGATGATTGTGACAATTTGGTCATTCCAGAGAAATTATGTAAGATGGACAAGTTCCTAGAGGTTCCGGTGCCCCCCGACGCTTTTCCTATAGCCAAGCGGGTGGCGGACATAGTAAATAAAGAGTGGGAAAGGCCCGGCATACCTTTTGTTCCTCCCCCCTATATTTAAGAAATTATTTCCTATAGTCGACCCCAGAAAGGACTTATGGCAGACAGTCCCCAAGGTCGAGGGGGCGGTTTCTACTCTAAACAAACGCACTACTATTCCTATCGAAGATAGTTGTGCTTTCAAAGATCCTATGGATAAGAAATTAGAGGGTTTGCTTAAAAAGATTTTTGTACAGCAAGGTTACCTTCTACAACCAATTTCATGCATTGTTCCTGTCACTACGGCAGCGTGCTTCTGGTTCGAGGAACTAGAAAAATCGCTCAGTAAAGAATCTTCGTATGAGGAGGTTATGGACAGAGTTCAAGCACTTAAATTGGCTAACTCTTTTGTTTTAGATGCCGCTTTGCAATTAGCTAGATTAGCGGCGAAAAATTCAGGGTTTGCTGTCGTGGCGCGCAGAGTGCTTTGGCTAAAGTCTTGGTCAGCGGATGTGTCTTCCAAGACAAAATTGCTTAACATTCCTTTCAAAGGTAAAACATTATTTGGACCTGATTTGAAAGAAATTATTTCAGACATCACTGGGGGAAAGGGCCACGCCCTCCCACAGGATAGGTCTTTTAAGGCTAATAATAAGCCTAATTTTCGTCCCTTTCGCAGAAACGGACCAGTCTCTAATTCTGTATCCTCTAAGCAAGAGGGTAATACTTCACAACCCCAACCAGCCTGGAAACCAATGCAAGGCTGGAACAAGGGTAAGCAGGCCAAGAAGCCTACCACTGCTACCAAAACAGCATGAAGGGATAGCCCCCGATCCGGGACCGGATCTAGTGGGGGGCAGACTTTCTATCTTTGCTCAGGCTTGGGCAAGAGATGTTCAGGATCCTTGGGCGCTAGAAATAGTTTCTCAAGGTTATCTCCTGGAATTCAAGGAACTACCCCCAAGGGGAAGGTTCCACAGGTCTCAATTATCTTCAAACCAAATAAAGAGACAGGCATTCTTACATTGTGTAGAAGACCTGTTAAAGATGGGAGTGATACATCCAGTTCCAATAAGAGAACAAGGAATGGGATTTTATTCCAATCTGTTCATAGTTCCCAAAAAAGAGGGAACATTCAGACCAATTTTGGATCTAAAGATCCTAAACAAATTTCTCAGGGTACCATCGTTCAAAATGGAAACTATTCGAACGATCCTACCTACTATCCAGGAAAATCAATTTATGACTACCGTGGATTTAAAGGATGCGTACCTACATATTCCTATCCACAAGGAACATCATCAGTTCCTAAGGTTCGCTTTTCTGGACAAGCATTACCAGTTTATGGCACTTCCATTTGGATTAGCCACTGCTCCAAGGATTTTCACAAAGGTACTAGGGTCCCTTCTAGCGGTTCTAAGACCAAGGGGCATTGCAGTAGTACCTTACTTGGACGACATCCTGATTCAAGCGTCGTCCCTGTCAAAAGCAAAGGCTCATACGGACATCGTCCTAGCCTTTCTCAGATCTCACGGATGGAAGGTGAACAAAGAAAAAAGTTCTCTGTCCCCGTCAACAAGAGTTCCCTTCTTGGGAACAATAATAGATTCCTTAGAAATGAGGATTTTTCTGACAGAGGTCAGAAAATCAAAACTTCTAAGCTCTTGTCAAGTACTTCATTCTGTTCCTCGTCCTTCCATAGCGCAGTGCATGGAAGTAATAGGATTGATGGTTGCAACAATGGACATAGTTCCTTTTGCACGAATTCATCTAAGACCATTACAACTGTGCATGCTCAGACAGTGGAATGGGGATTATACAGACTTGTCTCCGACGATTCAAGTAGATCAAAAGACCAGAGATTCACTCCGTTGGTGGCTGACCCTGGACAATCTGTCACAGGGAATGAGCTTCCGCAGACCAGAGTGGGTCATTGTCACGACCGACGCCAGCCTAGTGGGCTGGGGCGCGGTCTGGGAATCCCTGAAAGCTCAGGGTCTATGGTCTCGGGAAGAGTCTCTTCTCCCGATAAACATTCTGGAACTGAGAGCGATATTCAATGCTCTCAGAGCTTGGCCTCAACTAGCAAAGGCCAAATTCATAAGGTTTCAGTCAGACAACATGACGACCGTTGCATATATCAATCATCAGGGGGGAACAAGGACTTCCCTGGCGATGAAAGAAGTGACCAAGATAATTCAATGGGCGGAGGATCACTCCTGCCACTTGGCTGCGATCCACATCCCAGGAGTGGAAAATTGGGAAGCGGAGTCGTCAGACATTCCATCCGGGGGAGTGGGAACTCCATCCGGAAATCTTTGCCCAAATAACTCAATTATGGGGCATTCCAGACATGGATCTGATGGCGTCTCGTCAGAACTTCAAGGTTCCTTGCTACGGGTCCAGATCCAGGGATCCCAAGGCGACCCTAGTAGATGCACTAGTAGCACCTTGGACCTTCAACCTAGCTTATGTATTCCCACCGTTTCCTCTCATCCCCAGGCTGGTAGCCAGGATCAATCAGGAGAGTGCCTCGGTGATCTTGATAGCTCCTGCGTGGCCACGCAGGTCTTGGTATGCAGACCTGGTGAATATGTCATCGGCTCCACCATGAAAGCTACCTTTGAGACAGGACCTTCTTGTTCAGGGTCCATTCGAACATCCGAATCTGGTTTCCCTCCAACTGACGGCTTGGAGATTGAACGCTTGATTTTATCAAAGCGTGGGTTTTCAGATTCTGTAATAGATACTCTGATTCAGGCTAGAAAGCCTGTAACTAGAAAAATTTACCATAAAATATGGAAAAAATATATCTGTTGGTGTGAATCTAAAGGATTCCCATGGAACAAGATAAAAATTCCTAAGATTCTATCCTTTCTACAAGAAGGTTTGGAGAAAGGATTATCTGCAAGTTCTCTGAAGGGACAGATCTCTGCTTTATCTGTTTTACTTCACAAAAGACTGGCAGCTGTGCCAGATGTTCAAGCATTTGTTCAGGCTCTGGTTAGGATCAAGCCTGTTTACAGACCTTTGACTCCTCCCTGGAGTCTAAATCTAGTTCTTTCAGTTCTTCAAGGGGTTCCGTTTGAACCCTTACATTCCGTAGATATTAAGTTATTATCTTGGAAAGTTTTGTTTTTGGTTGCAATTTCTTCTGCTAGAAGAGTTTCAGAGTTATCTGCTCTGCAGTGTTCTCCGCCCTATCTGGTGTTCCATGCAGATAAGGTGGTTTTGCGTACTAAGCCTGGTTTTCTTCCGAAAGTTGTTTCCAACAAAAATATTAACCAGGAGATAGTTGTACCTTCTTTGTGTCCGAATCCAGTTTCAAAGAAGGAACGTTTGTTACACAATTTGGACATAGTCCGTGCTCTAAAATTCTATTTAGAGGCTACTAAAGATTTCAGACAAACATCTTCCTTGTTTGTTGTTTATTCTGGTAAAAGGAGAGGTCAAAAAGCGACTTCTACCTCTCTTTCCTTTTGGCTTAAAAGCATTATCCGATTGGCTTATGAGACTGCCGGACGGCAGCCTCCTGAAAGAATCACAGCTCACTCCACTAGGGCTGTGGCTTCCACATGGGCCTTCAAGAACAAGGCTTCTGTTGACCAGATATGTAAGGCAGCGACTTGGTCTTCACTGCACACTTTTGCCAAATTTTACAAATTTGATACTTTTGCTTCTTCGGAGGCTATTTTTGGGAGAAAGGTTTTGCAAACCGTGGTGCCTTCCATTTAGGTGACCTGATTTGCTCCCTCCCTTCATCCGTGTCCTAAAGCTTTGGTATTGGTTCCCACAAGTAAGGATGACGCCGTGGACCGGACACACCAATGTTGGAGAAAACAGAATTTATGCTTACCTGATAAATTACTTTCTCCAACGGTGTGTCCGGTCCACGGCCCGCCCTGGTTTTTTAATCAGGTCTGATGAATTATTTTCTCTAACTACAGTCACGACGGTATCATATGGTTTCTCCTATATATATTTCCTCCTGTCCGTCGGTCGAATGACTGGGGTGGGCGGAGCCTAGGAGGGATCATGTGACCAGCTTTGCTGGGACTCTTTGCCATTTCCTGTTGGGGAAGAGAATATCCCACAAGTAAGGATGACGCCGTGGACCGGACACACCGTTGGAGAAAGTAATTTATCAGGTAAGCATAAATTCTGTTATTTGCTTTGAATACATCATAATAACTAGCATGTATTTACTGTTTAACATCCCTTTAAGATATATGTACGCTCCTAAGCTTATATCAGCCTACCTAGGCTTACTCTTCCACAAAGGATACAAAGAAAATGTGATAATTTAAAGGTACAGTCTACTCAAAATTTTACTTTCATGATTCAGTTAGAGCATGCAATTTTAAACAACTTTCCAATTTACTTTCATCATCAAATTTGCTGTGTTCTCTTGGTATTATTTGTTAAATGCAGAACCTAGGTAGGCTCATATGTTAATTTCTAAGACCTTGAAGGCTACCTCTTATCTCAGTGCATTTTGACACTTTTTCCACAGCTAGACAGAGCTAGTTCATATGTACCATGTAGGTAACATTGTGCTCACTCCCGTAGAGTTATTTATGATTCAGCACTGATTGACTAAAATGAAAGTCTGATCAAAAGAACTGAGATAAGGGGATAGTCTGCAGAGGCGTAGATTGTTTTAAAAAATAGATAATCCCTTTATTTATCAATCCCCAGTTTTGCATAATAAACACTGTTATACTAATATAACCTCTATGATTACCTTGTATCTAAGCTTCTGCAGACTGCCTCCTTATCTTAGATCTTTTAACGGACTTGCATTTCAGGAAATGTGCTGAGTCTTAAAGTGATAGTAAATCTTAACGTATTTATCATTTAAGTTATATTTAGACTTAAATGATAGGATTTACCAGTGCAAGAAATAAAGGGGACTTTCAGTCATGACGTATAAAATACTTCATGCTGATAGTTCCTTTATTTGTCTGCAGCGTTCGACACGTCGAGCACCTCAGGCAGCCCATGGCAGAACGCTATTTTATCACTGAGGTGATTTTAGCCAATAGTGTGCTAGCTATCTGGCATAATCCCAGCTGGCCCAAACGGCTATTGGCTAATAAGTGTAAACATCACCTCATTGAAAAATAGAGTTCTGCCATGGGCTGCCTGAGGAGCTCAGCGTGGCGAAGGCTTCAGACAAATAAAGGAACTTTCAGCATTAAGTATTTTATACTTCATGACTGAAAGTCCCCTTTATTTGTTCCACTGGTAAATCCTAGCATTTCAAAAGGGTGAGAGAGAGCATTGTGTGTGTGTAAACGTAGCATAGGGTGTGCAGTAAGGTTGGGAAGATTGTCTTCAACCAAGAGTGAGAGTCGACCTGGAGAATGTCTGCAATGGCAGGGCAAAAATAATGATCATCAGGGCAGGGTCCCAGTGAGTCAGTAAATGCAGACAGTGATTGGCCAGGATGTGCGACTGCCCCTTCTGATTGGCTCACCAGCTTTATACTACTCGAGTACAGAAATGATCTGTGGCTCCTGAGCTGGAATGTCCTCTATACAAGGTAGAGAATAAAATCTCTGCCTCTCACTTGCAGTACCAGTGCCCCTTCCTACCTAACACTGGTGTAGAGCATCATGCATTTATGCTTTTGCGACATGTAGCATTTCTGATTTTCTTATGCACATCTTGTAAATTGAATTAAACAGTGCTAGATCCCCAATAGGCAGGGCTTTGGAAAATTAGCACACTCCCCCCTCAAAACAAGATAACAGAGGACTTATAGCAGCTAGAAGAACTTACCCTAAAATAAACAAACTGACACTATTTTTAAAATGTTTAATTTTATTGGTTACAATAACTTTAACATTTTAAGACCTGGTTGGACAGCTTTATTGTGCATTCTTGGTCGGGATAGGAAATTGCTAAAATACAATGATTATATGGGAGAAGTGATTATTGTTTGCTAGAATGTATAACAAAACTCCTGAAAATGCTACGGAATGATAGGCTTTAAGTTATATTTAGACTTAAAGGGATACTAAGCCCAAATTATTTATTTCATGATTCAGATAGAACATGCAATTTTAAGCAACTTTCTAATTTACTCATATTATCAATTTTTCTATGTTCTCTTTCTATCTTTATTTAAAAAGCACTTACTTAGGAAACAAAAATGCATTAATGAAAAAAAATAGGTTTTATTAAAACTAAGTGGTATATGACAAGGGGTTGGTGGGAACGGTGTATGAATATCTGTGTGTGTGTATATATAAAAGTGAGTACAACCCTCACATTTTTGTAAATATTTTATTATATCTTTTCATGTGACAACACTGAAGAAATTACACTTTGCTTCAATGTAAAGTAGTAAGTGTACAGCTGTATAAGAATGTAAATTTGCTGTCCCCTCAAAATAACTCAACACACAGCCATTAATGTCTAAACTGTTGGCAACAAAAGTGAGTACACCCCTAAGTGGAAATATCTAAATTTGGTCCAAATAGCCATTTTCCCTCCCCAGAGTCATCTGACTCGTTAGTGTTACAAGGTCTCAGGTGTGAATGGGGAGCAGGTGTGTTAAATTTGGTGTTATCACTCTCACACTCTCTCATACTGGTCACCTGAAGTTCAACATGGCACCTCATGGCAAAGAACTCTCTGAGGATCTGAAAAAAAGAATTGTTGCTCTACATAAAGATGGCCTAGGCTATAAGAAGATTGCCAAGACCCTGAAACTAAGCTGCAGCACAGTGGGCCAGACATTTCATAGGACAGGTTCCACTCAGAACAGGCCTCGCCATGGTCGACCAAAGAAGTTGAGTGCACATGCTCAGCGTCATATCCAGAGTTTGTCTTTGGGAAATAGACGTATGAGTGCTGCCAGGATTGCTGCAGAGGTTGAAGGGGTGGGGGTCAGCCTGTCAGTGCTCAGACCATACGCCGCACACTGCATCAAATTGGTCTGTTTGGCTGTTGTCCCAGAAGGAAGCCTCTTCTAAAGATGATGCACAAGAAAGCCCACAAACAGTTTGCAAAAAACAAGCAGGCTAAGGACATGGATTACTAGAACCATGTCCTGTGGTCCGATGAGACTAAGATAAACTTATTTGGTTCAGATGTTGTCAAGCGTATGTGGCAGCAATCAGGTGAGGAGTATAAAGACAAGTGTGTCTTTCCTATAGTAAGCATGGTGGTGGGAGTGTCATAGTCTGGGCCTGCATGAGTGCTGCCGGCACTGGGGAGCTACAATTCATTGAGAGAACCATGAATGCCAACATGTACTGTGACATACTGAAGCAGAGCATGATCCCCTCCCTTCTGAGACTGGGCCACAGGGCAGTATTCCAACATGATAACGACCCCAAACACACCTCCAAGACGACCACTGCCTTGCTAAAGAAGCTGAGGGTAAAGGTGATGGACTGGCCAATCATGTCTCCAGACCTAAACCCTATTGAGCATCTGTGGGGCATCCTCAAATGGAAGGTGGGGGAGCTCAAGGTCTCTAACATTCACCAGCTCCGTTATGTCGTCATGAAGGAGTGGAAGAGGACTGTGAACCTGTGAAGCTCTGGTGAACTCCATGCCCAAGAGGGTTAAGGCAGTGCTGGAAAATAATGGTGGCCACTCAAAATATTGACACTTTGGGACCAATTTAGACATTTCCTTTTTCTCTTGTTAACTGTATCCAGTCCACGGATCATCCATTACTTATGGGATATTAACTCCTCCCCAACAGGAAGTGCAAGAGGATTCACCCAGCAGAGCTGCTATATAGCTCCTCCCCTAACTGCCATTCCCAGTCATTCTCTTGCACCCAACGAATAGATAGGATGTGTGAGAGGACTGTGGTGATTATACTTAGTTTCATACCTTCAATCAAAAGTTTGTTATTTTATAATAGCACCGGAGTGTGTTATTCCTTCTCTGGTAGAATTTGAAGAAGAATCTACCTGAGTTTTTCTATGATTTTAGCCGGAGTAGTTAAGATCATATTGCTGTTTCTCGGCCATCTGAGGAGAGGTAAACTTCAGATCAGGGGACAGCGGGCAGATTAATCTGCAAAGAGGTATGTAGCAGCTTATTATTTTCTGACAATGGAATTGATGAGAAAATTCTGCCATACCGATATAATGTAAACTCAGCCTTAAATGCAGTAGCAGCAACTGGTATCAGGCTGTCATGTATGTATATTTTACACTTCAGTATTCTGGGGAATGGCACTTCACTGGAATTATACTGTATGCATAAAACTTTAGCCTAATTTGCAGGGACTAGCAACAGGCTTTTTAATAACACTCAATTTATTAATGTTAAACGTTTTTTGCTGGCATGTAAAATCGTTTAATTTTCTGAGGTACTGGGTGAAAAAATGTTTTGGGCACTATTTTTTTCCACTTGGCAGTCGTTTTATTTAATTTATGACAGTTTACTGATCTCTCTCACTGTTATGTGTGAGGGGGAGGGGCCTTTTTTGGCGCTTTTGCTACGCATCAAAAAATTCAGTCAGAAGTTTATTGTCTTCCCTGCATGATCCGGTTCATCTCTACAGAACTCAGGGGTCTTCAAAACTTGTTTTGAGGGAGGTAATCACTCACAGCAGAGCTGTGAGATTGTAGTTGACTGTGATAAAAAAACGTTTATTTCTGTATTTTTTTTCTGCTATCAGGGTTAGTTATCCATTGCTAATGGGAGCAATCCTTTGCTAAAATTGTGTTTTTTACAAAGATTTGATGCTATAACTTTTCAGTTTATTAATTTTCAACTGTCATAACTTTTTCTGTGCTTCTTATAGGCACAGTACGTTTTCATATTATAGTAAATTACTTGAAAAGTATTTCCAAGTTGCTAGTTTATTTGCTAGTGTGTTAAACATGTCTGATTCAGAGGAAGATATCTGTGCTATATGTGCTAAAGCCAAAGTGGAGCCCAATAGAAATTTATGTACTAACTGTATTGATGCTACTTTAAATAAAAGTCAATCTGTACAAATTGAACATATTTCACCAAACAACGAGGGGAGAGTTATGCCGACTAACTCGCCTCACGTGTCAGTACCTGCATCTCCCGCTCGGGAGGTGCGTGATATTGTAGCGCCGAGTACATCTGGGCGGCCATTACAAATCACATTACAGGATATGGCTACTGTTATGACTGAAGTTTTGGCTAAATTACCAGAACTAAGAGGTAAGCGTGATCACTCTGGGGTGAGAACAGAGTGCGCTGATAATATTAGGGCCATGTCAGACACTGCGTCACAATTTGCAGAACATGAGGACGGAGAGCTTCATTCTGCGGGTGACGGTTCTGATCCAAACAAACTGGATTCAGATATTTCAAATTTTAAATTTAAGCTGGAAAACCTCCGTGTATTACTAGGGGAGGTGTTAGCGGCTCTGAATGATTGTAACACAGTTGCAATACCAGAGAAAATGTGTAGGTTGGATAAATATTTTGCGGTACCGGCGAGTACTGACGTTTTTCCTATACCTAAGAGACTTACTGAAATTGTTACTAAGGAGTGGGATAGACCCGGTGTGCCGTTCTCACCCCCTCCGATATTTAGAAAGATGTTTCCAATAGACGCCACCACACGGGACTTATGGCAAACGGTCCCTAAGGTGGAGGGAGCAGTTTCTACTTTAGCTAAGTGTACCACTATCCCGGTGGAGGATAGCTGTGCCTTTTCAGATCCAATGGATAAAAAGTTAGAGGGTTACCTTAAGAAAATGTTTGTTCAACAAGGTTTTATATTGCAACCTCTTGCATGCATTGCGCCTGTCACGGCTGCAGCAGCATTTTGGTTTGAGTCTCTGGAAGAGACACTTGAATCAGCTCCATTAGATGAGATTACACACAAGCTTAAAGCCCTTAAGTTAGCTAACTCATTTATTTCAGATGCCGTAGTACATTTAACTAAACTTACGGCTAAGAATTCCGGATTCGCCATTCAGGCACGCAGAGCACTGTGGCTAAAATCCTGGTCAGCTGACGTTACTTCTAAATCTAAATTGCTTAATATACCTTTCAAAGGGCAGACCTTATTCGGGCCCGGGTTGAAAGAAATTATCGCTGACATTACAGGAGGTAAAGGCCATGCCCTGCCTCAAGACAGAGCCAAACCTAAGGCTAGACAGTCTAATTTTCGTTCCTTTCGTAATTTCAAAGCAGGAGCAGCATCAACTTCCTCTGCACCAAAACAGGAAGGAGCTGTTGCTCGCTACAGACAAGGCTGGAGACCTAACCAGTCCTGGAACAGGGGCAAGCAGGCCAGGAAACCTGCTGCTGCCCCTAAGACAGCATGAATCGAGGGCCCCCGATCCGGGAACGGATCTAGTGGGGGGCAGACTTTCTCTCTTCGCCCAGGCTTGGGCAAGAGATGTCCAGGATCCCTGGGCGTTAGAGATCATATCTCAGGGATACCTTCTAGACTTCAAATTCTCTCCCCCAAGAGGGAGATTTCATCTGTCAAGGTTGTCAACAAACCAAATAAAGAAAGAGGCGTTTCTACGCTGCGTACAAGATCTTTTATTAATGGGAGTGATCCATCCGGTTCCGCGGTCGGAACAAGGACAAGGGTTTTACTCAAATCTGTTTGTGGTTCCCAAAAAAGAGGGAACTTTCAGGCCAATCTTGGATTTAAAGATCCTAAACAAATTCCTAAGAGTTCCATCGTTCAAAATGGAAACTATTCGGACAATTTTACCCATGATCCAAAAGGGTCAGTACATGACCACAGTGGATTTAAAGGATGCTTACCTTCACATACCGATTCACAAAGATCATTACCGGTATCTAAGGTTTGCCTTTCTAGACAGGCATTACCAGTTTGTAGCTCTTCCATTCGGATTGGCTACGGCTCCGAGAATCTTCACAAAGGTTCTGGGTGCTCTTCTGGCGGTACTAAGACCGCGAGGAATTGCGGTAGCTCCGTACCTAGACGACATTCTGATACAAGCTTCAAGCTTTCAAACTGCCAAGTCTCATACAGAGTTAGTACTGGCATTTCTAAGGTCGCATGGATGGAAGGTGAACGAAAAGAAGAGTTCTCTCTTTCCACTCACAAGAGTTCCCTTCTTGGGGACTCTTATAGATTCTGTAGAAATGAAGATTTACCTGACAGAAGACAGGTTAACAAAGCTTCAAAATGCATGCCGTGTCCTTCATTCCATTCAACACCCGTCAGTAGCTCAATGCATGGAGGTGATCGGCTTAATGGTAGCAGCAATGGACATAGTACCCTTTGCACGCCTACATCTCAGACCGCTGCAATTGTGCATGCTAAGTCAGTGGAATGGGGATTACTCAGACTTGTCCCCTACTCTGAATCTGGATCAAGAGACCAGAAATTCTCTTCTATGGTGGCTTTCTCGGCCACATCTGTCCAGGGGGATGCCATTCAGCAGGCCGGACTGGACAATTGTAACAACAGACGCCAGCCTACTAGGTTGGGGCGCTGTCTGGAATTCTCTGAAGGCTCAGGGACAATGGAATCAGGAGGAGAGTCTCCTACCAATAAACATTCTGGAATTGAGAGCAGTTCTCAATGCCCTTCTGGCTTGGCCCCAGTTAACAACTCGGGGGTTCATCAGGTTTCAGTCGGACAACATCACGACTGTAGCTTACATCAACCATCAGGGAGGGACAAGAAGCTCCCTAGCAATGATGGAAGTATCAAAGATAATTCGCTGGGCAGAGTCTCACTCTTGCCACCTGTCAGCAATCCACATCCCGGGAGTGGAGAACTGGGAGGCGGATTTCTTAAGTCGTCAGTCTTTTCATCCGGGGGAGTGGGAGCTTCATCCGGAGGTCTTTGCCCAAATACTTCGACGTTGGGGCAAACCAGAGATAGATCTCATGGCGTCTCGACAGAACGCCAAGCTTCCTCGTTACGGGTCCAGATCCAGGGATCCGGGAGCGGTTCTGATAGATGCTTTGACAGCACCTTGGACCTTCGGGATGGCTTATGTGTTTCCACCCTTCCCGATGCTTCCTCGATTGATTGCCAGAATCAAACAGGAGAGAGCATCAGTGATTCTAATAGCGCCTGCATGGCCACGCAGGACTTGGTATGCAGATCTAGTGGACATGTCATCCTGTCCACCTTGGTCGCTACCTCTGAAACAGGACCTTCTGATCCAGGGTCCCTTCAAACATCAAACTCTAATTTCTCTGAAGCTGACTGCTTGGAAATTGAACGCTTGATTTTATCAAAACGTGGTTTTTCTGAGTCAGTTATTGATACCTTAATACAGGCTAGGAAGCCTGTTACCAGAAAGATTTACCATAAGATATGGCGCAAATACTTATATTGGTGCGAATCCAAGAGTTACTCATGGAGTAAGGTTAGGATTCCGAGGATATTGTCTTTTCTACAAGAAGGTTTAGAAAAGGGTTTATCCGCTAGTTCCTTAAAGGGACAGATTTCAGCTCTGTCCATTCTTTTACACAAACGTCTGTCAGAAGTTCCGGACGTTCAAGCTTTTTGTCAGGCTTTAGCTAGGATCAAGCCTGTGTTTAAAACTGTTGCTCCACCATGGAGTTTGAACTTAGTTCTTAATGTTTTACAGGGGGTTCCGTTTGAACCCCTTCATTCCATTGATATCAAGTTGTTATCTTGGAAAGTTCTGTTTTTAATGGCGATTTCCTCGGCTCGAAGAGTCTCTGAGTTATCTGCCTTACATTGTGATTCTCCTTATCTGATTTTTCATTCAGACAAGGTAGTTCTGCATACTAAACCTGGGTTTATCTGCCTTACATTGTGATTCTCCTTATCTGATTTTTCATTCAGACAAGGTAGTTCTGCATACTAAACCTGGGTTCCTACCTAAGGTGGTCACTAACAGGAATATCAATCAAGAGATTGTGGTTCCATCTTTGTGTCCTAATCCTTCTTCGAAAAAGGAACGTCTGCTACACAATCTAGATGTAGTCCGTGCCCTGAAATTTTATCTACAGGCAACTAAGGATTTTCGACAAACGTCTTCCCTGTTTGTCGTTTATTCTGGTCAGAGGAGAGGTCAAAAAGCTTTGGCTACCTCTCTCTCCTTTTGGCTTCGTAGCATAATACGGTTAGCCTATGAGACTGCTGGACAGCAGCCTCCTGAAAGAATTACAGCACATTCTACTAGAGCTGTGGCTTCCACTTGGGCCTTTAAGAATGAGGCTTCTGTTGAACAGATTTGCAAGGCTGCAACTTGGTCTTCTCTTCATACTTTTTCCAAATTTTACAAATTTGACACTTTTGCTTCTTCGGAGGCTGTTTTTGGGAGAAAGGTTCTTCAGGCAGTGGTTCCTTCCGTATAAAGAGCCTGCCTGTCCCTCCCGTCATCCGTGTACTTTAGCTTTGGTATTGGTATCCCATAAGTAATGGATGATCCGTAGACTGGATACACTTAACAAGAGAAAACATAATTTATGCTTACCTGATAAATTTATTTCTCTTGTAGTGTATCCAGTCCACGGCCCGCCCTGTCACTTTAAGGCAGGTAATTTTTCCATTAAACTACAGTCACCACTGCACCCTATGGTTTTCCTTTCTCTGCATGTTTTCGGTCGAATGACTGGTAATGGCAGTTAGGGGAGGAGCTATATAGCAGCTCTGCTGGGTGAATCCTCTTGCACTTCCTGTTGGGGAGGAGTTAATATCCCATAAGTAATGGATGATCCGTGGACTGGATACACTACAAGAGAAATAAATTTATCAGGTAAGCATAAATTATGTTTTTTTTTTTGTTGCCAACGGTTTGACATTAATGGCTGTGTGTTGAGTTATTTTTAGGGGACAGCAAATTCACACTATTACACAGGCTGTACACTCACTACTTTACATTGTAGCAAAGTGTCATTTCTTCAGTGTTGTCACATGAAAATATATAATAAAATATTTACAAAAATGTGAGGGGTGTAGTCACTTTTGTGAGATACTGTGTATATATATATATATATATATATATTTGTATGTACAAATGTGTATAGTGTTTTATGATTACATTTCTCCTACATTGGTGTATCCAGTCCACGGCTTCATCCTTACTTGTGGGATATTCTCAATCCCTACAGCAAGTGGCAAAGAGAGCACACAGCAGAGCTGTCCATATAGCTCCCCTCAGGCTCCGCCCCCCCAGTCATTCTCTTTGCTGCTCTAACTAGTAGCATCTCCACAAGGGGTTGGTAAAGAGTATGTGGTGTTAGTTGTAGTTTTTTATTTCTTCTATCAAGAGTTTGTTATTTTAAAATAGTGCCGGCTTGTACTATTTACTCTGCAGCAGAAAGTGATGAAGATTTCTGCTAAGAGGAATATGATTTTAGCACCAGTAACTAAAATCCATTGCTGTTCCCACGCAGGACTGTTGAAACCAGAGAACATCAGTTGGGGGGAACAGTTTGCAGGCTTAACTGCTTCAGGTATGATCAGTCATTTTTCTAACAAGACCATGTAATGCTAGAAGACTGTCAGAAATTCCCTCTGGGATAGGTAAGCCATTTTTCTTAGACTCTGTATAAAATGATGGCTTATATTAAGGGCTCTATGCTGGTTGACACTATTGTGGGCTTAAAAATCGATTGCTTTTTAGCATGTTTTTCACTATAAATAAGGTGTTTTTTCAGACTTTAAAACACTATTGGGGTTTAATTTGTGCCTGGCACTTATTTGGACACCTAATCTAGTCAGAAAGGCCCCTCCACTCTGGAATGAAGAGGGAGGAGGCCTGATTTTCGTGCCTCAATTGCGCAGTTGTTTTGCCTAGGCAGTTCATGCAGCTTCACGTGGGGAGTCCAGAGGCATCAGAAAAGACTCTATAGAGGCTTATTTCCTACTAAAATAATCCCTAAAGAAGGTAAAGGCCACAGTGGAAGCTGTGGCATAGTACTGTAGTGTGTTAACCGGTTAATAACTGTTATTAGCTCCGGTTTGGGCATTAAGGGGTTAATTGGTCTGAAAATGTGTGTGCAATCTTTTCAAAGCATTAAGACACTGTGGTGAAAATTTCATTAAAATCGGATGTTTATTTGATGGTTTTTTGATGTTTCAGTAATAAAGTGTGCACTTTTATTATTTAAAGAGACAGTAACGTTTTTGTCAAAAATAATTTTTATTGCATTGAAGTTCTGTTAAGTCTGTCAAACATGTCTGAATCTTCAGATAGCCTATGTTCTGTATGTTCAAATGCCAAGGTGGTTCCCCCATTAAATTTATGTGTGAAGTGTGCCATAGCGTCCAAACAGCTTAAGGACCGTACAATCACACTTAAAAATATAGCCCAAGATGATTCTTTAGCTGAAGGTAGTGAAGATAGCTCGCTATCCTCTCCTTCTGTGTCAACACCAGCTATGCCCGCGCAAGCGATGCCCAGTACATCTAGCGCACCAATTGCGATTACTATGCAACAATTAGCGGCAGTAATGGATAATTCTCTCTCAGCATTTTTATCCAAACTGCCAGCTTTTCCTAGGAAGCGTGTTTTAAACACAGACAATGAGCAAGCAGACGCAGAGGATAATTTATCTGTAGTGCCCTCACATCAATCTAACTTGGCGGTGAGGGAGGGCCTGTCTGAGGGAGAAATTTCTGACACAGGAAAAGTTTCTCAGCAGGCAGAGCCTGATACCATAGCATTTAAATTTAAGCTAGAACACCTCCGCGCCCTTCTTAAGGAGGTCCTAGCTACACTTGATGATTGTGATCCTTTGGTGATCCCAGAAAAATTATGTAAAATGGACAAATTCTTAGAGGTCCCAGTACACACTGATGCGTTTCCGATACCTAAGAGGGTGGCGGATATCGTGACTAAGGAGTGGGAGAAGCCAGGTGTACCTTTTGTTCCCCCTCCTATATTTAAGAAAATGTTCCCAATTATTGACCCTAGAAGGGACGCGTGGCAGACGGTCCCCAAGGTAGAGGGGGTAGTTTCAACGCTAGCTAAGCGCACGACTATACCAATAGAAGACAGTTGCGCTTTCAAAGACCCTATGGATAAAAAAATAGAAGGTTTACTTAAGAAAATTTTTGTTCAACAGGGTTTTCTTCTTCAACCAATTTCTTGCATTATTCCTGTAACCACTGCAGCGGCTTTTTGGTTTGAGGAACTAGAAAACTCGCTACAGAAGGAGACTTCTTATGATGAAGTCATGGACAGAATTCACGCCCTGAAGTTGGCTAATTCTTTCATTACAGATGCCGCTTTCCAATTAGCTAAATTGGCGGCGAAAAATTCTGGTTTTGCAATCGTGGCGCGCAGAGCGCTTTGGTTGAAATCCTGGTCGGCGGATGTGTCGTCCAAAACAAAATTGCTTAATATTCCTTTCGAGGGTAAGACCCTATTCGGACCTGAGTTGAAAGAAATTATTTCAGATATCACTGGGGGAAAGGGCCATGCCCTTCCACAGGATAGACCTTTCAAAGCTAAAAATAAGTCTAATTTTCGTTCCTTTTGCAATTTCAGGAACGGACCGGCTTCTACCTCTACAGCCACTAGGCAAGAGGGAAACTCACCCCAGCCCAAACCAGCATGGAAGCCATTGCAAGGCTGGAACAAGGGTAAACAGGCCAAGAAGCCTGCTGCTGCTACCAAGACAGCATGAAGGGGTAGCCCCCAATACGGCACCGGATCTAGTAGGGGGCAGACTTTCTCTCTTTGCTCAGGCTTGGGCAAGAGATGTTCAAGACCCCTGGGCACTAGAAATTGTCTCTTAGGGGTATCTTCTAGAGTTCAAAGACCTTCCCCCAAGGGGAAGGTTCCACATGTCTCGCTTATCTTTAGACCAGATAAAGAGACAGGCATTCTTACATTGCGTAGAAGACCTTTTAAAAACGGGAGTGATACACCCAGTTCCGACAGCAGAGCAAAGACTGGGTTTTTACTCAAACCTGTTTGTAGTTCCCAAAAAGGAAGGAACTTTCAGGCCAATTCTGGACTTAAAAATTCTAAACAAATTCCTCAGAGTTCCATCATTCAAAATGGAAACTATTCGGACAATTTTACCATTGATCCAGGAGGGTCAATATATGACTACCGTGGACTTAAAGGATGCGTACCTGCATATTCCTATCCACAAAGATCACCATTAGTTCCTGAGGTTCGCCTTTCTGGACAAGCATTACCAGTTCGTGGCTCTTCCCTTCGGATTGGCCACTGCTCCCAGAATTTTCACAAAGGTGCTAGGGTCCCTTCTAGCGGTGCTAAGGCCAAGGGGCATTGCAGTAACACCTTACCTCACGGGTGGAAGGTGAACATAGAAAAAAGTTCTCTGTCCCCGTTCACAAGGGTTCCCTTCCTGGGAACAATAATAGACTCAGTAGAAATGAAGATCTTTCTGACAGAGGTCAGGAAGTTAAAACTTCTGAACACTTGTCGAGTTCTTCAATCCATTCCTCAACCCTCCATAGCTCAGTGCATGGAGGTAATAGGACTCATGGTCGCAGCAATGGACGTGGTTCCATTTGCTCGAATTCATTTAAGACCATTGCAACTGTGCATGCTCAAACAGTGGAATGGGGATTATGCAGATTTGTCTCCCCAGATTCAAATGGACCAGAAAACCAGAGACTCACTCCTCTGGTGGTTGTCTCTGGATCACCTGTCTCAGGGAATGAGTTTCCGCAGACCGGAGTGGATCATTGTCACGACCGACGCCAGCCTCCTATGCTGGGGCGCGGTCTGGGAGTCCCTGCAGGCTCAGGGTCTATGGTCTTGGGAGGAATCTCTTCTCCCGATAAACATTTTGGAATTGAGAGCGATATTCAATGCGCTCCAGGCATGGCCTCAACTAGCGGAGGCCAAATTCATCAGATTTCAGTCGGACAACATGACGACTGTAGCGTACATCAATCATCAGGGGGGAACAAAGAGTTCCCTGGCGATGAGGGAGGTATCCAAAATCATCAAATGGGCAGAGGATCACTCCTGCCATTTATCAGCAATTTACATCCCAGGAGTGGACAACTGGGAAGCGGATTATCTGAGTCGTCAGACTTTCCTTCCGGGGGAGTGGGAACTTCACCCGGAGGTTTTTGCCCAGTTAACTCAACTATGGGGCATTCCAGATCTGGATCTGATGGCGTCACGTCAGAACTCCAAAGTTCCACGTTACGGGTCCAGGTCCAGGGATCCCAAGGCGACATTGGTAGATGCCTTAGTAGCGCCTTGGTCGTTCAAGCTAGCTTATGTCTTTCCACCGTTTCCCCTTCTCCCCCGGCTAGTAGCCAGGATCAAACAGGAGAAGGCTTCGGTAATTCTGATAGCTCCTGCATGGCCACGCAGGACTTGGTATGCAGACCTGGTGAATATGTCATCGGTTCCACCATAGAAGCTACCTTTGAGGCAGGACCTTCTAATTCAAGGTCCATTCGAACATCCAAACCTAGTTTCTCTGCAACTGACTGCTTGGAGATTGAACGCTTGATTCTATCTAAGCGTGGGTTTTCGGAATCAGTTATAGATACCCTGATCCAGGCTAGAAAGCCTGTCACCAGGAAAATGTACCATAAGATATGGCGGAAATATCTTTGTTGGTGCGAATCTAAGGGTTACTCATGGAGTAAGATTAGGATTCCAAGGATTCTATCTTTTCTCCAAGAAGGATTGGAGAAAGGTTTGTCAGCTAGTTCCTTAAAAGGACAGATATCTGCTCTGTCTGTTTTGTTACACAAGCGTCTGGCAGCAATGCCAGATGTTCAGACGTTTGTACAGGCTTTAGTCAGAATCAAGCCTGTCTATAGACCTGTGGCTCCTCCATGGAGTCTAAATTTAGTTCTTTCAGTTCTTCAAGGGGTTCCGTTTGAACCTCTACATTCCATAGATATCAAGTTACTATCTTGGAAAGTTTTGTTTTTGGTAGCTATTTCTTCTGCTAGAAGAGTTTCTGAATTGTCTGCTTTGCAGTGTAATTCACCTTACCTGGTGTTCCATACAGATAAGGTCGTTTTACGTACCAAACCTGGTTTTCTTCCAAAAGTGGTTTCCAATAAGAATATTAACCAGGAAATAGTTGTTCCTTCTCTGTGTCCTAATCCAGTTTCTAACAAGGAACGTCTGTTGCACAATCTTGATGTGGTTCGTGCTTTAAAGTTCTATCTAAAAGCAACTAAAGACTTCAGACAAACATCGTCCTTGTTTGTCGTCTATTCTGGCAAGAGGAGAGGTCAAAAGGCGACTGCGACCTCTCTGTCCTTCTGGCTGAAAAGCATCATCCGGCTGGCTTATGAGACTGCTGGAAGGCAGCCCCCTGAACGAATTACAGCTCACTCTACTAGAGCTGTGGCTTCCACATGGGCTTTCAAGAATGAGGCTTCTGTTGAACAGATCTGTAAGGCAGCGACTTGGTCTTCACTGCATACATTTGCCAAATTTTACAAATTCAATACTTTTTCATCTTCGGAGGCTATTTTTGGGAGAAAGGTTTTACAAGCAGTGGTGCCTTCCGTTTAGGTTACCTGACTTGTTCCCTCCCTTCATCCGTGTCCTAAAGCTTTGGTATTGGTTCCCACAAGTAAGGATGAAGCTGTGGACCGGATACACCAATGTAGGAGAAAACAGAATTTATGTTTACCTGATAAATTTCTTTCTCCTACGGTGTATCCGGTCCACGGCCCACCCTGGCATTTTAGTCAGGTTTAAATTTATTTTTGTAAACTACAGTCACCACTGCACCCTATGGTTCTCCTTTTTCTCCTAACCGTCGGTCGAATGACTGGGGGGCGGAGCCTGAGGGGAGCTATATGGACAGCTCTGCTGTGTGCTCTCTTTGCCACTTCCTGTAGGGATTGAGAATATCCCACAAGTAAGGATGAAGCCGTGGACCGGATACACCGTAGGAGAAAGAAATTTATCAGGTAAACATAAATTCTGTTTTTATTGAAAAAGTATAGCACAGAATTAAATAAAGAACTCCATTACTGGAGTGTTTTTTTGCACTACATCTGCTTAGGGATAGTGTTATCTAACCTGAATTTTACTGCATGCCCCCATAGAAATCGATTCTGTGAGGGGAATTACATACCTGCAAAATCTAGCATGCAGATGTTGGCTAGCATAAGACTATTGCTTGAGAGACAAAAAATTACTTTGGATATGAATGAAAAAAAATGTAAGTGGAATGGATTGTGCTCAAGCCTTGTTAATGCACAATAGCGCTAACCTTTTTGTGCTCTACTAGTAATCTAGTCCTAGATGTATTGTAATTTAACATAACATACAATGTGATGCAGTTATTTATTTATTTAAATATACATTACAATTGTTTTTGTTCTGTTTATTGCAGCAATAACACTACAATTAATTTATTTTTTGTTGTGGCGGGTACTACCCATAAACTTTACATTTGCTCAATTTTAGTTAGCTTAGGTATATTTTTAAAATACACATATTTTGGGGGCTTATATATAACACATATACAGTCAAAAACCTAAAATATTATATTTTAACACTTACACACAGTGCTAAACAGTAGTAAATTAATATTCATGCAAACATATATGCATAAATAATATCCAAGCGAATAAACATGTGTGCAAGCTGGCATCATTAATAGCACAATTGTTTACTGATGTTTCTCTAAAAAACTGTGTATACATTTCCGATAATTTAACTACTGTACCTTTACTAGTAATAACAAGAGACAGGGGTGTATTATGGCCTAGGCCAACAAGGGCCGTGCCTAGAGTGGCAGATTTGGGGAAGATGGGTGCGGCAATTTCTGACATTACCGCAGTCCTTGACTATACCAGGCACCTTCTCTCCACTGGCGCCTTAGAAACTGGTCATGGCGCTTGCATTTTTTAGGGTCCTGAAGCCACTTTAAAATGCCATCAAAGACTGATGTTTAAACGCTGATTGGCCTGCCACAAACGCTAGCAGATTAAATCAGGCGTTGCTTAGTCAAGTGTGCACACTTAAAAGAAGCTGGGTTTTTATTTGCAGATATTGTAGAAAATGTGGAAGAGGCGTGTGCTGAGAAGCATCACTGTAAGAACGCAGGGTTTGCACCATGTAGCAAAAACTAGAGTAGGTGTGCTGACAGCATAGTTTACTCTAAGGCACTGGATTTTTAGGATTGCCTTGGTTTAGAGTAGGTAAAATAACCATGGTTACTAATCAGCTGATTATTTCACTTGTGCTCCAGTTCAGATAACCTCAGAAATCTGGCAAGTTAGGTAGGCCAGAGGTTTGAAAACTAGTGCTCTAAGGTAATTGTTCACTGTTGTCTAATTGTCTAAGGTAATTGTCCACTGTTGTCTAATTGTCTAAGGTAATTGTTGACTGTTCATTACTTACTGACACTTGTGCACAGTTATGAGACAAAGTTTATCCAGTACACTTAAGACTTGATTGCCGTTGAGCTGCTATACTGGAGGGACACGTTAGTACAGGGGTTTTCAAGCTACCTGTTTTCATTCTCTGCTTATTTTGGCACTGAGCGTTTTGATAGGGTTTTTTTTCTGAATTGTGAAAATAGTCTCCCTATTCTCACTCTCATAAGTTCCCTTAGTAAGCTCAGAATATATAAAATAAAAATAAAAAGTGTCATTGTTTAAAAATGCTCTGTATACGTGTATTAGAGGTTCTGTTTAAAAAGGGGTTCTGTTACAATAAAAGGAGGCTCAAATATATTACACCCTGACCAAAAATATTATGGCTAAAAAAGATCTAAAACTTGGGGAGTGGAGGGGTGGGGGCAGCAGTATTTTAGTGCCTAGGGCAGCACACAACCTAAATACATCACTGACTAGAGATCAGTAGAGAATTTAACTACTTGTTTTTTTTTCTCATGATAAACCTCAATTGATAAGCAATTGATAAATAACAGATGGTGTTATTACGTATCTCAAATTACAACTTTACCCATCTTATATTAATGAATGAATGAATCCCTGGGTTAGAATATACAACTTTGAGGATTGAACAGGGGTGCAGGTAAGTAATGCCATATGATTTAATTGACAAGCTAAATGCTAATATGTGACTCTAACTGGAAAGTTGTGTCAATTTTTTTTTATGTTTAATGGTCCCTCCTTGTGATGTTTTTCAGTGTGATTTACTTATACATAAATGCTAAATAAGAAAATCTCTGTAGTGGTGAAGAATCCATTTTTGCAAAACACATTTTTATATTTCTTTTAACTTGAGCCCATGCTTTGCCTATTGGTGGAGAGGGAAACATGAACTCACAACCTTGTGATCTACTAGTTAGTACTAGAGGTCTGTAGATAAAACCTACCTTTTGGAGACACCTTTTGTACATTATATTTCACTCTTTTTGAGGAAGGTTTAAATTTCGATTGTCACTATATAGGCTACTTTTCTCTCGACAAATTAAAATTAAAAATGAAGCCAAGTAGTAGACAAAACATTGATCTTCTTGTATTAAAAAAAAGATCATTTATAAATACCTGTTATCTCAAAACTAGGGATGGGCGAATGTGTAAATTTCCGAATTCGAATGTTAGAACGAATCTTATTACTGAAATTCGAATCACAAATCCGAATGTTGATATGAACGAATATTCTTAAAAATTCTATAATTGAATGCTATTTACAGTTTTCGAATGTCTCTTTCGAATTCGAATGTTTATAATTAGATCGAATGTCCACATTCGAAATTTCAAATTTAACATTCTATTTAAGAAATACTATTCAGAAGTTCAATAGTTCATGTGGTAGGAAATCTAGTAAATTGATACATAATAGATACAAATATATCAATTTGAATGTTTCTATTTCGATCGAATATTGCATAATTTGAATATTACATTTAAATAAAGCATTAGAAATACTATTACAAACATATAAATTCAAATTTACTCAAAACCCTTATCTCCGTGACCTCCTTGTTCAGTGTGATGGAATCCTCCAATGTGTACAACAAGGATAACTATTTTGTTTATAACTATAATGTTCCTATTCCACTCTATGTATATAACAGATTTAGGAGCAAGGTCTGTCATTTGCCAACAACACCCTGGTTCTGAGCTCATGTAAGACTATTATTAGAAACATAGAAACATAGAATTTGACGGTAGATAAGAACCAAAAAGGCCCATCAAGTCTACCCATATTATATGTTACTTTTTTCTTAGGATAGCCTCATGCATGTCCCGGGCATTATTGAATTCCTTTACAGTCTTTCGGCTAGATTACGAGTCTTGCGTTATGAGTAAAAAACAGTGTTAAGCCTCATAACGCTGCTTTTTTACTACCGCTGCTATTACGAGTCTTGCAGAATTAGGCGCACTGCACACTTTTTTGGCCTTACCGCAAATCAACTTATGCAAATTGCGTATAGTCTTTTTTCTATGGAACTTCCATAGCGCCGATATTACGAGCTTGTCCTGGGAGGCCAAAAAGTGAGCGGTACAGCATATCCCGCAAGATTTGTACCGCATTTTAAAGTCAGTAGTTATGAGTTTTACACTACAGAGATATAGCATAAAACTCATAACTAAAGTGCTAAAAAGTACACTAACACCCATAAACTACCTATTAACCCCTAAACTGAGGCCCTCCCGCATTGCAAACACCAAAATAAAATTATTAACCCCTAATCTGCCGCTCCGCACATCGCCACCACTAGAATAAACATATTAACCCCTAAACCGCCGCACTCCCGCCTCGCAAACATTAGTTAAATATTATTAACCCCTAATCTGCTGTCCCTAACATCGCCGCCACCTACTTACATTTATTAACCCCTAATCTGCCCCCCCCCCAACGTCGCCGCCACTATATTAAATTTATTAACCCCTAAATCTAAGTCTAACCCTAACCCTAACACCGCTAACTTAAATATAATTAAAAGAAATATAAATAAAACCTACTATCATTACCTAAATAATTCCTATTTAAAACTAAATACATACCTATAAAATAAACCATAAGCTAGCTACAATATAACAAATAGTTACATTGTATCTAGCTTAGGGTTTATTTTTATTTTACAGGCAAGTTTGTATTTATTTTAAGTAGGTAGAATAGTTATTAAATAGTTATTAACTATTTAATAACTACCTAGCTAAAATAAATACAAATTGACCTGTAAAATAAAACCTAACCTAAGTTACACGAACACCTAACACTACACTACAATTAAATACATTCCCTAAATTTAATACAATTAACTAAATTCAAAACAATTAGCTAAATTACAAAAAACAAAGAAACACTAAATTACAGTAAATAAAAAAACAAATTACAAGATCTTTTAACTAATTACACCTAATCTAATAGCCCTATCAAAATAAAAAAAGCCCACACAAAATAAAAAAAATGCTACCCTAAACTAAACTGCCAATAGCCCTTAAAAGGGCCTTTTGTGGGGTATTGCCCCAAAGAAATCAGCTCTTTTACCTGTAACAAAAAAAATACAAACAACCCCCCCAACAGTAAAACCCACCACCCACACAACCAATCCCCCAAATAAAACCCTAACTAAAAAAACCTAAGCTCCCCATTGCCCTGAAAAAGGCATTTGGATGGGCATTGCCCTTAAAAGGGCATTTAGCTCTATTGCAGCCGAAAGCCCTAACCTAAAAATAAAACCCACCCAATACACCCTTAAAAAATCCTAACACTAACCCCCGAAGATCCACTTACCGGGAGAAGTATTCATCCAAGCGGCAAGATGTCCTCAACGAAGCCGGCAGAAGTGGTCCTCCAGACGGGCAGAAGTGGTCCTCCAGACGGGCAGAAGTCTTCACCCAGACGGCATCTTCTATCTTCATCCTTCCGATGCGGAGTGGCTCCATCTTCAAGACATCCGGCGCAGAGCATCCTCTTCAATCGACGTCTTCTTGCTGAATGAAGGTTCCTTTAATGATGTCATCCAAGATGGCGTCCCTTAGATTCCGATTGGCTGATAGAATTCTATCAGCCAATCGGAATTAAGGTTGAAAAAAATCCTATTGGCTGATGCAATCAGCCAATAGGATTGAACTTCAATCTTATTGGTTGATCCAATCAGCCAATAGGATTGAGTTTGCATTCTCTTGGCTGTTCCAATCAGCCAATAGAATGCAAGCTCAATCCTATTGGCTGATTGGATCAGCCAATAGGATTGAAGTTTAATCCTATTGGCTGATTGCATCAGCCAATAGGATTTTTTCAACCTTAATTCCGATTGGCTGATAGAATTCTATCAGCCAATCAGAATCTAAGGGACGCCATCTTGGATGACGTCATTTAAAGGAACCTTCATTCAGCAAGAAGACGTCGATTGAAGAAGATGCTCCGCGCCGGATGTCTTGAAGATGGAGCCGCACCCCGTCGGAAGGATGAAGATAGAAGATGCCGTCTGGGTGAAGACTTCTGCCCATCTGGAGGACCACTTCTGCCGGCTTTGTTGAGGACATCTTGCCGCTTGGATGAAGACTTCTCCTGGTAAGTGGATCTTCGGGGGTTAGTGTTAGGATTTTTTAAGGGTGTATTGGGTGGATTTTATTTTTAGGTTAGGGCTTTGGGCCGCATTAGATCTAAATGCCCTTTTAAGGGTAATGCCCATCCAAATGCCCTTTTCAGGGCAATGAGGAGCTTAGGTTTTTTTAGTTAGGGTTTTATTTGGGGGGTTGGTTGTGTGGGTGGTGGGTTTTACTGTTGGGGGGGTTGTTTGTATTTTTTTTTACAGGTAAAAGAGCTGATTTCTTTGGGGCAATGTCCCGCAAAAGGCTAATGGTAGTTTAGTTTAGGTTTTTTTTTTATTTTGGGTGGGCTTTTTTTTATTTGATAGGGCTATTAGATTAGGTGTAATTAGTTTAAAGATCTTGTAATTTGTTTTTTATTTACTGTAATTTAGTGTTTTTTTTGTAATTTAGCTTATTGTTTTGAATTTAGTTAATTATATTTAATTTAGGGAATTTATTTAATTATAGTGTAGTGTTAGGTGTTATTGTAACTTAGGTTAGGTTTTATTTTACAGGTCAATTTGTATTTATTTTATCTAGGTAGTTAGTAAATAGTTAATAACTATTTAGTAACTATTCTACCTAGTTAAAATAAATACAAACTTGCCTGTAAAATAAAAATAAAACCTAAGATAGATACAATGTAACTATTAGTTATATTGTAGCTAGCTTAGGGTTTATTTTACAGGTAAGTATTTAGTTTTAAATAGGATTTATTTAGTTATTAATAGTAAGTTTTATTTAGATTTATTTTAATTATTTTAAGTTAGGGGGTGTTAAGGTTAGGGTTAGACTTAGGATTAGGGGTTAATAAATTTAGTATAGTGGTGGCGACGTTGGGGGCAGCAGATTAGGGGTTAATAAATGTAGGTTGGTGGCGGCGATGTTAGGGACGGCAGATTAGGGGTTAATATGTTTATTATAGTGGCAGTGACGGGGGCAGCAGATTAGGGGTTGATAACATTATGTAGGTGTCGGCAATGTTGTTGGCAGCAGATTAGGGGTTATTAAATATAATGTAGGGTTCGGCGATGTTGGAGGCAGCAGATTAGGGGTTCATAAGTATAATGTAGGTGGCGGCGATGTCGGGGGCGGCAGATTAGGGGTTAATAAGTGTAAGATTAGGGGTGTTTAGACTTGGGGTTCATGTTAGGGTGTTAGGTGTAAACATAAAATGTGTTTCCCCATAGGAATCAATGGGGCTGCGTTACTGAGCTTTACGCTGCTTTTTTGCAGGTGTTAGACTTTTTCTCAGCCGGCTCTCCCCATTGATGTGTATGGGGGAATTGTGCACGAGCAACTCACCGCTGACTTAAGCAGCACTGGTATTGGAGTGCGGTATGGAGCACAATTTTGCTCTACGCTCACTTCTTGTCTAATAACGCCGGGTTTGTAAAAACCTGTAATACCAGCACTGTAGGTAAATGAGCGGTGACAATAAAGTGCAAGTTAGTACCACACAGCTCATAACGCAAAACTCGTAATCTGGCCGTTTGTGTTTACCACCTCAGATGGAAGTTTATTCCATGAATCCACCACCCTTTCTGTAAAAAAATGCTTCCTCAAATTTCTCCTGAATCTGCTACCCTCTAACTTTAGATTGTGACCCCTTGTTTTGGCATTTATTTTTTTGTGGAAAATGCTTTCAGCTTCTACTTTATTAAGTCCCTTCATGTATTTGAAAGTTTCTATCATGTCACCTCTTTCCCTTCTATCCACTAAACTATACATATTTAGATCATAGAGTCTTTCTTTGCACGTTTTATATTTTAGACCATGTACCATTTTAGTAGCCCTCTTTTGGACAGCTTCTAGTTTATTTAAATCTAACCTTGCTATTTCTGCTACTAATACCTCTCCCAATGCAACCAAGTATTTGACTGGCCTTACTGGCAGCACTACTGCATTGTGTACCAAATTTTAAATCCTCTGAAATAATAAGTCCCAAGTCCCTTTCTTCTTTAGTTACAGTCAGTAATTTATTATTGAGACTATAATTTGCCTTTGGGTTTTTAGATCCTATATGCATAATTTTGCTGGTCCCATTTATTTGACCAGTCCTCTAGTTTTTTAATATCACTGTTCCTACAATTATTGCCTACTACACCTTTCTCTCTTTACTTGGTATCAATCTAAAGTCACACGGCTAGATTTAGAGTTCTGCGGCCAAAGGGGTGCGTTAGCTACGCGTGCTTTTTCCCCCCTGCACCTTTTAAATACCGCTGGTATTTAGAGTTCACAGAAGGGCTGCGTTAGGCTCCAAAAAAGGGAGCGTAGAGCATATTTACCGCCACTGCAACTCTAAATACCAGCGTTGCTTACGGACGCGGCTAGCTTCAAAAACGTGCTCGTGCACGATTCCCCCATAGAAAACAATGGGGCTGTTTGAGCTGAAAAAAAACCTAACACCTGCAAAAAAGCAGCATTCAGCTCCTAACGCAGCCCCATTGTTTCCTATGGGGAAACACTTCCTAAGTCTGCACCAAACACCCTAACATGTACCCCGAGTCTAAACACCTCTAACCTTACACTTATTAACCCCTAATCTGCCGCCCCCGCTATCGCTGACCCCTGCATATTATTATTAACCCCTAATCTGCCGCTCCGTACACCGCCGCAACCTACGTTTTCCCTATGTACCCCTAATCTGCTGCCCCTAACACCGCCGACCCCTATATTATATTTATTAACCCCTAATCTGCCACCCCCAACGTCACCTCCACCTACCTACAATAATTAACCCCTAATCTGCCGACCGGATCTCACCGCTACTCTAATAAATGTATTAACCCCTAAAGCTAAGTCTTACCCTAACACTAACACCCCCCTAAGTTAAATATAATTTAAATCTAACGAAATAAATTAACTCTTATTAAATAAATTATTCCTATTTAAAGCTAAATACTTACCTGTAAAATAAACCCTAATATAGCTACAATATAAATTATAATAATTATATTGTAGCTATTTTAGGATTAATATTTATTTTACAGGCAACTTTGTATTTATTTTAACCAGGTACAATAGCTATTAAATAGTTAATAACTATTTAATAGTTACCTAGTTAAAATAATTACAAAATTACCTGTAAAATAAATCCTAACCTAAGTTACAATTAAACCTAACACTACACTATCAATAAATAAATTAAATAAAATACCTACAATTATCTACAATTAAACCTAACACTACACTATCAATAAATTAATTAAATACAATATCTACAAATAAATACAATGAAATAAACTAACTAAAGTACAAAAAATAAAAAAGAACTAAGTTACAAAAAATAAAAAAATATTTACAAACATTAGAAAAATATTACAACAATGTTAAACTAATTACACCTACTCTAAGCCCCCTAATAAAATAACAAAGACCCCCAAAATAAAAAAATCCCCTACCCTATTCAAAAATTAAAATAGAAAAGCTCTTTTACCTTACCAGCCCTGAAAAGGGCCCTTTGCGGGGCATGCCCCAAAGAATTCAGCTCTTTTGCCTGTAAAAAAAAACATACAATACCCCCCCCCTAACATTACAACCCACCACCCACATACCCCTAATCTAACCCAAACCCCCCTTAAATAAACCTAACACTAAGCCCCTGAAGATCTTCCTACCTTATCTTCACCACGCCGGGTTCACCGATCGATCCAGAAGAGCCTCCGATGTCTTGATCCAAGCCCAAGCGGGGGGCTGAAGATGTCCATGATCCGGCTGAAGTCTTCATCCAAGCGGGAGCTGAAGAGGTCCATGATCTGACTGAAGTCTTCTATCAAGCGGCATCTTCAATCATCTTTCTTCCGGATCCATGTAATTCATCCCGCCGACGCGGAACATCCATCTTCACCGACGACTTCCCGACGAATGATGGTTCCTTTAAGGGACGTCATCCAAGATGGCGTCCCTCGAATTCCGATTGGCTGATAGGATTCTATCAGCCAATCGGAATTAAGGTAGGAAAATTCTGATTGGCTGATGGAATCAGCCAATCAGAATCAAGTTCAATCCGATTGGCTGATCCGATCAGCCAATCAGATTGAGCTCGCATTCTATTGGCTGTTCCGATCAGCCAATAGAATGCAAGCTCAATCTGATTGGCTGAGTTTTTTATTTTGGGGGTCTTTGTTATTTTATTAGGGGGCTTAGAGTAGGTGTAATTAGTTTAAAATTGTAATATTTTTCTAATGTTTGTAAATATTTATTTATTTTTTGTAACAGTTGTTTTTTATTTTTGTACTTTAGTTAGTTTATTTAATTGTATTTATTTGTAGGTATTGTATTTAATTAATTTATTGATAGTGTAGTGTTAGGTTTAATTGTAGATAATTGTAGGTATTTTATTTAATTAATTAATTTATTGATAGTGTAGTGTTTGGTTTAATTGTAACTTAGGTTAGGATTTATTCTACAGGTAATTTTGTAATTATTTTAACTAGGTAGCTATTAAATAGTTATTAACTATTTAATAGCTATTGTACCTGGTTAAAATAAATACAAAGTTGCCTGTAAAATAAATATTAATCCTAAAATAGCTACAATATAATTATAATTTATATTGTAGCTATATTAGGGTTTATTTTACAGGTAAGTATTTAGCTTTAAATAGGAATAATTTATTTAATAAGAGTTAATTTATTTCGTTAGATAAAAATTATATTTAACTTAGGGGGGGTGTTAGGGTTAGGGTTAGAATTAGCTTTAGGGATTAAAAAATGTATTAGAGTAGCGGTGAGCTCCGGTCTGCAGATTAGGGGTTAATGCTTGAAGTTAGGTGTTGGCGATGTTAGGGAGGGCAGATTAGGGGTTAATACTATTTATTATAGGGTTATTGAGGCGGGAGTGAGGCGGATTAGGGGTTAATACATTTATTATAGTAGCGGTGCGGTCTGGTCGGCAGATTAGGGGTTAATAAGTGTAGGTAGGTGGCGGCGACATTGGGGGCGGCAGATTAGGGGTTAATAAATATTATGTAGGTGTCGGCGGTATTAGGGGCAGCATATTAGGGGTACATAGGGATAACGTAGGTGGCGGCGGTGTACGGAGCAGCAGATTAGGGGTTAAAAATTTTTAATAGAGTGGCGGCGATGTGGGGGGCTCGGTTTAGGGGTACATAGGTAGTTTATGGGTGTTAGTGTACTTTAGAGCACAGTAGTTAAGAGCTTTATAAACCGGCGTTAGCCCAGAAAGCTCTTAACTACTGACTTTTTTCTGTGGCTGGAGTTTTGTCGTTAGATTTCTAACGCTCCCTTCAGCCACGACTCTAAATACCGGCGTTAGAAAGATCCCATTGAAAAGATAGGATACGCAATTGACGTAAGGGGATCTGCGGTATGGAAAAGTTGCGGCTGGAAAGTGAGCGTTAGACCCTTTCCTGACTGACTCTAAATACCAGCGGTAGCCCAAAACCAGCGTTAGGAGCCTCTAACGCTGGTTTTCACGGCTACCACCAAACTCTAATTCTAGCTGACATTATGGGCTCCCTTCCAACTAATGCATCACGTGGCATTCTAAGAGTTTTCTAGTTCATACATATTACAAAATGTTTGAAATGATTTTCAAATGCATTTAACCCACAAAAACACCAGCTAATTATTGGCTGGGGACAATATAAAATCAGTATTACAATCAGAAAATGCTTTTTCATCAGTTTGCAAAGGATTTGTGAATTTTTCAAAGGCTATATTTTTCCTGTTTAACAACACTTTGTTACACATAATATTTATATGTTAATAAATATTTTCAGTTTTCCACATTGCAATGCTATCCCATTACAGTTAGCGTATATTTTGCAACATTTTGGACCATGAATATGGAAGAGGGAGTGAGCCTATGGAAGCTGGGAATGTATAGTTTTACATCCCATGGAAGGCATTGGTCAATTTGTCAGTCGGACTCATAGAGAAGCAAGGCAACTTGGGTGAGTGATCTGTTTCAGCATTTCTATTAAAGTAGGGACATGCTGGAGGGATGAACGATCTGCAGGATATGGCTCCTACAATTGTGAGTATACTATAAGATGCAGGGCACATTTTACCTCAGTTAACATATGAGTTATTATGTTATCCTATTCTGACTAGTTATACGCTATAGGGTCTTTATTATTTTATCCTATTCTGACTAGTTACACGCTATTGGGTCTTTATTATTTTATCCTATTCTGACTAGTTACTCGCTATTGGGTCTTTATTATTTTATCCTATTCTGACTAGTTACTCGCTATTGGGTCTTTTAATAGAGATAATTATCACAAACGGATCACAAAGCAAATAATATATCCAAAAGCAAAAGATAGTGATGTGGAATAAATAAAAAGAAGAACATGTAATACTGTTCTGCATTTGCTTTACTTAAGTTTAAATTCATTCTGCATTTTGATGGATTACAAAGTTTTGCTAAACCTTTTGGATACCAACAGGCTACAATGTGTCGCATACCAATGTGTTGCAGTGCTAACTGGAAGGCAAGGGGTTAAGAGAAACAAACAGCTATTGTATGAGCTTGGTGCTGAAAGCTGTGCAGCCTGATTCTTGTCCTAGTATTTTAAATGTTTCTGTAATAAACACCATACTTGTTGCAGTGACTTGTTTTGTTACATGTACATTTTTTATAAAGTTGGAATCTAGTTTACTTAATTAAATGAAGATGTTTAATTAGAAAATGCAGTGGATGTTGCCTCCGTGAAGCACAATAGCATAACTAGATGGGGAAAAGAAAAGCTCTCTACTTAATGGGATACTAAACCCACATTTTTTCTTTTATGATTCAGATAGAGCATGCAATTTTAAAAGGACAGTTAAGTCCAAAAAAAACTTTCATGATTTAAATAGGGAATGTAATTGTAAACAACTTTCCAATTTACTTTTATCACCAATTTTGCTTTGTTCTTTTGGTGTTCTTAGTTGAAAGCTAAACCTAGGAGGTTCATATGCTAATTTCTTAGACCTTGAAGACTGCCTCTAGTCTGAAAGCATTTTGACCACTAGAGGGCATTAGTTCATGTGTTTCATATAGATAACATTGAGCTCATGCACGTGAAGTTACCCAGAAGTGAGAACTGATTGGCTAAAATGCAAGTCTGTCAAAAGAACTAAAATAATGGGGCAGTTTGCAGTGGCATAGATACAAGGTAATCACAGAGGTAAAAAGTGTATTTCTATATAAGTGTTAATTATGCAAAACTGGGGAATGGGTAATAAAAGGATTATCTTTCTTTTTAAACAATACAAATTCTGGTGTTGACTGTCCCTTTAAGCAACTTTCTAGTTTACTCCTATTATCATTTTTTCTTTGTTCTCTTGCTATCTTTATTTAAAAAGCAGGAATGTAAATCTTAGGAGCTGGCCCATTTTTGGTTCAGAACCTGTTTTATGCTTGCTTATTGGTTTGCTAAATGTAGCCACCAATAAGCAAGTGTTATCCAGGGTGCTGAACCTAAAATGGGCCGGCTCCTAAGCTTTACATTCCTGCTTTTTTTTAACTAATGATAGCAAGAGAACGAAGAAAAAATTATAATAGGAGTAAAATAGAAAGTTGCTTAAAATTGCTGCTCTATCTGAATAATGAGATAAAAAATGGGTTTAGTGTCCCTTTAAGGTTTTATTAAATAATGAATTCATATTTCTGACTTTGTGCTTACCTCCTGTGTACACCTGTTGTGTATCACTACCCAGATGCAATGCATTAGCAGGAGATGAGCTAGTCAAGCGGTTTATACAATCTTCACCAATTACCGCCTGGATCCCGCTCAGAAATAGTATGAAGTGTGCTGATTATGTCATTTTATTACATTAGTGTTCATTAGTTTATGAAACACCTTTCGTTTCCTTTCTTGTTGAAGATAGAGCAAACCATTTTTAACAACTTTCCATTATACTTCTATGATCAAATTTGCTTTGTTCTCTGGGTATCCCTTGTTAAAGGAGCAACAATGCACCACAGTGAGCTAGCTGAACACATCAAGTGAGTCAATGACAAGAGGCAAATAGGTGAAGGCACCAATCAGCAGAAAGCTCCTTAGTAGTGCATTGCTTCTCCTGTGAAAACCTAGGTATTGATTTTCATTAAAGGATACACAGCAAATTAGTTACTAAAAGTTGTGTAAAATTGCATGTTCAATCTGAATTATGAAAGTTTAATTTTGACTATGCTGTCCCTTTAAAACAAGCAAACACATCTTTATATTATTCTCAAGCTCATATCAGCTTTATATAATCATCTTGAGATAATTTGCTCCCATTTTAAAAATAATACATTTAAAAAAATTACTTTTATTAAGAAAAGTATGGAAAATTACTATCTTGCCAATCTGAAAGTTATGTTTGAGTGCCTTAAGCAATATACACAGTGTATATATATATATATATATATATATATATATATATATATATATATATATGAGAATCCAAGAAAGGGCACTGATAGGACTTGACAATAGAACAAAATCTTTATTTCATATATTCCTAGAACAGTGTGTCAGTCGCTTGTGTCAGCGTTTCACAGCGCCATTGCGTGACAGTGTATCTGATACCCTGTCACGCAATGGCGCTGTGAAAGGCTGAGTTGTTGCTGTAATCGATAACGATTGTCTTGAAAAAGGCTAGATACATAGCCGAAACGTCGACTGACACACTGTTCTATGATGAATATATGAAATAAAGATTTTGTTCTATTGTCAAGTCCTGTGAGTGCCCTTTCTTTTATTCTCTTGTACATATAGTTTGAGGTGTCACCTAGGCACTGGATGAGCTACGGCTAAGTGAGTGAGTGCATGGAAAGTGCATCAATATATATATATATATATATATATATATATATGTGTGTGATTACTTAAAGGGACACTGAACCCAAATTTTTCTTTCGTGATTCAGATAGAGCATGCAATTTTAAGCAACTTTCTAATTTAGTCCTATTTTCAATTTTTCTTCGTTCTCTTGCTATCTTTATTTGAAAAGAAGGCATCTAAGCTTTTTTTTTTGTTTAGAACTCTGGACAGCACTTTTTTATTGGTGGATGAATTTATCCACCAATCAGCAAGAACAACCCAGGTTGTTCACCAAAAATGGGCCGGCATCTAAACTTACATTCTTGCATTTCAAATAAAGATGCCAAGAGAATAAAGAAAATTTGATAATAGGAGTAAATTAGAACGTTGCTGAAAATTTCATGCTCTATCTGAATCACAAAATAAAAAAAAATTGGGTTCAGTGTCCCTTTAAGGCACTCAAACAAGGTTGTGTTTATCAGATTTGGACGCCAATGTTGAAAAAGTGTCACATTTTCAAAATGTTGATTTGTGAGTACCTGCATTGTATGTTTGTGTAGCTAAATAGTCTAAATGAAATAAAAAAAAAAACAGTTTTAGCTGAATACATATTTTTACAGCATATTGTGTTTTCTGATGTGTATAATACAACAAACAAAATACATTAGCACATCCTTTAAATATTTATGAAGTTCATCCATGTTTTTCCTAAAATCCTGACAATGGCTCCTGGTTTTTAGCTATGTCATGGGGTCACTAAGCATTGTGGGAAATTTGCATAAAGGAAAGTGACAGATTTACTCTGATACAGATGCATAGTGAGCTGCAAACGCACCATTACTGTAAACATCACCTAAAATCAAATAATGTGAAGCTTAGACAAGGCAGTTTGATCACTGGGAAGTGACTTTCCCACACATGACAGGAAATTTAGTTTCCATTCACATCATCTGCTAAATGACTTTTGCTCAAGAGAGACTTAAATTGATGCCAAGATGTACTATGCAGCAAGCTGGATATATGAAGCGGACTTCCCTTTTCATATAAAACTAAGCATCACAGCCAAATCTGCCTCTCTAGAGCTGTCAGCAAGAAATTGCAAAGGATCAATGTTTTTAATTGGAATAGGCAGGTCAGTTTGGTTCTATAAATGAGACAGTAAAGTTTTTCTTTCATGATTCATATAGAGCATGCAATTTTAAACAACCAATTTACTTCTGTTATCTGATTTGCTCCTTTTCTCTTGTTATTCTTTGATGAAAAGCATACGTAGGCCGGCTCAGGAGCAGCAATGCACTACTGGGAGCTAGCTGCTGATTGGTGGCTGCACACATATATGCCTCTTGTCATTTGCTCATTTAATGTGCTCAGCTAGCTCCCAGTATTGCACTGTTGTTCTTTCAATAAAGATTACCAAGAGAATGAAGTAAAAATTGATAATAGTAAAGTGAAACATTTTGTGTTTCATGCCCCATTAAGGGATCAAGGGATTTTTCTAGGCTAAATACCAGCATAATATATATCCTTATAGATGCATTAATGTTTAGCCTTTTAAATGCAGAATTGTAATCTGGAATGGGGCACTTTTCCTTTACACTCTTCTACCATGACCTTAATAGGACCACATGCGCAGTGAACATGTTTTGAACTATAAACAGATTGTTGTATCAATTGACTGCTTCATCTTAGACTGGGGCTTAGAGCAAGAAAAGTGCACTGCATTTAAAGGGAGAGTCTACTCTAAAATTGTTATTGTTTAAAAAGATAGATAACACCTCTACTACCCATTCCCAATTGACATATTAATATACTTTATAATGATTAAACTTCTACATTTCTGCCTGTTTTTAAGCCACTACAGACCCCCCCTCTTATCACATGCTTTTTTATTAGCTTTTCACAACAGGAGACTGCTAGTTCATTTGGGCCATATCAATAACATTGTGCTCTCTTCTGTGGAGTTGTGCTGGATCCAGCATTAATTGGCTAAAATGCAAGCCTGTAAATAGCCCTGAGATAAGGGGGCAGGCAGTCTGCAGATGCTTAGATACAAGGTAATCACAGAGGTAAAAAGTATCTTAATATAACCATGTTGGTTAGCAAAACACTGGGGAATGGGTAATAAAGGGGATATCTATCTTTTTAAACAATAAAACATTTGGAGCAGACTATCCCTTTAAGACTAAAATTCTGCATTAAAAGGTAAGTTTTAAATACACTATTGTGATTGGCTAACTGCTTACCCATGCAGATAGTAGCACTAGTTTTGCAACCCCAGGATAAAGTAAATTTTAGAATATGTGCACTTGTTTTTGCAGTAACAATCAGAACTAAAATGTGTCGTTTGGGGACTTCTGGTAAACAAATAAACAAGGAGCCTGCAACTCACAAGAGTTCTCTGACATACATCAATAGTATATATTATGCTGGGTTTTAATTGCCTGAGAAATATATATATATATATATATATATATATATATATATATATATATATATATATATATATATGTGTGTGTGTTTATGTCCCTTTAAATCACACATATAGAAAAGCAGCATGCAAAAAGAAAATGAAGAAAAAATGAGAATCCCATCAATCATTACCAACACATACCATGCATGATTAGGGAGCAGATCTTCAAGCAGTGAATTAGAGGAAAGATTATCACAGCAGGTGCATGATTCCTGGGGAATTGCAATACAAAATCAGTACATGCAACATGCCACGAGCATAAACGTTCCACTTTAAATGCAAGCAAAGGGTTAAACAAAAAATGAACCATTTATGGAAATATAATGTGCAAGAAAACAGTAAAACAGACCAAGTGTTCAATTGCTTTGATTTAACCAGGGAATTACTGACAAACCCAAATCATCTGCTGCTTTCTTTAACACCACTTCCTGAGCTCTAGTTTTAATATTTTGTGGTAAGAATATATTCTTTAAAACAGATCAAGTATTGAATTGCTTTGCAAGTTATGTTACACTGTTTAACCATGCAAGTATTGACAAACCTGAATCATCTGTTAATTATTTTTTTTTTAAATACAGCTTTCTGAGCTTTATTTTGTCAAATGAAATACTCTTTTTTTCTTAGTAATAACTAGCTTTCAACTTTTTCAGTCTCATTGACAAATACATCAGAATACTGTAATCAGGTATCATTTAAAAAGGAATTTTTCCTATATTCACTAAGGTTTTGAAGAGGTTGGTGAGTTGTTTTTCCATTGAAAGTAATGGGTTGGCTCATATTTTGAATGTTACATATCTTTTGGAATTTAAAGGGACAGTAAATACCTTAAGATTCCTGTACAAAATGTTTAGTTATGCAAAACATTGAAACAATCTTGCAATATACTTTCAGTATTTATTGTGAACCCTTTTCATGCAAATTAGCTCTGAAAATTGTTGATTTTCTAAATTCAGAACTTTAAATGCATCAAGCTTATTTCTCAAGGTTAACCCTGCTACATATAATATTCCTAACTGGCTTTAACTGATAACAACGACAAAACAATGCATATTGTTACTGTAATTAGCCTTGTTGTCCAAATAAGGCAAAGGATGGGTGGAGATTGGTTATTGAAAAACAATTGCAGTAAACAAGCTATTACTTTAAAAAAATAATAGACTTGGCCAATATGTTATTCTATAGCAACACTTACAGAAATATCTTGTAGCTAAAAGGTGTTTACTGTCCATTTACGAATGTGGAACCTGTGTGGTTAGAATCTTTCTTTTTGTAAGGACTGCCAAGGGACATTAAACACCTCAACATATTAATATTAATTAATATAAATTGTTTAATTGCATGTAGTAAAACATCTTTGCAATATACTTTAATTATTTATTTTGTTCTCCTTTACTGTAATTCTGAATATTGTGGGCTTTCCAGTTCATGCTAAGCATGGAAGTTCAGACACAGCTATATTACACACAGTCATTAGTTGCACAATCTAATAAGCCATTTATAACCATTCCTAACTGGCCTCAGCAGAAAAGGTAACCTAGGTTACAATATGGCTGCGCCCACCGCTTTATGATCATTAACTTTACCCATATTTTTTTAATACTCAAATAACTAATACAATTTTTAAAAAGACGTGCAAATTATTCTCAGGCTAATCTTTGCTCTGAATACATAGTTCAAGCAATGATTTATTTAGTGTTTAATGTTCCTTTAAATGTCACATGAGTGTAGAAGCTCACAGGTGTCTCTAATACATACATACATACAGTTGTCTAATGCAGCTGTCTAATTTTGTTTTGATGCATATTGCACATTTTCTGTTAATCCAATAAAGCTAATTTCACTACTGAAATATTACTGTGTCCTTCAGTTATTTGATAGATCAAAATGGAATTGCTGATCCAAACACCCAATTATTTATAAATGAAAATCATGGAAATTGTCAGGGGTGCCTAAACTGTTGCATACGACTGTATCTAAGATAACAGCAATATGCCACCATAAATTCAAATTTTTAAATGAAATGAACTTTACTGAATATTAGGAACACACTGCTTAGAACATGCCTATAAATAAAACTTCAATGGTTCATTAAATCTTCACCACTCCGTTTTGTAGCATATTTTTGCTCTCTTTTATATTTAAGGTGAAGCTTCTTAGTTTTATTATTATTTAAAAAAAATAAATAAATAAATAAGGAAATGTAGGGTGTATTACATACGCTCAAAATACAGAATGAAATGATCGAACTAGAACAGCTGATAAATAATATGGTATCTAGATTTCTGTGATTCACCGTACTTAGGGGCGTATTTATCAAGCTCCGCTGCTCCATATAACCTGTCCGCCTGCTCTGAGGCCACGGACAGAAATCAACCCGATCGAATACAATCGAGTTGACTGATACCCCCCTTGCAGGGGGCGGCAATGCACCAGCAGTTCACAAGAATTGCTGGTGCAATGATAAATGCTGAGAGAGTATGCTGTCGGCGTTTATCGATGTGCAGCGGACATGAGCCGCTATATCGGCTCAATTATAAATAGGCCCCTTAGACTCTTGAGGCTTGAAGGCCACTTCCTGAAACATATTTGATGATATAATGGCATTTGCAATAGTAGCTCATTTTTTGAGAAAAATTCAAGTACAGAGATTATAGGATGTGTGCAATTTCAAACCTTAAAGGGATATGAAACCCCAAAAATGTATTTTGTGATTCAGACAGAGCATACAATTTAAAAAAAAGTTTCCAATTTACTTCTATTATCAAAATGACTTTGTTCCCATGGTATTGTTTGTTGAATAGATACCTAGGTAGGTGTCTGGAGCACTACATAGCAGGAAATAGCGCTCTTGCAAAGATATTAAGAGACAGATGAAAATGTAATATTAGAAGTAAATTATAAAGTTGTTTAAAACTGCATGCTCTTTAAAGAGACATAAAAACCCACATTTTTTTCTTTCATGTTCCAGATAGAACAGCGGTCTCAAAATACCGGCCCTGTGGCCATATGTGGCCCTCAGGATAGTTTAATCTGGCCCTTCCTTGTTTATTAGGTAAATTATTAACTTGGCCCCATCTCATTGTTATAGGGTTCTAAGAGGTACACTGTGTCTGTCTATTGTAGACTACAGCTCCTACCATGCACTATTACTTGGGTAAATGTCACTAGTATATCCAGTTCCAGAGCACTCTAAATACAATGAGCATGATACTCCTGAGATAGAGAATATCATTTTAAAAAAAGTTTCCAATTAACTTCTATCATCAGATTTGCTTTGTTCTTATGTTATTCTTTGTTGAAGAGATACCTAGGTAGGTAGCGTGCACGTCTGAAGCACTACATGACAGAAAATAGTGCTGCCATCTAGTGCTCTTGCTATTGTTGCAAAACCGCTGCAATATAGTGCTGCAGACACGTGCACACCCCTGACCTTCCTACTTTTTGACAAAGGATAAAAAAGAAAATGTAGAAAAATTTATAATAGAAGTAAATTGGAAAGTTTTTTTTTTTTTAAATTGTATGTTCTATCCGAAAGGAAAAAGTTGGGTTCTATGTCCCTTTAAGGTGCAACGCAACATGTCAGTGATAACAATAACTTGTGTAGTCAATGAAAAATATATTATCAATAAAATATTCAAATACTGTACAGTATAATATTTTATTGTACGTATATAGTCAACCAGTCAAGCACTGTGATCTGTTTGTCTATACAGTTTCTAACAAACAATAATACTGTTTCCAGTCTAGTATTCCTGATGACACCATTGTTACTTCAGTAGATACATATTGCTAAATACATTTTTATTTTAAAATAATAACAATTACACATTAAGTTAACCCTTCAAATGCTGTTTCTCACTTACTGTTTTATGCTTTCCTTTTGTTATACTTGCAAGATTTGACTTGGAGTCAGCTGACTTTCTTCCTAATGAAGTAAAGGACAAAGAGGAAGATGGCTTGGCTAAATTTGTAGTCTGACAGTTATTGTTGTTGTTCTGGTTTCCACTAAAAGATTCCATGATTGATCGAAATGTTCCAAAAGGTCTTTTTTGATGGTCCCCTGCTTCACTACTTGAAGACACTTTATGAACAGCTTTGCCATCTTTGTCCTTTTCTTCATTCTGTTCAATCTCAATCTGTTCCACCTGAACCACAGGCTCCTCAAAAGTCACTCGAAGTTTCAGATTTTGTGAAGTCCTGCGTTTTGAAGAAGGTGACTTGAGGGCACTTTTTGGGCTGGTTGTCTTTTGTGTGGAGGTACTGTTTGCTGAAATACTAGAGGCCTCGGTTGATCCTAAACATTGAGGTAAGCTTCCCGTTTGGTAATGGGGTTCATTATCTGGGTCACTGCTTTCAGACGTTGGGGATGGACTATGACCATCCACTGATTTTGATGACTTTAAGCCAAAAGGAAACCGACGGGCATTGTTTGACTGAGTATGCTTTTTTATCATTAGCTGAAGATTTTCTGAGTTTTCAATATTTTCTACTATTGGCTGTGGCCTTGGTTTTTCAACCCTTCTGATTGGTGTACTCTTTTGATCCTCTGAATTATTTGAATCTGTATCAGACTCACTTAGAGATCTTTGCATTAGTTGTCTTAAACGTGCCAATTTAAATTCTCTCTTTTCTAGTGGATTTCTTTTCACATTTTGAGCTGTTTGGCCATCTTGAAATTCCAGTGACAATTTTTCATTAATAGACACATTCTCAGCAATGTCTTTACCTAGTAACTGGCGCAAAATTTTATCAGATTCATCATCTAGTGCTCGACAGCGCAGGCGGCTAGGAATTGTTGCACTAAGTGCCTGGTAATTTTCCTGAATTCCATTCAGTTTACTTTTTTGTGAAGAAAAATCTTCAGTTTCAAGTGTCTTCCACTGAGGATTGCCAGAACCAGGGGATGAGGGTGAGCTGTAAAGAAAAAAATAAAATAATTTAATTGTGACATTTTTACACAATTATCATTCAGAAAGGAGATGCAATAAACCGCTAACTACATAAAACTTTTCTTCAATCGACAAGTAGTACAAAGATTTAGAAGATTAAAAATACATAGAAGGAAGTATATGAAACAGCCATAAAAATAACATAGGACTAGATTACGAGTGGAACGCTATTTATCATTCTCGCTCGTGCATTAACTCCGCTAGAAGTAAGGTTTTAAGGTTTTTTCTCACGTCAGGTAACACTAGTATTACAAGTTGAAATTACCCATTGCGCAAAACAAACTTCTAATATTGCAACCGCGTTAACCTATTCCCACATAGACTTCAATGGAGCATGAAAAGTGAAAAAAAAGCTAACACCCTACTCATGCCCAAACCCAATCACATTTTCTCAAGTGCGCTAACTCTACATGAAAAACAGAATTTATGCTTAACTGATAAATTTCTTTCTCTTGTGATGTATCGAGTCCACGGATTCATCCATACTTGTGGGATATTCTCCTTCCCTACAGGAAGTGGCAGAGAGAGCACCCACAGCAGAGCTGTCTATATAGCTCCTCCCCCCAGTCTTTTGACCGAAGGCTAGGAAGAAAAAGGAGAAACTATGCAGTGTGCAATAAAAATATACTACCTGTCTTAAATAGACAGGGCAGGCAGTGGACTCAATACATCACAAGAGAAAGAAATTTATCAGGTAAGCATAAATTCTGTTTTCTCTTGTAAGATGTATCGAGTCCACGGATTCATCCATACTTGTGGGATACCAATACCAAAGCTTTAGGACACGGATGAAGGGAGAGACAAGACAGGTTCCTTAAACGGAAGGCACCACTGCTTGTAGAACCTTTCTCCCAAAAATAGCCTCCGAAGAAGCAAAAGAATCGAATTTGGAAAATTTGGAAAAAGTATGAAGCGAAGACCAAGTCGCCGCCTTACAAATCTGTTCAACAGAAGCCTCATTTTTAAAAGCCCATGTGGAAGCCACTGCTCTAGTAGAATGAGCAGTAATTCTTTCAGGAGGCTGCTGGCCAGCAGTCTCATAAGCCATACGGATGATGCTTTGCAGCCAAAAAGAAAGAGAGGTAGCCGTAGCCTTTTGACCTCTCCACTTACCAGAATAGACAACAAACAATGAAGATGTTTGACGGAAATCTTTTTGTCACCACACTCCCTTTGCCCTTCCTAGCAGTTAAGCAGGCAGAAAGAATGACTGGGGGGTGGAGCTAAGGGAGGAGCTATATAGACAGCTCTGCTGTGGGTGCTCTCTCTGCCACTTCCTGTAGGGAAGGAGAATATCCCACAAGTATGGATGAATCCGTGGACTCGATACATCTTACAAGAGAAATATGAATATTTCATATTCTAATGTTCTTCACACGGAACAATTTGTTCTATTTATTTATAAATAGATATTTCTATAAATATCTGATGTTTTTTTTTTTGGTAAAAAATAAATAAATTAATTAAAAAAGAAAACATTTTTATATATATATATATATATATATATATATATATATATATATATATATATATATATATATATATATATATACACAGGTAGCCCTCAGTTTACGCCGGGTTAGGTTCCAGAAGGAATGGTTGTAAATTGAAACCGTTGTAAATTGAAACCCAGTTTATAATGTAAGTCAAGGGGAAGTGAGGAAGATAGGTTCCAGGCCCCTCTCAAAATTGTCATAAGTAACCCCTAATACATTATTTTTAAAGCTTTGAAATGAAGACTTTAAATGCTAAACAGCATTATAAACCTAATAAAATAATCACACAACACAGAATATATAATTAAACTAAGTTAAATGAACAAAAACATTTGCTAAACAGCATTATAAACCTAATAATATTATCACACAACACAAACTTCACTTGCATTTTTCTGCAAACAGTTCTTTCTATGCATTCCAATCTGGACTTATTATTATAGACTGGAAGATTTTGTTCCTTTGAAATCTGCTCGATAGCTCAGGTCTGGTTAAACTGATTAATTTCAGCTCCCCCTACTAGCTATTTTAATAAATGCACTGCTTCTCAATGCTTTTCAATAGCAGTCACATAAATGGGAAAAAAAGGTTGTTATTCTGAAACAGTGTAAATTGAACCGTTGTAAAACGAGGGCCACCTGTATATATATATATACAGTATATGTGTGTATATGTGTATATATATATATATATATATATATATATACAGTATATATATATAGTTATATACAGGTATATCTATTTAAAAATGCATAGAACATATTCTGCTATGTGCAGAAGATTGGAATGTGAAATATTGACAGTAAATACACTGTATAACACTTTATCAAGTATGAATATTGCATAAATATGTTTTTGCATGTTTTTTTACATGTTTTGAGCTACTTAAAGGGATACTAAATCCAAAAATGTATAGCTACTTAAAGGGATACTAAATAAAAAAAAATCTTTAATGATTCAGATAGAGCATGCGGTTTTAAGCATCTTTCTAATTTACACATATATATATATATATATACACCGGTGTGTGTGTGTATATATATATGTGTATATATATATATATATATATATATATATATATATATATATATACATATACATATACATATATACACACATATACATAAATGTGTATGTATGTATATCTATGCTAAAGCCCTTATCCTGCCTCTTTTTTAGTGTTATTATGATTGTAACTGTACTTTTAAAATGTATTTATGATATGTTTTGTAACACTTTTTTGTTTTGAATAACAGTTAACTAGAGGTCACGGTAATCATTCTCGCCCAAATTGTGATTGTGCTCTCGCAGTTGCATTTACTTTCAACTTGTAATACCAGCACTACTTCCGACGTGCGCAAACAGCCGTAATTAACCCGATATCGATTGCACATAACTGTTAGCGCCCCACAAGTAATCTGGCTCATAATGTTTTCTCTGAACTAAACAAACCATAAATAAAACACATTTGTAACCACCATTAATAAAAAAAACAGCAACATTCTCACTGGATTGGAGATTGAATGTTTAAAACAGAACACGGTCATAATGACTTATCAAGTTAAATCTATTTACTCTAGATGTTTGTGAGGTTATAAGATTTTATAATCATATATTGGTTATCATAATCGGGACGTAGCAAGTACACACTTCAGCCCAAAAATCCCAACGGACACCTTTGAACTCTAAAGGAAACAAAATGCTATCTTTAACAAAGGAAACAGTTTATCACAGTAAGAGTGTCAGATGATTGTTGAACCCTCTACTGAGGGTGGTTGAAACTGTAGATTTTGTAGAGAAAAAATGGAACTTTTATAAGCAAAAATAACAAAAACAATGCAGAGCTGTTTGATTATCTAAGAAGGAAAACGGTTGCAAGTTTTTAAGGCACTAAAGACCCTTGTCAAGACTTTTCTTTATGTATCTTGTATAAAAAGGGGTAAGAGCATTAAAAAAAAAATCATATACTGTATACAGTTGATAAAGGGCTAAATCCATTAGACACTTGTGGGCCAGATTACGAGTGGAGCGCAGATTAATGCTCCCGCTTGAGTATTAACCGCACTAGAAGTTCAGCTTTTTGTCAGGTTGCGCTGGTATTATGAGTTAAAAGTAAACGGTTTTTCACTCGTGCGCTAACAAGACGAGCACAAAAACTGAACAATGAATATCACGTGCACATTCACGCATTCCCCCATAGAAGTCAGTCGAGAAAAAAAATGGAAAAACACCCTACCCGCGTGCAAACCCGATGGCTAACAAGACATGAAAATATGAAGAGAGAGAGAGAGGAATATCTATTTATAAATACAAAGAACATTGGAATGTGAAATATTTACAGTAAATACACAGTATAACACTTTATTAAATATGAATATTGCATAAATATTATTTTACATGTTTTCATCAACGCAACTACAAAGAGCACAAATGCATATATATGTCTTGTGTGTACATATGTATTTAATATTTGTATATGTCTGTAAATGCATTTACAATATACACATATAAATACATATGTACACGCATATACTGTATATAAAATATACACACACATACATATACATCTTTAGACATGTATATGTATGTATCTCTATATTAAAGGGACAGTATACACTCATTTTCATATAACTGCATGTAATAGACACTACTATAAAGAATAAGATGCACAGATACAGATATAAAAATCCAGTATAAAATGGTTTAAAAATGTACTTAGAAGCTTTCAGTTTAGCTCTGTTGAAAAGGCAGTTGGAACACCCACTGCAAGTGGGAAATAAGACACTCCCCCCTCCCCCTTCTTTTGCATATGAAAAGACCCTTTACACAAACAGGAGCAAGCTGGAGAAGGTAGCTGACGGTATTCAAATAAAACTTTGGGGCTTGGTTAGGAGTCTGAAAATCAGAGAAATGTTATTTAAAAATAAGCAAAATTATACATTTTTAAAAAAAACTAACTTTATGTGCTTTATAAATAGATCATCTACAAAACATTTATGCAAAGAAAAAATGAGTGTATAATGACCCTTTAAAGCCCTTTAGCTGCCTTTTTTGTTTCTAACACCTGAGACTATGGCCCCTATTTATCAAGGGCTGGCGGACCTAATCCGACGCTGCAGATAAGGTCCGCCAGACCTCGCTGAATACGGCGAGCAATACGCTCGCCGTATTCAGCATTACACCAGCAGCTCACAAGAGCTGCTGGTGCAACGCTGCCCCCTGCAGACTCGCGGCCAATGGGCCGCCAGCAGGGGGTGTCAATCAACCCAATCGTACTCGATCGGGTTGATTTCCAGGGATTCCTGTCCGCCTGCTCAGAGCAGGTGGACAGGTTATGGAGCAGCGGTCTTTGTGACCGCTGCTTCATAACTGGTGTTTCTGGCGAGTCTGCAGGCTCGCCAGAAACACGGGGCATCAAGCTCCATAACGAGCTTGATACATATGCCCCGTTATATCTTTGTGCCTTTATAACTTTTGTGTGCAATTTTTTTAAAAATATTTTTATTAGATGGTGTTATAAGTGTGACTGTACTTTGTAATGTTTTTTGTATGTGTATTGTGACACTTTTTTTGTTTTGCGAAACAGTTAACCAGAGCTCTGAGGACGCAGTAATCATTCTAGCGCAAATCATTATGCCCTCAAGTGATCGCATTTCCTTTCAACTCGTAACACCAGCGGGAAACCAGACGAGCACAAAAACCTATAATAAAGCCCTTATCGCTTGTGCACAAACATTAGCGCTCTACTCGTAATGTGGCCCTTTGTTGGAAACAGAAAATAATTTTACCTTTTTTCCAGTTCATGTGTGATTGGCAAAAGTTGAAATAAAAAACATGAATGACAGATCTTAAAAGAAACAGTTTCATGGATATGTGTATTTTACAACTTCATTCACTATATTACTACGGGCGGTTTAATGCATTTTCCATAAAAGAAAATAATTTCATTGTGGTAATATATATATATATTAAACGAGCTGTAGGTTACTTATTTGCATTGCTTATTCATTTTCATTGCAACACACTAGCGGACATTTTATTGTGTAATCAATGTCAAAATGTGATGGTGTGTTATGAAATGAAGCTTTGTGCTTAACAAATACTCTATATAAAAATCTTAAGTGAATTTCAAGATCTGAAATCCTATCTTGTGAAAACGTACACATAATCCACAACCCTCTGAGAATGAAGCAAAATAATATAAAAGAATGGTCTTGTAGTGTCGTCTAGAGGAATCTGTAATAAAAAAAGCTCCATTTAGTTCATACCAACTTATCATAAAGCAAATAGAGGGATTGACAAAAAGAAGTTGTACTTGCAATGTACAATATAACAGAGTCTGTACATCAGGAAATCAGAGTTTCCCATTAAGCAGAACCTGGCAACCCCTAGTATTTAACTCGGCCCATTATCTCCTTCTCTTCCTCTTAACAAGTCTGCAGTTTCCTCCTTTTCTCCATCTTTTGGCAGAGTATGAATGGAGACCATTATATTACCTGGGGGATGTTGGCAGGGATCTGCCCTCTGTTCTCTGGGCTTCCAGTAGCTGTTCAAGGTGTGTTTGTAAAGTGATTCGCTCTGCCGTCTGCCTGCAATGAAATACTTACATTTTAAAGGATTTTTTTTTTTTATGTTAGAAATCTTGCCTGACACCATACTCTTTATACAATAAACTCCATGGACATTTCATACTTCCTTTTGTTTTTATTGTTCATGGTTCTCACCTTTAAACTCTTTAACTACTTGTAAATGGAAGCATATGATGTGTGACCTGATTTGAAACAGAAAAGCACTATAGAATTTATGGTAGCTGCACATTTTATAAACACTCTATGAATGGCACCAGAAGCAGATCACAGTTTTTTTTACTTCTGCATTCTTTGCCTAAGTCTGCTCTACCTTCAAGTGTTCAGTGTTTAATACACTAATGTCTGAAGCTTTCTTACAGCCATAGGAAGAGTAGCATAAATATAAAGCAAAATACTATGCATTTCATAGATTTAAGAGACTTTATTTGCAAAGATAAAATTCTCTAATTCATTCAAGCTAATATATTTGGACTAATGTCCCTGGCTAATGATGGCCTAGTTCCAATGCTTGTGTAACCTTTGTAAACTGTTGGTAACTACAAGTATCCCCAAGTCTGTGGAGATGTTTTATGTTACCAGAAGTTTGCATAGTTTACAATAGCACTGAAAACAAGGTCTATGTACTTAAACTCCCAAAGAAATTGAACACGTTGCTAAAGTTGCTCTGAGGCTCCTGTCAGGACAGTGGCAGTGATATATGTCTACATGCTTAGGCCACTCCTGGTTGGCTATTTGTGGGGTTTCAACTCATAGGCAACAAGGTATACAAATGCAATCAAGAAAATGGTATACAATACGGATATTGACTCCCCTCTGGTGGTAGAACCTCCCAAGGACTGTTTGATAGATATGTGTTTGTAGAAGGAGGCGCTGGTTCACAGGGGGTCTCAGTAGATTCACATCTATATCCCCCAATCGCTCCAAAACTTCTCCACTATCTTATTAGGGTAGCAGTGATCAAGTGCGCATGCACACACAACGCGTCTGCGTGTGTACCTGTTCATTTTTCTGACCTGATGGTTGCATGAAGTTGCTGGCTATTTTGCCTATATGTTTTTAAATTTCAAATAAAAAATGTGCATTTTTATTAATTTGGGATCTTTTTCATCTCGTTTTGGATACTAAAGATACCATGCTCTGAGCGCTACTACTCTCTGGATTAGTACATTGGATTTGTCCATTTGGGGTGTGAGTGGCAGTTCTGCCCGTAGCAGCAGCCACAGCATTGGTCTAGGTAAGGGGGTGTGTCCCTGCCCACGCTCCATAGTGCCGGTTCTTCGGATATACAAGTCGAATCGTTTGTCTGCAGGTGAGCGCTCTGTTTTACAGCAATTTGTGTGATTTATCTTATTAGGGTATAGTGGTTCCTATTGTTGATAAAAATCACATTAGCGTAGTGCATCCAAACACCATAATGAATAAGTGTAGATACTCACAGAGTAAAATATGAATAAATGGCTCCAGGTGAATAAAAAGGATATTCTCCAGCTTTTTATGTTTAAAAAGCTATTTTTATTTTGCTCAACTTGTTTCAACGGACAAACCATCTTTCTTAACAGCATTTTAAATAGTATGATTGCGTATAAAACATATTATATTCACTACTCTATTTTAAATGCTCTTGAGAAAGACGGTTTGTCCATTGAAACGCGTTGAGCAAAATAAAAATAGCTTTTTAAACATAAAAAGCTGGAGAATATATTTTTTATTCACCTGAAGCCGTTTATTTCTATTTTACTCTGTGAGTATCTACACTTATTCATTATAGTGTTTGGATGCACTACGTCAATGTGATTTTTATCAACAATAGGAACCACTATACCCTAGTAAGATAGTGGAGAAGTTTTGGAAAGATTGAGGGATATTGTAGTGAATCCACTGAGACCCCCTGTGAACCAGCGCCTCCTTCTACAAACCCTTATAAATACGTCATAACACATAACTGAAAATAACTTTTTCATAGTAATTGAAAAGAGAGAGAGAGAGATTGGAGGGATTTCTAAACAAAGACAAATAATATATGACAGTATGTGGGGACTAAATGTATTATTTATTCTCTTACTCTTTCAGCTGTTTTGTTAGTTTTACAACTTGAGATGCCAGTGACATGCAAGTTTCAACGACCACCAGATATCTTGAGCATGTGGTGTGTCCAAGTCGTTCTGCACTTTGAGAGGGCTTTTCTCCTGCATGATTCTGCATGGTCACATTTGCTCCATATTCAACCAATGTCTGCAATGAAGGTAAAATAAATAAGTTGCTATATGTCACGTAATCAGAATATATTGCACCCTCTAGGAATATTAAAGTGAGATATGCTTTATATAAATATATATATATATATATATATATATATATATATATATATATATATATACACGGGATATATATATATATATATATATATATATATATATATATAAACAATGCAAGACTGAAACTAGTTACATAATGCATGTTTTAGTGTGCTTCGTGTAGAATATTACTTATCAATACAAATAAGGAATACATACTAAATAGAATGTAGCCCATGTCAACTCATCAGCTGCTACTAAGGTTAAATGTCTGAAACTTTTCACATATATTACTTGTATGTTGTATGTGCTTCAATATAGATATGTGAAAAATGCATCTCTGTAATATCATGTGCATACTACATATGGTCCTTACTTCATAAAGACTCAGCACTTAAAATAATGGAGAATCTGTGCAAACATTATGTAGATCTTTCTCTTGATTTGATTTATAAGTTGTTTGTGTACATGGCCTTTTCAGTATGCTTGCCCTATACAAATAAATAAATATAACAATGCCCTGGTATACATCATATCTTGTTTACACAGTTATACAGTTATAGCTATAACAGCGTGAAGATGTAGCAGGACATGTATTTTAGTTTTGCTAATCATTTTATTGGATGAGATAATGTGCTCTGATAAGTGCTCTTCAGGTTCAAGGAGGTCATAATCTGTATTTTAAGCTCTATTGTTAGTATCAGGACAATGGCTTTGAATTAATCATAAACTTAAATTTGGGTTGCAGAACTGCTCTCATTCTAATCCTCCAGAAAACCCTGATTCCCTGAACCCCCTAACACCAAGGTGTGTGATTGCTTGTGGTGGAGGTGCAAAATAAGAGGGGGGAGCATTACATGGTATTTATATTAGGTTGGGGGCGTACAGTGCAGTGTGGACTCATAGTATAATTTATTGATGACAGGCTGGTACCGTGGTTGTTGGGAAAAGCCCACAAATATATACAATCTGGGTTGTTACTGCTACAGAAAAGCAGGGGTTGATCCGTCATTGGTATTCTATTCTCAGTTAAGATAGAAGATTTATTAGTTAGAGGAGGTATAGCTGTGGGTGGATGTGGGATTGTGGTGGGTTTATCTAGTGGACATCTAAGGTAATTTAGTTCTGTGGTAATGCTAGGACAGATGCGCCAGCATTTTATTGCCCACTCTTAATGAAAAGTCACTATTTCATAGAAAAAAAATAAATGTTTGCCCCCTTTTTAGCAGCAAACTGGTTAATATAAATCAAAATGATTGTCATGTCATTAACTTTAAAGTATTGCCTTGGTAGCAAAGTTGATGTTTATTTTCTATTCAGCAAGTCTGAATTCCTCCATGACACAGCTAAGACCTAGATTGATTAAGCTGTCTCAGAAGCATAATAAGAATACAGGCAAACTGACTATGGCTTAAGAAAAATAAATATACTAGCTTTGTTGAAGACTCTTAGGGGAGCAGGAAAACGTAACCAGTGAAAGTAGTATTGAATACTGTACTATAGCAATGGGAAATTGCATATGGGCAAATAAGTAAAAATTCCTCCTGTAAGGTGAACATAATGTGTATAAATTCTGTCCTATAATGAGTATGTAGGCTTTGATACTACAGACCAGAGATAGCTAATTGGCAGCACAAGGGCTACATTCTGGGCTATGAACTAGTTTTTGTGGTCCCTGGGAAAAACCAAAGTTAAAAAATGTGTGCTTTGGGGTGATCACAACTCAAAAATAGGCCATCTGGAGGAAACAACAGACCCTGCAACCTTACCTAAATCTAACACTGTGCCATTAGACCAGCCATGGTCTTATATTATGTAGATGACAAACAACTCTACATGTCCTTTGCTTTAAATACAAGGGATCCAGCATCTACCCTAAAACATCTCAGGAATTTAGCAGATAAACCTTTGATACCGATGGAGGACCTTCCCACAATGGTTCATGGTTCTCTACTACTGATGCCTCTATAAAGGCCCTGGTTGAGCAGCTAGGTAAACAAAACTTACTAAATAAAACTCTTCAGTGCCCTTCTATGGCTCCCTTATTAAAGGACCAGTCAACACAGTAGATTTGCATAATCAACAAATGCAAGATAACAAGACAATGCAATAGCACATAGAGGCCTACTTATCAAGCCGTCAACTTTCTTGCATTCGACGGCACCAATACGCTCACCTGACATCGCCTAACATTGGGGACATGAATACGCTCTCCATATTTATTAAAAAAGCTGTCAAAAAGCCGCACACCAAGTACGGGGCAATGAGCAGCGGACTGTTGTTAGCTAACAGTCATCGATCTCACTGCTATTTGGCTTTTTCCCAGCTTTATTAATACCCTGTCAACACCACCACTATATTAAAATGGGATATCGGGCAGCATCGAACATAAGCTTTCGCTGTTTTCAGACTCCCATTGATTCCTATGGCATCCGCAGCCTCCAGGGTGGCGGATTGAAAAGCAGGTACGCTGGCCCGGAATAGTGGCGAGCGTACCTGTTAGCAGTTTGTTAACTAGCAAAAGGTGTCAGATAGTGCCAAATTTGCATTCGGAACATCTGTAATGACGTAAGCATCGATCTGTGTCGGACTGAGACCGGCGGATTGTATGTTACGTCACAAATTTCAACTTTTGCTGGTCTGTAGGCTTTGATAAATAAGGCGAATCAGCCTCGCCACAATTACGCTGCGGAATTCCAGCGTATTTGCGGTTGACGGCTTGATAAATAGGCCTCTTAGTATGAACTTCAAATGAGTAGTAGATTTTTTTTCTGACAATTTTAAAAGTTATGTCTATTTCCACTCCCCCTGTACCATATGACAGCCATCAGCCAATCACAAATGCATACACGTACCATGTGACAGCCATCAGCCAATCACAAATGCATACACGATTATTCTGTGAATTCTTGCACATGCTCAGTAGGAGCTGGTGACTCAAAAAGTTTAAATATAAAAATACTGTGTGCACATTTTGTTAATGGAAGTAAATTGGAAAGTTGTTTAAAATTGCATGCTCTATCTGAATAATGAAAGTTTAATTTTGACTTGAGTGTCCCTTTAACTAATTCTGGCTTTGGTATGCTGTCATAAAATGCTCTTCCTAGTTATCTAAATGATCTCCTAATTCTCTTTACACCAAAATACCAATTTATATCTGCAAGTGAAAACCCATAAACAGACCCAAGAATCTACTATGTATTCTACCACTGGGGCTTTCATGTGCGCAGCCTCAAAATACTCTTGCTCTCTACCATACCCAGTAAAGGACTAAGGGAATATTTACAAAGCAGCTGAAGGCATTTGTCTTTAACCCTTTAAGGACACAGCTTTCAGTTTGCTCAATTGTTTTATGACGGAAAAATTCCGTCATATGTCCTTAAGAGGTTAACCAGGTTTTCAAAGACTCTTTGCAACTTTTACAAACCCTCTTTCTGATTTTGTACACTTAGACCACATTTACATAGTCAATAGTTTTAATGAGTATACATTAGCACCTGACCAAAACCCTTGTTGGCTTCCATTTAATGTACTGTTTACATTGGTATTAACCCTGGTTAATGTATTCAACCCCTTTGACAAAAAAAAACTTACTGTAAATAAATAGAAGATTGTTTATTACTTTAAAACTAAAAGACTTTCAATAACCTTTCCAATTTGTATGTAATTATATGCAGATTATCACTGGGCTCTAACAGCATAATACTTACATAAACTAATTCTGCAAACAGCAGAACAATTCATTTTTTTAAAAGCACAAAATCTGCTATATCAGCATTTTATTTTAGTCAGAATGTAATATTTGGCCTTATAAGTCAAGCATTTTAGAATTTTGGAACTTTTAGTTTTATATTAATGTATATTTTAGAAGATTGTTAGTGTTTAAGACATTGCCAAAACTTGACTCATTAAATTGAGACAACCTTTTGGCATTTGCTTTGGTATACTATCAAGAAATACTGTCCTTGCTATGTTTTCAATTATAAACCAGACAAGTAAGATGTTGCAGGATCAAAACCAATGTCTTCACTTATTTCTCAGAAAAAAAGACTGCAAAGCGGCTCTATTTGTCAGTCATGTGAATTAAAGGGACATGAAACCCAAATTTTTTCTTTCATGATTTAGAAAGAACATACCATTTTAAACAACTTTCTAATTTACTTCTATTATCTAATTTGCTTCATTCGCTTGATATTCTTTGCTGAAAAGCATATCTAGATATGCTCAGTAGCTGCTGATTGGTAGATGCACATAGATGCCTTGTGTGATTGGCTGACACATGTGCATTGTTATTTCTTCAACAAAGGATATCTTAAGAATGAAGCAAATTAGATAATAGAAGTCAATTTGAATGTTATTTAAAATTGTATTCTCTATCTGAATCATGAAATATTTTTTTGGGGTTTAGTGTCCCTTTAAATTCTTGTATACAACTGACATCTGCCTGTTGGTGGTTCCTTGAATGACCCTTCAGTATCCACATTTATCAAACATGTCTTGTTGTTGAAAAATGAATTAGCAAGTTTATCAGTATTGATACAATACACATTAGCCCCGTGGTATTTATTAGCAACTCAATTTAAACACACAGGCAAGTTTATAATGCTCTTCACTTTTTTTCTATATAGATGATCAAAAATATTTAAGCCATTTTTAACAAATTCATATCTATGCAAAAGTGAGAGCAAAATATCAAATATTATCTAAACCTAGTAACTACGACTTAAAAAAACCTTAACAATTTAATTATGTCTCTGACTTCTCTTCTGTTCCATTCATTCATAACATTTAAGCTTCTTACCACCAGATGGCAGTAGATGGATTGAAAATGAAGCCAAAAAGTAAAAGTTTGGTTCCAAAAGAAACCATAAACTGCATGCGGTAATTAGTAAAAAATAAACTTATTGTCTCAAAAATAATATCACCATTTAATTTGCCATACTTTTATTCTTCAGTGGATACAACTGGATAAACTTTGCAACCCTGCTTATACATTATTATTACAATCTTCACGTAATTATATTATTAACTGAATTGGCTAGAATAGTATACAGTGATATGATGTAATCACAAGTGCTGTGTTTATTTAGGGATTAGGATATATATAATATTTTTAGGAATTACTTCTTATGCTCAATATAAAAATCTGAACGTACAGAGACACAGAACATAAAATACCACTGACAAATGAAAACTAAAGTCTATACATTTTCTTTATATTGAAATAATACTAAGTATTTAACAAAAAGAAGAAAAAAAACACTTGGGGGCATATTTATCAAGCTCTGTACGGAGCTTGATGCCCCGTGTGAAGGCTCGCCGGAAACAGAAGTTATGAAGCAGCGATCGCTATATCGGATCATGTCCGCTCGCACAATCATAAATATGCCCCTTGATGTACTAGATTCATTGCAGGCCAATGCTTTATTTCAAGTCCCCATAGACCACAGTAACTGACATGCCAGATCCCAGCCCCTTCACATGTTGGTGGTGGTACTTTGTAGGAATGAGATAGTCTAGGGATAGACATTAAACACCTCTTTCACACCCCTAGAAAGACCAAAAAGCATATTCCATATCGTGCAACTGCTGCAAATCAAACAGCCGATAAGGACGATTTGGATGATTTTGAAAACCTAGCCTACAGGCTTATTGGCCTTTCTAGGGAGTGTGGGAAGCAGCAAAATTTTTACACAAACATTAGGGATGTTTAACATATCTTTAAGCAGTTACCCAGTGCATTGTAATCTTACTAGGGTCACTTAAATGCTGCCAGTAACAAATATGATGGCAGGCAGTGGGAGGGTAAGAGAACTGTTGGGTGGATCAGGGAAGTGGGAAGGTGAGTAGGGACCCCTACACTACAGAAAAACATAAATAAATAAATATATATTTTTTTTAAAAAGCCCTAAACTCTGCCAGTACCTAAGATGGTGGTGACCAGTAGGGGAGGACGGATAAGGTAGGAATTAGGGGTAAGAGGTTTCAGCTGGGAGTGTAATCTCTATACTACAGTAAAAATGAACCTTAAAAGGAAACTGATTAACCCCTTTACTGCCAGGAGTTGTGAGTGTGGTGAGTTGCTGCAATTAGCAGCCTTCTAATTGCCAACAAATGAATTGTGATGCCATGCATTTCTGCTCTTTCAGAACAAAGGGGATCCCAGAGAAGCTTTTACAACCATATGTGTTATGATTGCACAAGCGGTATGTAAAACATTTCAGTGAGAAAGCCAAAGTTTGTGAAATAGTTAACAAGATCGCATTTGGCAGCAAAACTGTGCCATGAAATATATTAAATTGGGCCTAGCTCAATACCTTGGCTTGTCACAAAAAAATATATAGTTTTGATTGGTAAAAAAAAAAAAATAAGGTTCGATTTTAAATTGAGTTATAGCAAAAATGCTAAAAATTCTTTAGTACTTTGAGCAAGGCTCGCGAGGAAACAGGGGCATCAAGCTTCCAAAATTCTTCAGATTGCCTAACCCAGCTATTTGATTTGAAGCACTTTGAAGCCCTATGTTACATACTTGGTTTTTGGCCTCTATAGGAAGTGTAGAACAAGCACAAGTTTTTGTACCCATTTTTTTTTTTTAATTTCCTTTAATACAATGAGACAACTGATAAGGTTCTTGGGAACTACAGGACTTGTAATACAGAATATTTTTAATTTCCTTTAATACAACAAGACAACTGAGGAGGTTGTTGTTAACTACAGGACTTGTAATTCAATAATAAAGTAATACAGAAGAGTTTGTGTTAATGGAGCACCCATACCCTTTGCTGTACTTTTAAGGAATAAGAAGTAGAAGCCCATAGTGCAGCTCTAATTAACCAAGCTTGTAAGATACAACCTGTAAAAACTATAACAGATTATAGTCATATCATTTGGTTATATAAAAATATACAAAGGTGCCCTCTAATCCATCCCCATTATTCCATTAGGAGTGGCAATAAAAAATGGAAAATGTTTATAGGTAATGCTATTGAAACATCAAAATTGTTCAAACTTTATCAATCCTTTAGAAAAATGTAGCAACTAATTTTTCTATAAAAATCCCCATAGAATTGAATGGTGATTTCCTACAGAAACTCATTCAATACGTTTCTCTAAAGGATTGGAATCAATTCCATATTTGAAAAATAAATATGCAGAAAATGAATATAATAGTTTGAATTGTAACAATATTATACACACTCAAATAAAAATGTGCTTGTCATAGTTTCTTAAACTTTCTGATTATAAACTTGTATTTCCAAACCACAAAGTAAAATAATATTACTATTATTATTATTATTAATAACAATAATTATAATGTAACTACTCTATACATATACTATATGCATTGTGTGTACATGTGTGTGTGTGTATATTAGGGATGGGTGAATGTGTTTATATCCGAATTCAAATGTTAGAACGAATGTTATTGTAGAAATTCGATTTACATAATAGAATGTTAATAAGAACAAATATTCTTAAAAATACGATTTTCGAATGTTGTTTACAGTTTTCAAATGTCACATTCGAATTCGAATGTTACATTCGAATGTCACATTCGTATTCGAATACTACTTTGTTAAAACACAATTGTAGACTAGAAACACTATTTTGAATGTCACATCCGAATCGAATATCAAATTCGAATCGAATGTCACATTCGAATTCGAATATTACATTTATAAAACACAGCATTAGACTAGAAATACTATTTTGAATTCGAATGTCACATTCGAATCGAATATCACATTCGAATAGAATATCACATTTAAAACACAGTATTAGACTAGAAATACTATTTCACATTTGAATGTGACATATATGTGTGTGTGTGTGTGTGTGTGTATGTGTGTGTGTATGTGTGTGTATATATATATATATATATATATATAATATATATATTTATTATCCCCCCTCAGTTACCTGTATGCACCCCAGATATCCATGCTGTGATGCTACATGAACAGCGCTGTTCCCAGATTTGTCAACTTCATCCAAGGAAATACCCTGCTCTTGCATGAATTGGAGGAGCCACAGTAGTATTTTTTCCTAAGTAAAAATTCATACACAAGATAATGTTCAGTCTTTTGTACACATACTCATGTGCCTTTGTAAGACAGAGATTACAATAATGTAGGTATATTGGCAGACATTATGAGACAATGTTTTATGAAGCAATTTAACAACTGTATTCATTTAAAATTCTGAGTTTAATTTTCCCCTCTGGTGAATACATCAGCTTGCTACAGGCTTAGAATACGACATGCAGCCAATATTTTATACACTATGCTCTGTACACCTGAGTCCCCTCTAATGTTATATTGAACCCAGAGTGTGAATATTTTATCTGGTTTGCAACACATTGTGAACGGAAGCCAAAGGCTCAGTCGTAATGGAAGAGGCTGTGGTTTTTTAATGGTTCCTTTAGCTGACTCTGCACTTGCCTGATATGTATATAGTCTTCATCAAATTCTCTTGCAGCAGTGTGTTACTCAGATTTACACTTATCTTTGTGTTGAAAGTTCTCGATTTTTGTCATATCAAAGTATTAGCAGACAAATACTGGCTACTTTACAAACTTTAGTATAGCTGAAAATACAAAAATGGCCTAGTCATTAAAAAAAGATACTTAACAGACTTGCATTTGAAAATACATGAATAATGATGCAATCAAATCAATTATGGGTTGTGTTTTCTGTGGGATGCTTTTGTGTTTTTAATTTTCTTTTTAAAAAATAAATTAAAAAAGTAACAAAACTTTCAACATAGTTTCTTTACTTATATGTGTTTTAGTGAATCTTTATTCATGGTAATTCAATTATATTTTTGTTTCCTATCATTAGAAAAGTGACACATCAATGTGGAAGAGAATGATTTATAAAATTAGGGAGTATTTTGACTCAGTAATGTTTATTCCTGATCACAATAACTTATGAACTAATTTGCACACATGGGTGACCCAAGATGGGCAAGAACAGGAAAATAATGCACCCCAGGTTTTGCATGTCTAGAGTCTAATCACTGGGGAAAAGATTAAATAAATCCCATAATTCTAATCCATGCTACCTACAGAGGGGAAAGACCCCTCATTTTAAAGGATAAACTAATATTAAACAGCAATTGACTAACAAATTATTCTTTTTCAAATTAAAATTTGCCCATACTCAGTTCAATTTTGATCTTTCTATCCCTTTAACTATTATATATCAGATGTAGAGTGATAAAAGGGCAGGTCAATGAAGCTTTATTATGAAAAATAAGAGACTCCTCTTTCAAATAAGTGATAACATGGTTTTTAAACTGCTACATGAGAAAATGCTCCTCTTTCAAATGAGTTGTAACATAGTCCTAAAGATTACATTTGATTTGCTGAAAAAAGTGTAGCTGTAATCTACTAGATACAAAGTAGAAAGAAATCAAATTTGCTAGTCAGGTAACCTATGCCACCATTTCTACAAAAACATAAATACACAGGTTACCATTTGAGCATCTGTGAAGGGCATGATGGGTCAGCAATATGGTAATTTAAATATGCGATTAAAGTCAAAATACAATCATTTGTAAAGATTTAAAGATGTATGACTGATTGCTTTTCAAACTATCTCTACAGCATTGGTGCTTTCGTTTCCACCCTGTTCCTCAACCTTGCCAGCAATTTTCAGCAGTATGCTAATTGCAACATTAATCATATCAAGCCTGGGGATGGGTTGTATGAAATCATATCAAGCCCAAAGATTGGTTGTACAGGAATATTCATTGTTAATCATTATTACTTTTTTAAAAAACAATGTGCTTGTTGTGGATTTTGTGTTCCTATAAGTTTTTGTGTGGGCAATTATATTCAAACTTTGAAGGGACACTCAGGTCAAATAAAATTTTCATGATTCAGATAGAGCATGTCATTTTAAACAACTTTCCAATTTACTTACATTAAAAAAAAATGTGCACAGTCTTTTATATTTACACTTTTTGAGTCACCAGCTCCTACTGAGCATGTGCAAGAATTCACAGAATATACGTATATGCATTTGTGATTTGCTGATTGCTATCACATGGTACAGGAGGAGTGGAAATATACATAACTTTAAAATTTGTTAGAAAGAAACCTACTATTCATTTGAAATTCAGAGTAAATGCTATTGTATTGTCTTGTTATCTTGCATTTGTTGATTATGCAAATCTACTGTGCTTACTGGTCCTTTAAAGTGTAACACAATGCATGACATTGCATTCCTTTCTTATGATTAAAGGGTGTGAACATATATTGCATTATCCTGTGCTTTCTTTATGAAATGGGCTCCATTCCAATTAGAATTCTCTTACAAGGTGCATCATATATGTTTTTGTCAGGTTTTCAAATGCAAGTGCATTGCCTCACCTAGCTTTCCCACAGTTTGTTAGTGGGCGTTCCTATCAATAACATCTCTAGTTATGTGAGGTGACCAATACTTGATATCTTGGATCAATGCTGGTGTTCAGTTCAGGTTTTCTCTGGGGCTCAAGTCAGGGGACTGGGATGGCCATGGCAGGATCTTGATTTTGTGGTCAGTAAACCATTATTGTGTTGATTTTGATGTATTTTTTGGATCATTGTCCTGATGGAAGATCCAACCACAGCTCATTTTAAGCTTTCTGGCAGAGGCAGTCAGGTGTTCATTTAATATCTGTTGATATTTGATAGAGTCCATGATGCCATGTAGCCTAACAAAATGTCCAGGTCCTCTGGCAGAAAATCAGTCCCAAAACATTAAAGAGCCACCACCATATTTAACCGTGGGCATGAGGTACTTTTCTATATGGCTACCTCTCTGTGTGTGCCAAAACACCTATTTTGTTTATTGCTAAAATGCAATATTTTGGTTTGATCTGACTATAGAACCCAATCCCATTTGAGGTTCCAGTAGTGTCTGGTAAAATGAAGACGCTTGAGTTTATTTTCGGATGAGAGTAGAGGCGTTTTTCAAGACACCCTTTCAAACAACTTATGGTAATGTAGGTGACGTCAGATTGTAGTTTTAGAGACTTTCAGAACCCAAGACGCAACTAACTTCTGCAATTCTCCAGCTGTGATCCTTGTCTTCACAGTGTGTTGAGATGATATAGACACATGTCCTCTTTCAGGTTGATTCATAACATTTCCAGTTGACTGTAACTTCTTAATTACTGCTCTGATGGTGGAAATGGGCATTATCAGCCAATAGAATGTGCCAATAGAATGTGAGCTCAATCTGATTGGCTGATTGGATCAGCCAATCGGATTTAACTTAAATCTGATTGGCTGATTCCATCAGCCAATCAGAATATTCCTACCTTAATTCCGATTGGCTGATAGAATCCTATCAGCCAATCGGAATTCGAGGGACGCCATCTTGGATGACGTCATTTAAAGGAACCGTCATTCGGCGAGTAGGCGTCGTTAGAAGAGGATGGATCCGCGTCGGCTGGGAAGAAGATGGCTCCGCTCCGCTCCGGAAGAAAGAAGATTGAAGATGCTGCTTGATAGAAGACTTCATCCCGATGATGGACTTCCGACTTCAGCCCGATGATGGATTTCTTCAGCCGCCGCTTGGATCCAGACTTCAGCCCGAGGATGGACATCACTCTTCAGCCCCCCGCTTGGGCTTGGATCAAGACATCGGAGGCTCTTCTGGACAGATCGGGACCCGGTGAGGTGAAGACAAGGTAGGGAGATCTTCAGGGGCTTAGTGTTAGGTTTATTTAAGGGGGGTTTGGGTTAGATTAGGGGTATGTGGGTGGTGGGTTGTAATGTTGGGGGGGGGGGGTATTGTATGTGTTTTTTTTCCAGGCAAAAGAGCTGAATTCTTTGGGGCATGCCCTGCAAAGGGCCCTTTTCAGGGCTGGTAAGGTAAAAGAGCTTTGAACTTTTTTAATTTAGAATAGGGTAGGGCATTTTTTATTTTGGGGGGCTTTGTTATTTTATTAGGGGGCTTAGAGTAGGTGTAATTAGTTTAAAATTGTTGTAATATTTTTCTAATGTTTGTAAATATTTTTTTATATTTTTGTAACAGTTCTTTTTTATTTTTTGTACTTTAGTTAGTTTATTTAATTGTATTTATTTGTAGGTATTTTATTTAATTAATTTATTGATAGTGTAGTGTTAGGTTTAATTGTAGATAATTGTAGGTATTGTATTTAATTAATTTATTGATAGTGTAGTGTTAGGTTTAATTGTAGATAATTGTAGGTATTGTATTTAATTAATTTATTGATAGTGTAGTGTTAGGTTTAATTGTAACTTAGGTTAGGATTTATTTTACAGGTAATTTTGTAATTATTTTAACTATTTTAGCTATTAAATAGTTCTTAACTATTTAATAGCTATTGTACCTGGTTAAAATAATTACAAAGTTGCCTGTAAAATAAATATTAATCCTAAAATAGCTACAATATAATTATAATTTATATTGTAGCTATATTAGGGTTTATTTTACAGGTAAGTATTTAGCTTTAAATAGGAATAATTTATTTAATAAGAGTTAATTTATTTCGTTAGATAAAAATTATATTTAATTTAGGGGGGTGTTAGTGTTAGGGTTAGACTTAGCTTTAGGGGTTAATCCATTTATTACAGTAGCGGCGAGATTCGGTCGGCAGATTAGGGGTGAATAATTGAAGTTAGGTGTCGGCGATGTTAGGGAGGGCAGATTAGGGGTTAATACTATTTATTATAGGGTTATTGAGGCGGGAGTGAGGCGGATTAGGGGTTAATACATTTATTATAGTAGCGGTGCGGTTCGGTCGGCAGATTAGGGGTTAATTATTGTAGGTAGGTGGAGGCGACGTTGTGGGGGGCAGATTAGGGGTTAATAAATATAATATAGGGGTCGGCGGTGTTAGGGGCAGCAGATTAGGGGTACATAGGTATAATGTAGGTAGCGGCGGTGTACGGAGCGGCAGATTAGGGGTTAAAAAAAATATGCAGGGGTCAGCGATAGCGGGGGCGGCAGATTTGGGGTTAATAAGTGTAAGGCTAGGGGTGTTTAGACTCGGGGTACATGTTAGGGTGTTAGGTGCAGACTTTTCCTAGTGTTTTCCCATAGGAAACAATGTAGCTGAGTTAGGAGCTGAACGCTGCTTTTTTGCAGGTGTTAGGTTTTTTTTCAGCTCAAACAGCCCCATTGTTTCCTGTGGAGGAACCATGCACGAGCACGTTTTTGAAGCTGGCCGCGTCCGTAAGCAACGCTGGTATCTAGAGTTGCAGTGGCGGTAAAAAAGCCTGTACGCTCCCTTTTTGGAGCCTAACGCAGCCATTCTGTGAACTCTAAATACCAGCGGTATTTAAAAGGTGCGGGAGAAAAAAAACACGCGTAGCGAACGCACCCCTTTGGCCGCAGAACTCTAAATCTAGCCGATAGGCTTTCGTTCGAGTTAAAACTTTTTAATTTCAAATTGTAATGTGAGCACAACCCATGGTGCGCAAAAAGACTGCATCTACCAAAGTCAACTAGTGAGGGAGAGTGCAAGATAGTGCTCCACTAGTAAATTAGCCATTAAGGGGTTACCTGCCGGCTCACAGACAAGCAGATGCTAAATGGAGCAAGTGAGATTTAGGCTGCACCAGAGGGTAAGACTATAGGAATAAACAGAAAGCAATATAGTTTGAGGGGTTTATAGACATTAGTCTACGATATAGAGTAAGAAAATATAGCTACAAGTGACAATGCTTGAACAAAGATATACTATTTCTAATTTAAAAAGGACAGGATTCAAATAGCAAGATTAGAGTACAATTTGTTTCAGCTGCAGCATATCATGTACCACGTGACATTTATCATAAAAAATGACAAAACATTTTTCATTCGCTTGACACAAATGTGTAAATATGAAACACATATTCCATTAAAGCTTTTTATTATTAAACGCATTCCTTTTTGTCACTTGGTGTTTAACCTCAAAAAACAGAATGTGCTATACCCTATTGTCAAATGGTTTGCTTTTAGTCAAGTTGTCTCATAAGGCCAAAGGCATGTCTGGAAATCTGAACTCCAAAGCAAGAAACTAAATCAACTGTCCAACCTAAATGCTGGAGGACACAATGTGACCCTACAGTGCTTTAAGCAAAAGCACAATACTCCTCCATATACTCTTTTCTGCAAATTGTTTATTCCTGACAAACATATTAATGAATATGTTTCCCTATCTTTGTGTTAAATTAATAACTGCTCAACTGCAGTTTGTTTATACAGAAGTACATACTTTTCTAAAATGTTCACTGGCACTGAGAGAATAAAAAACATAGTACCCTCTTATGTAAAAATTAGATTTTCTGCTCTACACAAAGAAATTAGAGACATAAAGGAGACAGTGGGGGGTTGAAAGGTAAGAATATTTAGTTGAAGATGAGGTCCCCACCAGCACCCATGTACTCTTCCTATTTGGTTTTGTGGTCAGATACATTATGGTCTAGAAGCCCTCCTGAACACACCTGCACTAAGTAATGAGGGACAGATTTAAATGGCATAGAACGTACAGTAAAGTCCATACCTGGCCATAGCTAGCTGCATAGTGAATAAGGCTTGGGTGATCTTTTGAGCAACTTAGTTCTGCAATGGCTTCAGTCTCACTGACCATCCACCGCACACACTCCAGCTGGCCTCTCTGCAATAAACAAAAGAGAAATAGTTTTCAAATCCCACAATTTTATCTCTACTTTATTAATCACAATTCAATTACTTAGACCTTTGACAAAGCCGGTTACGCGAAACATGTTAGGGATGCTAGGGTATTGGTGAGGAGTCTTAGGAGCTCTTGTGTTTTAGATTGCCTTAGGCTACTTTCTACTATTGACTAATTTAAGTGGAGCGTACAGCTGTACTTACTTTAACTTATGGAGCTACTCGTAATAAGCATTTAATAATTCAAGTACTTTGTGTATCGTATCCTGAGCAACAACTAATTATTTATACTCAAATGATTGACACCATGATACTACCACATATGCTACGGAAGTAACTGTATATTACAGATAATTTATTTGTTGATTGCTAACACAGTGTATCTGGTATTATACCAGTCTAGGATATTCTGATATAATAGGAACGGGTTATACTCCCCTATAAGACTGTTACCATGATATTATAACATATGCTATAGACGCAACTATACATTTTAAACAGTCTCTTTGCTGACTGTTAAAGGGACTGTAAACACTTGATCCACAAAACCTTGATCAGTAAAATTAACATTAATTATTATAAATAATCCTTTGATGCAGAGAAAAAGCGCATTGGAAGCGTTACAAACATATATATTATCTATTCATAAAATACCTTTATCTGGCCGCCTATCTAATAAATCTTTTTTTCTGACCGCTTCGTCATAGCCCCTGCATCCAACCGCCGTTAGAACGTCCGTCTTCTCCTCTCCTCACAGCGCGCGTTCCCTCATGACGTGCGCATGCGCAGTGACATCGTTACTTGTAACTTCAGCCTTATACAGAATCGCAATGCTTTGTTCTGCATTGCGATTCTGTGTGTCTGATAGAGCGGTGAGTCACTCCTACAGACGAACGAGCAAAAAGATTAACATTTAAATTTTTCATTATATGTTATATTTATTGGGCATTATTGGTGGTACATTACAAAATGTAAACTTACCAAAAAACAAATATATAATGTTAAATTGCTCGTTTTAGTTTAGGGTGGGTTGCTAAATGATTCTCTTCAGATGCGAGGAGGAACTGGAATGTTACATAAGCAGTGAATTGCAATGCGCTTCGCATCGCGATCCACTGCTTATATTGTGTGAAGTAGAGTTGCGGATTTGCGCATGCGCAATCTTACACATAATGCGCGCTCGGGGGTATAGCGATGGGAGGAGGAAGTGTCTGTATGACGTAAGTGCCCTGCAGCGCTGACTTTGCTATAGAATGTACTCAGGCTGCATGGGCGGACGGAGCGGTAAATAAGTTAGGAATAATAAAAGTTAGTTTCGTTTGCTTCTGCAGCGCTTATACTCTGCACAATATAATAATTATATTAAATGGATATTTAAAAATGTATACGGTGGGTGAGAAATGTCAAAGTTTACAGTCCCTTTAACACAGTGTACAGAAAGAAAAGAGCATCTTTTATGCACTCTGGGAAACACTAAATTAGATTGGTCCAAAATAGAGGACACAGAATAAAACGGAGGGGTTCTCAATCCTCACCACAATATGAGGGGAAAAAATAAAACTTTACATTTATTATATCAAGAAAATAAAAAAAGAGAAATATAAAATCACTTTAAAAACAATTAAAACAAGAAATAACATACAGGGACATGAAAGGTCTAAATCAGAGTATTGTATAAATCACGCAGCAAACACCTTTACAATCAAATATAAGGCCTAGTACCAGAAATGTTCAAAGGAGGTAATTATCCCCTTTATATAGTGCAACACAAAATAAAAGGAGCCCTAATATATAGTCTACCGGTGACTATAATATCTCCCTAAGGAGAACCACAAAAAAAGGGATTGGCGAACTGCTAGTCTCAAGTGTTGCTCCTACACAATTATTTAAAAACACTGGGTATTCCTGTCCTAATCTGGTACTACAAAAGCATCTAGTATAGGGTTAAATCAATAAAGCAAATAGATCATATCAAATATAGCTGCAATACAATACCAAAGGCCCCCTGGTCAAGACATAATCACGTCACAAAGCGCCTGACGCATGTTTCGCATCCTCCTTTTTTTGCATGTAGGGACATAGAGGAGCCAGATATGCCAATCCTGGCATCTTTTACATTTATTCGGGGTCAGTCGTGTTGCATATGAAGCTGATAACTAGTACATACCCACTGTTAAAGGGACACTTTACCCAAATTTTTTATTTTGCAATTCAGATAGAGCAGGCAATTTTAAGCAACTTTCTAATTTACTCCTATTATCAATTTTTCTTCGTTCTCTTGCTATCGTTATTTAAAAAAAAAGGCATCTAAGTTTTTTATTTGGGTCAGAACTCTGGACAGCACTTTTTTATTGGTGGATTAATTTATCCACCAATCAGCAAGGACAACCTAGGTTGTTCACTAAAAATGGGCCGGCATCTAAACTTACATTCTTGCATTTCAAATAAAGATACCAAGAGAATGAAGAAAATTTGATAATAGGAGTAAATTAGAAAGTTGCTTAAAATGTTATGCTCTATCTGAATCACAAAAGAATTTTTTTTGGGTTTAGTGTCCCTTTAATCAGTCTAGTGTGTTTATGGTGTGCATATACCAACCAGCTGGTTATCCTCTGTGATAGACACAGGATTGTATAAAAGGTGTAGATCTCAGTGTTAAAAGGCAAATGGAGAATGTTTGTAGACATGTACATATCAAAGCTCCTACCATACTGAATGCTGGGTCTATACAGTTATAAACTATACACTACAATGGTCTTTTAAGGACGAAACACATAAATGAATAGCATGGAAGAATCAGAAGACAAATGTGAGTGAGGAATGATGGTAAAAGAAATTGGAGAATATATATACATTGGAAGCATCAATAAAATGAATAGGAAGGCCAGAATCAGCAGAGAATGAGAGTTGTAAAATATGTTTTCACCCATCACTTTAATGACTGGCAAATATTCTAGTTATATGTACATTTTTCCAAATAATTTTGTATTATTTATGATCAAAAAGTGACTTGCATAACTCCCTTTCTCCTTTTTTTCCGTATATATTTTAATTTATGTTGACCGAGACAGAGTTCCATTTTGGAACGCTGCCTAAAAATAAGTCAACCACAACTGTTTCTTATGGCAAAAGCATTTGGAAGTTTGTTGATTTAAATGCACTTGAGGATATGATTCATTTTTCAGGCACAGATATTTCTCTATTAAAACTCCTTTAAGCACCAGTAGTATTGTGTGTAATCATAACTACTGTTAAAGCAAATATGGGATAATGGCATTATTTGTACCGTACAAAATGATCAATGGAATATAATTATTAAATGTTGACCGTCTATAATAATTTGCTGTAAAATAATTCATTTTTACAATTATAGGGACTCTGAACCCAAAAATTTTCTTTTGTGATTCAGATAGAGCATGCAATTTTAAGCAACTTTCTAATTTACTCCTATTATCAATTTTTCTTCGTTCTCCTGCTATCTTTATATGAAAAAGAAGGCATCTAAGCTTTTTTCTTGGTACAGAACTCTGGACAGCAGTTTTTGATTGGTGGATGAATTTATCCACCAATCAGCAAGGACAAGCTAGGTTGTTCACCAAAAATGGGCCGGCATCTAAACTTACATTCTTGCATTTCAAATAAAGATAGCAAGAGAATAAAGCACATTTGATAATAGGAGTAAATAAGAAAGTTGCTTAAAATTTCACGCTCTATCTGAATCACTAAAGAAAAAAAATTGGGTTCAGTGTCCCTTTAAGTAAATAAAGAGACATTAACATGAAGATAATATGTTTAAAACATTGGAGTTTTATTATGTTTTCTAGTGGAAAAAAAAATTACAACTAATAAAGTAGTCATTATCAGCTGGAGAGCAATATATCTCTTACGATAAGGTGCACAAACAAGCTTTTCCTGTTAGTTTTAATATCAGTATAAGAGCTTTAAAATAACCTTTTTTATGCAAAAATATTTTAACATGTTTAAAAAGTGGGTGTTTAATAAGTACAATAGTTTTTTGTTTAATGTCCCTTTAAGGGAATTTAGAAAGAACTTAAATACATTTTAACCAAGATTAAAAAAATAATAATCCAGGGATACTTTGCAATAGAGCAATTAGGAAATCAAATTATGAGAGCAATAACTATGCCCACAATGGGCCAGATTACGAGTGGAGTACAAACGTTTGTGCGCGAGCGATAAGGGGTTTATCACGGTTGTTTGCGCTTGTTGGGTTTACCGCTGGTATTACGAGTTGAAAGTAAACATGATCACTTGAGCTCAATCACAATTTATGCTAGAATGATTACCACGTCTTCTGGTTAACTGTTTTACAAAACAAAAATGTTGCACACAACACATAAAAAATACATTACAAAGTACACTTACACTCATAATAATACTATCTAATAAAAAATATTATAAAAAAAAACATTGCACACAAAAGCTATAAGCACTCAAAGATATCAGGTCTCAGCTGTTAGAAAAAAAAGTCTTCAAAGGGCTTTAACATTGAGATCAGAGCCAGCTCAAGATATTGTGGTGCCTGGGTCCGAGAATGCAATGACACCCCCCCCCCCCAGTAGTAGCATTACTGATAAGCATATAAACCTAATAGCCTTGCTGCCTTCCTGCATGCAACCAATGCTTATGCACAATAGCATTATAATTGGAAGGAAGTTAGGGAAGATATGCAATTGTCCTACCTTGAATTTAGCCCCTGAATGGTTTTGTGTATTTGTGCATGTTGAGGTTTTGCTGCTGGGAGCCTGTGACTTCCCCTCAAGGAGACACAAAACAGGAGTGGTCTGGGTCTGACAGTGACTGACCTGAGTCACTGAAGTGCTGCCCCTTGTCAAGTGCTGCCTGGGAACAATTGGAACTACTTGGTCCTATGGGTGACACAGCCCTGATTGAGATACATACATATACATGTCTAGAGATGTATATGTATGTATATATGTTTATATGTGTGTACCTATGTATTTACTGTATATGTGTATATATGTGTTTACAGACATATATATATATATATATATATATATATACACACACATATAAACAAATAAATACATACAGTCATGGCCAGAAATATTGGCATCCCTGCATTTCTGTCAGATAATGCACCACTTCGCCCAGAAAATTGTTGCAATTACAAATATTTAGGCATCATGTTTATTTATTTTGTTTGTAAATGGTATGAAACAAAAAAGTAGAGAGAAAAAAGTCAAATCTGACACATTCCACGCAAAACTTCAAAAATGGACTGGACAAAATTATTGGCATCCTCAATTTAATATTTGGTAGCACACCCCTTGGAAAAAATAACTGAAATCAATCTCTTCCTGTAACCATCAATGAGTTTCTTACACCTCTCTACTGGAATTTTGGACCACTCTTCTTTGGTCAACTGCTCCAGGTCTCTCAGATTGGAAGGGTTTCTTTTCCCTACTGCTGTTTTGAGATCTCTCCACAGGTGCTCTATGGGATTGAGATCTGGACTCATTGCTGGCCAGTTCAGTACTCTCCAGCGCTTTGTCTTAAACCATTTCTGGGTGCTTATTGACATGTGCTTTGGGTCATTGTCCTGCTGTAAGACCCATGACCTCTGACGGAGACCCAACTTTCTGACACTGGGCCCTACACTGCACCAAATAATTATTTGGTAGTCTTCAGATTTCATAATGCCATGCACACAGTCAAGACATCCAGTGCCTGAAGCAGCAAAGCAATAAACATCAGCGAACCTCCAATATGTTTGACTGTAGGGACTGTATTCTTTTCTTTAAAGGCCTCATTTATTTTTCTGAAAACAGTAGAATGATGGGCTTTACCAAAAAGCTGTAATTTTGTATAGTCTGTCCATAGCACATTTTCCCAAAAGGATTTTGGCTTCCTCAGGTAAGTTTTGGCAAACTCCTATATGGCTTTTTTATGTTTCTGTGTCAGCAGTGGGATCCTCCTGGGTCTCCTACCATAGCGTCCCTTTTCATTCAGATGGTGACATATAGTGTGAGCTGACACATTTGTACCCTGTGCTTGAAGGTCAGCTTGAATTTGTCTGGAAGTTGATAGAGGTTCTTTATCCACCATTCGAACAATCCTTTGTTGAAATCTTTCATCCATGTTTCTCTTTCATCCAAGTTCAGAGAGATTAGCTACAGTGCCATAGGCTGTAAACTTCTTGACAATGTTGCACACAGTGGACATAGGAACATTAAGATCTCTGGAGATAGGCTTGTAACCTTAAGATTATCCATGCTTTTCCACAATTTTTGTTCTCAAATCCTCAGACAATTCTTTGCAGCTCTTTTTCTTCTCCATGCTCAATATGGCACACAGAGACACACAACAGAAAGGTTGAGTAAATTTTTCACCATTTTAACTGGTTGCCAGTGTGATTTCAATATTGTCAGCACCTGTTAATTGATACAGGTGAGTTTAATTACAAATTACAGGAGCAACCAAACTTGGAATGCAATTATTTCTTACAATTTTGAGAAGGTGCCAATAATTTTGTCCAGTCCATTTTTGGAGTTTTGCGTGGAATGTGCCAGATATGGTTTTTTGGGTCATACCAATAAAAACAAAAGAAATAAACACGAGAATGCCTAAACATTTGTAATTGCAACAATTTTCTGGGCGAAGTGGTGCATTATCTGACAGAAATGCTGGTGTGCCAATATTTTTGGCCATGACTGTATATACACATATATTGACATATATAGAAGTGTAAAACATGATGTGTGAAAACATGAAAAAACATATTTATGCAATATTAATTTTTAATTAAGTGTTATACTGTGTATTTACTATAAATATTTTACATTCCTATGTTCTGCACATAGCAGATGTTCTATGCATTTTTAAATAAATATTCCAATATATATCTGTATATATCTATACCTATATATACTTGTATCTATATATCTATCTATCTATCTATCTATCTATCTATCTATATATATATATATATATATATATATATATATATATATATATATATATATATATATACAGTATCTCACAAAAGTGAGTTCCCCCCTCACATGTTTGTAAATATTTTATTATATCTTTTCATGTGACAACACTGAAGAAATTACACTTTGTTACAATGTAAAGTAGTGAGTGTAAAGCCTGTATAACCATGTAAATTTGCTGTCCCCTCAAAATACCTCAACACACAGCCATTAACATCTAAACCGTTGGCAACAAAAGTGAGTACACCCCTAAGTGGAAATGTCCAAATTGGGCCCAAAGTGTCAATATTTTGTGTGGCCACCATTATTTTCCAGCACTGCCTTAACCCTCTTGGGCATGGAGTTCCCCAGAGCTTCACAGATTGCCACTGGAGTCCTCTTCCACTCCTCCATGACAACATAAAGGAGCTTGTGGATGTTAGAGACCTTGTGCTCCCCCACCTTCCGTTTGAGGATGCCCCACAGATGCTCAATAGAGTTTAGGTCTGGAGAAAAGCTTGGCCAGTCCATCACCTTTACCCTCAGCTTCTTTAGCAAGGCAGTGGTCATCTTGGAGGTGTGTTTAGGGTCGTTATCATGTTCGAATACTGCACTGCGACTGAGTCTCTAAAGGGAGGGGATCATACATGTTGGCATTCATGGTTCCCTCAATGAACTGTAGCTCCCCAGTGCCGGCAGAACTCATGCAGGCCGACCATGACACTCCCACCACCATGCTGTCACGCTCCTCGCTTTTGAGGCTCTGTTGCTGCGTTGCTTAGCAACATCCTTTGCCTCTGAAGCTGTCTCACTCTGCTGACACGCTCCCTGAAGCCATCCCATTCTACTGACATCACTCTGGGTTCAAATTCCGGCGTGTCCTTCACCTGATGCCCGTTTGTTTTTTCCTTGCTGTGGCTTTGTGAGTACTCATTTTGATACTTTGTTGCCTGATATTCTGTTAACGAACTTTGCTTGCCTGACCACGTCTCTGTTTAACCCCTTCAAACCTGAGGATACTCTGCTGCCTGATTTACTGTTTAAAAACTTTGCTTGCCTGACCACGTCTCTGTTTAACCCCTTCAAACCTGAGGATACTTTGCTGCCTGATTTACTGTTAACAAACTTTACTTGCCTGACCACATCTCTGTTTAACCCCTTCAAACCTGAGGATACTTTGCTGCCTGATTTACTGTTAACAAACTTTACTTGCCTGACCACGTCTCTGTTTAACCCCTTCAAACCTGAGGATACTTTGCTGCCTGATTTACTGCTAACAAACTTTGCTTGCCTGACCACGTCTCTGTTTAACCCCTTCAAACCTGAAGATACTTTGCTGCCTGATTTACTGTTAACAAACTTTGCTTGCCTGACCACGTCTCTGTTTAACCCCTTCAAACCTGAGGATACTTTGCTGCCTGATTTACTGTTAACAAACTTTGCTTGCCTGACCACGTCTCTGTTTAACCCTTTTTTAAACCTGAGTATACGTTACTGCCTGATATACTGTTAACAAACTTTGCTTACTTGACCACGTCACTCTCAGATAATCCCTCTCTAATCTAAATCTACCTTGTTGCTGGATCTTACGTTGCCAAATCCTTGCCTGCCTGACTACGTTTAATCCTGACCCCTTATCTTCAATCAAGCATCTTTGTGGTATTACTTGGATTACGTGAGTAACATCTCACCTTGTATTATTCTTTTCCAGAGAGGCTGTCGTGGGGTCAGGTCCTGGTTTATACTCAGTGTGCTAGTGTGTTGTTAATTATCATTCTAGCATTCGGGTCTGATTCGGGACTTCACCTAACCTGACACATGCTTAACTGTAGGCAAGACACACTTGTCTTTGTACTCCTCACCTGGTTGCTGCCACACACGCTTGACACCATCTGAACCAAATAGGTTTATCTTGGTCTCATCAGACCACAGGACATGGTTCCAGTAATCCATGTCCTTAGTCTGCTTGTCTTCAGCAAACTGTTTGAGGACTTTCTTGTGCATCATTTTTAGAAGAGGCTTCCTTCTGCAACAACAGCAATGCAGACCAATTTGATGCAGTGTGCGGCGTATGGTCTGAGCACAGGCAGACCCCCCACCCCTTCAACCTCTGCAGCAATGCTGGCAGCACTCATACGTCTATTTCCCAAAGACAAACTCTGGATATGACACTGAGCACATGCACTCAACTTCTTTGGTCGACCATGGCAAGGCCTGTTCTGAGTGGAACCTGTCCTGTGAAACTGCTGTATGGTCTTGCCCACCGTGCTGCAGCTCAGTTTCAGGGTCTTGGCAATCTTCTTATAGCCTAGGCCTTCTTTATGTAGAGCAACAATTCTTTTTTCAGATCCTCAGAGTTATTTGCCATGAGGTGCCATGTTGAACTTCCAGTGACCAGTATGAGAGAGTGTGAGAACGATAACACCAATATTAACACACCTGCTCCCTATTCACACCTGAGACCTTGTAACACTAATGAGTAACATGACACTGGGGAGGGAAAATAGCTAATAGGGCTCAATTTGGACATTTCCACTTAGAGGTGTACTCACTTTTATTGCCAATGGTTTGGACATTAATGGCTTGTGTTATTTTGATGGGACAGCAAGTTTACACTGTTATACAGGCTGTACACTCACTACTTTACATTGTAGCAAAGTGTCATTTCTTCAGTGTTGTCATATGAAAACATATAATAAAATATTTACATAAATGTGAAGGGTGTACTCACTGGAAATATTTATGAGTAAATAGAATATATTCTTCTATGTGAAGAACATTGGAATATGATGTATTCATATTTTCATGTCGAGTTAGCACACTTGAGAATATGCGATCGGGTTTGCGCACGAGTAAGGTGATTTTTACGTCCACTTTTTTGCTCTATTGACTTCCATGGGGGAATATGTGAACGAGCACCAGATCTTCTAAGTTCAGCTTTTTGCGTTTGGTGGGTTAGAGCACGAGCGGAAACAGTTTACTTTCAACTCATTATACGAGCGCTACCCGATACTTGCAAAAAGCTTACTTCTAGGGCAGTTAACACTTGAGTGGGAGCATTAAATAATGCTGCAGTTGTAATCTGGCTCAATGGGTTTCACTGCTCTGTCCATTCTGCTTGCTCTTAAACACCCAAGTAAATTGTGCTCAATATGCATAACATAGTACATTTCACAATATTAACAAATACCAGTTCACAAAATGAAATATTTATTTTTATTATTTTCCTGCTTTTCTGCTGTAAACTTAAGGACACAATATGATAATATGCAAACAAACATATAAATAATTATATATTTATATATAAAAAATATATACACAGATGTCTGATTTCCATGATCGCAAGTGCGCTGGGAAAATCAGAACAGGTGACAAGGATGTTTAAGAGGAACTATTCTAAATATCTACAAAGAGTGTTGCAAATTTAAGAGAAATTCACTATATTTGCTTCTGCATCAAAGAGGTTAAGATTGCAAGTTTTTTTGTGTGTTTTCACAAGCACTTAGATTTATAGGTTTTTATTAGGAATGGCGAGATTTCAATATGTTAAGTAACTTAGAACATAAAATGTCAACACATAAGGTGTAGGTGATAGATTTTAAGAGTTTAAGTAACATGCAAAATCATTTCTCATTTTACTGAACCAAAAGGTACAGAAATAAAACTGAAAAGAAAAAATAAGAAAATTGTGATTTTTTTTTGTAGAAAATGACTAAAAAACTGTATTTAAATGTGATTATTCAGAAATAAGAATTCAGAATAAAACACTAAACAAATTATGGTTCAAATATATGACCAACACATTAATGAATATAAATGCTTGTTTTTTTTATTCATTAATAAAAAAGAATAAAAAAGAGATATTCCCTCTTTTTTGTCCACTTTGAGCTATTACATGCAGCTGTCGTACTAAAAGCTGTTTTTAAAAAGTGCCTTTTATTTCATGAGAGTCTATAAATACATTGTCATTAAGTGCTTCTCACGTCTCTCAAAAGATTACTTGAAAGCTGAAATAAAACAAATTATTTTGGCATAGAGCCTTGGACTTGGCTTCTGCAAGAAACACAGAAGGTTTTTGGAGGGTTTAGCTGGAGAGACAGTTGGGAACACATCATTCCTATGTCTAATAAAGTCTAGTCTACTGATTAAGGGCTAGATTACAAGTGGAGCGCAATTTATCACTCTTGCTTGAGTGTTATATTCTGTAGACATAGGCTTTTTGCGCAGGTCGGGTAGTGCGCGTATTACAAGTTGAAATTAAAACATTATCTTAAGAGAGCTAAGCCGAACTTCGAATATCACAACCACATTAACTTATTCCCCCATATAGTTCAATGGAGAGTGAAAAGTGGAAAAAACCTAACACACTTATTCGTGCGCAAACCCGACATGAAATATGATGAATATTACATATTCCAATACACACACACACATATATATATATATGCTACGGAATTTGGCGGCGCTATAGAAATAAATGATAATAATAATTATATATATATATATATATATATATATATATATAAAATATTTCACAATAAATCACACTATCTGAATTTAAGCACAGCAAACAGGCTTATTCTGTGTGAAAGATTATACCATTGTTTCTGCACCCTGGTCCTGTGATATTCTGCGGATAAGAGTGTGTTATAAGGTACTTTGTTATAGATACATATATATATTTATAGGTATAGATATATACAGATATATATATATATATATATATATATAAATATCTATTTTAAAAAAGAACATATTCCACTATGTGAAAAACATTAGAATGTGAAATATTTACAGTAAATTCAAACTATAACACTTTATTAAATATGAATATTGCATAAATATGATTTTTTTGTTTTCAGCTACTTGACTGCAAAGGGCTCCAATGCGCATATATATATATATATATATATATATATATATATATATATATATATATATATATATATATATATATATATATATATATATAAAATGCACTGTTTTATTAGGGGGAAGGTACCAATATTCTACTTTACAATTTATTATTTATTATTTGGGTGCAGGCCCTGTTACACACATGAATTTACATCCAAAAAACAGAAACAGAGAAAAAAATAGAGAGAAATACGAAGAGGACACAGTAGTGTCCTCTCCAAAAAAGTCAGGGATTTCAGCACTCCATAAAATTATTAGAATAATTTAGTCAGTGACACATTAGAAAAATGTATTAAATTTATTATAAACATGTATTCTCAGCTTCAGCGTGAACTAAACAACTATAATGTGTGTGTGGTTTTCGCTTAGGGGACCCAGAAGTTGTTTAGTTCACGCTGAAGCTGAGAATACCTGTTTATAATAAATTTAATACATTTTTCTAATGTGTCACTGACTAAATTATTCTAATAATTTTATGGAGTGCTGAAATCCCTGACTTTTTTGGAGAGGACACTAATGTGTCCTCTTCGTATTTCTCTCTGTTTTTTGGATGTAAATTTATATATATATATATATATATATATATATATATATATATATATATATATATATATATATATATATATATATATATGTCTATATGTGTTTACATATGTATTTATGTGTTTACATATGTATTTATGTGTTTACATATGTATTTATGTCTGTAAACAAATATATACACATATAAATACATATGTTTAACATATAAACATATATAAAGTATCTCACAAAAGTGAGTACACCCCTCACATTTTTGTAAATATTTTATTATATATTTTCCTGTTACAACACTGAAGAAATTACACTTTGCTACAATGTAAAGTAGTGAGTCTACAGCCTGTATAACAGTGTAAATTTGTGTGGCCATTATTATTTTCCAGCACTGCCTTTACCCTCTTGCGCATGGAGTTCACCAGAGCTTCACAGGTTGCCACAGGAGTCCTCTTCCACTCCTCCATGATGACATCACAGAGCTGGTGAATGTTAGAGACCTTGCGCTCCCCCACCTTCCGTTTGAGGATGCCCCACAGATGCCCAATAGGGTTTAAGTCAGGAGACATGCTTGGCCAGTCCATCACCTTTACCCTCAGCTTCTTTAGCAAGACAGTGGTCGTCTTGGAGGTGTGTTTGGGGTCATTATCATGTTGGAATACTGCCCTGCAGCCCAGTCTCCGAAGGGAGGGGCTCATGCTCTGCTTCAGTATGTCACAGTACATGTTGGCATTCATGGTTCCCTCAATGAACTGTAGCTCCCCAGTGCCGGCAGCACTCAAGCAGGCCCAGACCATGACACTCCCACCACCATGCTTGACTGTAGGCAAGACACACTTTTCTTTGTACTCCTCCCTGGGTGCCACCACACACACTTGACACCATATGAACCAAATAAGTTTATCTTGGTCTCATCGGACCACAGGACATGGCTCCAGTAATCCATGTCCTTAGTCTGATTTTCTTCAGCAAACTGTTAGCGGGCTTCCTTGTGCATCATCTTTAGAAGAGGCTTTCTTCTGGGACGACAGTCATGCAGACCAATTGATACAGTAAGTGGCGTATAGTTTGAGCACTGACAGGCTGACCGCCCACCCCTTCAACCTCTGCAGCAATGCTGGCAGCACTCATACCTCTATTTCCCAAAGACAACCTCTGGATATGACGCTGAGCACGTGCACTCAAATTCTTTGATCGACCATGGAGAGGCATGTTCTGAGTGGAACCTGTCCTGTGAAACCGCTGTATGGTCTTGTCCACCGTGCTGCAGCTCAGTTTCAGGGTCTTGGCAATCTTCTTATAGCCTAGGCCATCTTTATGTAGAGCAACAATTCTTTTTTTCAGATCCTCAGAGAGTTCTTTGCCATGAGATACCATGTTGAACTTCTAGTGACCAGTATGGGAGAATGAGAGAGCGATAACACCACATTTAAAACACCTGCTCCCCATTCACACTTGAGACCTTGTAACATGACACCGGGGAGAGAAAATGGCTAATTGGGCTCAATTTGGACATTTCCACTTAGGGGTGTACTCACTTTTGTTGCCAACGGTTTAGATATTAATGGCTGTTATATTACAGTGCTTAGTTGTTTTTTTTTGTTTTTTGTTTTAATGTACTGAATAAACAATAAATAAATAAATAATAAATAAACAAAAAAAAATATGTTTTTATTTGGAATAAACCAGCGCTTTCTTGTCAGGTTTGTAAAGACAAGTTCCTATAGCTGTTCCTATATACTAGTTACCTTTAGTAGGAAGTACACAAATTATACTGCTTAATTTGTTTTAATTTAAACAGCATTATGTAAAAAAAATCATACATTAAAAAAGAAAAGTTAACATGTTTAAATGCTGAAAATTTATAAGTATGAAAGAATATTTTTGAGTTTAACATCCCTGTTAGTATTTTGTCTGTTAGAGCTGTCACTGTGATTAACTCACCTCAACTGAGGTAGAGAAATCCCCTACAGTTGGCTCTAGGAACTGCAATTGAGAAACCCTGTTTTAGTGTATCAGTTGATTTTTATTAAAAAAAAAAAAGGTTACCTATAATCTTTTATTTGTGTTGATATTAAGCCTGCTTAATGTTTTATCTCTTTTACAGTTGCCCACACAACTGTAAGCCATGTTAATTAAGGAAAATATTTGAGGATTAGTCTATGGACTGTAATTTACTCCTAATACAATGCCATTGCCACCGCTACAGTTTTATTAATTGCTCACTAACTTTTCTTTCCTACAGGTTGCTTATCCTTTAAGTAATTCTTACCTTTATTGCCAAGCCAGCTGGCGTAAGCTTTTCTTCATTCCTCTCACTTAAGCAGTCTTCTCCCATCAAAGAAGTGAGGTGCTGTAAGCATTCTGCATGCCCATAGGAAGCTGCCACGTGCAAAAGATTATTCCCGTTTTCATCATGAATTTGATCTAAATTATCAACAGCAATGTGTGGCTAAACAAACAAAAGAAAAGCAGGCAAAGTAAATACATATACATCTGAAAGAATTACAATGTTTAAAATAAAAGTACAAAACAAAATACAAAATAGTTTAAACGAAATAGGTCACTATCGATTCCTACTGACTATTATGAATATTAAAGGGACATAATACTCATATGCTAAATCACTTGAAAGTGATGCAGCATAACTGTTAAAAGCTGACAGGAAAATATCACCTGAACATCTCTATGTAAAAAAGGAAGATATTGTACCTCAAAATTTCTGTAAAAATCTTCTGTAAAAAGTTATCTTTCAGTTACTGCCCAGTTTTCAGTTACTGCCCAGGAAAAAGGAATAAATGAACAGTACCCAATCACCCAGTGCGGAGGTCATGAACTGTTTTACTGTGTTCTCATGAGATTTTATAGTAAACCTCCTTAAATTGAATAGGGAAATGGAGGTTCGCTCCATTGCAAGTCCTGGGACAGGTATTCTGATTGGCAACTTAAAGTCCTTTACAATTGGGTGTGAATACATTTTGAGGTAAAAACATAAATTATGCTTACCTGATCATTTTCTTTCCTTCTGATGGAAAGAGTCCACAGCTGAATTCATTACTTTTGGGAAATAAGAACCTGGCCACCATTAGGAGGCAAAGACACCCCAGCCAAAAGCTTAAATACCCCTCCCATTTCCCTCAACCCCCAGTCATTCTGCTGAGGAACAAGGAACTGTAGAAGAAATATAAGGGTGAAAAGGTGCCAGAAGAATAAAAAACAAAGACGCCCCACATAAAAAAAACGGGTGGGGAGCTGTGGACTCCATCGGAAGAAAAGAAAATTATCAGGTAAGCATAATTTATGTTTTTCTTCCTAAATGGAAAGAGTCCACAGCTGCATTCATTACTTTTGGGAAAACAATGCCCAAGCTATAGAGGACACTGAATGACAAAACGGAGGGTACAATAGGCGGCCCATTCTGAGGGCACAAGGCCTGGAAACCACTACCCATAGAAAAAACCCAGCTTCGTCCGAAGCTGAGAAAACAGGAAGGGAAAGGCCCCCAGGACACTGACCAGCAGATAGCACGGAAGCCTAGCTAAAGACCGCAACATCAGATTCAACTGAGCCAACAGTCCTCCGGGAGACACCGTCCCCCGCCACACATACTTTACTAAGGAAGGGAATCCCAGCCAAAACTCCCAAAGGAATAGGGCAAGGAAGAACCAAATGGAAACCGAAAGGTTACCACAAACGCCATAAAAGGAAAAAAATGGGTCCTGACATCAAGGGGAGGCAACGCCCAATCCAAATAGAAACTACAAGGTTTATTAACAGGAAGCAGGACAGAGAAAAGTTTCTCCCAACATCCTGCAAAGGATTGGAACAGCTAGCTAGCACACAATCAAGGCGCAAACAGCTGCAGCTGGTTTCAAAGAGCAACCCTTCACTTACCAGGCAGCAAGTCAAGCAGCGCCTATGAACAACTGAAAACGGAGACCAAACATCCTCCGAACTCAGAACACTGAAGTATTCAGGAAAATGTACCTGTAGCAGACCCAGACAAAGGTAAACACCTGAGTCAAGAACACACAGCCATCCTCAGGATGACACAAAAGAAAAACTTGCTAGAAGCGGAAACCAAAATGTAGAGTGCTAGACCTCCACTACAGAAGGCACACTCTAGGCAACCAAAACCGCCAGACCTACACATAGGTCTCAAGATAAAAGGAGAGCCCAGAACCTCAACGAGGACCAATTGCACCCCCAAGATCCAAGAAGAACAATGGATCTCATGACCTACATCCAGCCGGGCCAGCCCAAGCATCGGCAGGTCTGAAACCAGGGGATCAGAAAAACCCCAACTCAAAAAACAAGCGGAAAAATTGCACAGCCATTACAACATTGCACGGATGCCAACCCGAAACATTACATGGAGACCGTCGACAAGGCTGTAGACCTAAAGATCTAGCTAAAGACCCAACATAGACTCAAGGCGGAGCCAGCAACTCTCCAGATGGACAGAACAACCCAGAGAATGTACCTCTCTCCAAAATAGGTTAACCCGTCTGTCCCACCCTCCTGAAGACAGGAGAAGCCCTAAGATAGGGACCACACTTCCAAAAGAAGGATATAAGCCCCCCAAGACAAAGGGGGGCCAGCAAAAGGGCCGGAAGGACAGAGCACCTGCCCCCAGGACACAGCTATAAGCTGAACTGAGAGAACAATCTGCCACGCCCTGACCTGGAAGGAATCCCCTGAAGATTTTAACTTGCTAGCATACAGACAAGGTGCCATAGCTACAGTGGTTCCACAGCAAACCCTTTGCTTGCAGAGCAGCGAAGCCATCATACTATTTCAGCAAGCCGACCAAGGGAAACTGACCAATAGGTGAAAGGCAAGCCTAAGGGGCATCAGCACCAAGAAAAACATGGCCAACTGAACCAGGTCAACTAGTCCAAAGGACACAGCCCAAGTTTCCTGGAACTGAGGAACCCCGGACCAGCTCTAGATCCTAACAGTCCAGTACAACCCGCAACGGGATCCACAAAGGGAACGCTGAGTGAGAACCTCTGCCACCAGAAGGACCAGAGTGAGGAGAGGTCCAAGCCCCCAAAACAAACAAGAACCCGGAAACTGAAATCCCACGTCTGATATAAAAAACAGACCCCGGGAGATAACATACAATGTCCAAAAGAAAATGGACAACTAGAAAAACTCACAAGTCCCGACTAAAATACGAGAACACCCCTTTCCAGAGTCCAACACTCCAATGAGCTAAGGAAGCAAAGACTAAAAAAAAGTCACTAGAGTCCTAGCCTGAAATGGCCACGAGATGACCAAGAACAAGGGAATACCTCAAGGACAAGTCACTCGAGCAAAGGCTAGTCTCCACATCACCCCCATAAAATCAGAGGAGAAGATGAAAGAAGGATGCGGAGCATCCCCCAGCTCCGGGGAAGAAACCCTAAACATAGCTCAAAGAGACCACACTGCCCAGGTCCCCTTAAGGAACCCGAGGAACGGACAAAGTCCGAAAGGTCTCAAGAAGAGAACCACAGCAGGAACAAGTCCAAGGACAATTCCAGAGCCTTAGAAGGCCAAACCGCACAAAATGGCGGTAAGGAGGTGCTAAGCCCCCAATCCTCCCAAGAGAGGAAAGAAAGGCCCAGAGGAAATCGAGTAAAGAGAGTGATGCAGCGGAACTCCACTAACCCGTCAACCAGATTGAAGGCTGAATAAGGACTGACACAATCCTCCCTGCCATAAGGATCCTTTAGAGTGCTTAGCTGAACTTGTAAAGAAAACAAGAAAACACACAAATAATAATGTGAGCACTCAGCGCCCCACCGGACCAGCCAGGCAGAACAGACGCCACATGTCTGAATAAGCCACAGGACAGAAGATCTGAATCCCAGCAGGGCCAGCTGCAGCTGGGATCATAACTGTCAAGTTGCCAAAATCCTCCCTCAGAGGGGAAGTAAAACAGACAAACATAGGACTAACGCGTCCCTTAACAAACTTCCGAAGAAGCAACAAGAGAGAATCAATCCCAGAAGTTCCCGAAGGAAACACATAATCGAAATTAAAAGACATCCTAACCAGATAAAAAATATAAGGCAACCCGTAGGTTAACACCCAGGAAGAAAACAGGCATACTAACAAAAAAACTGGGAAAGAGCTCAATAAGCAGAAAATTTGGTAATTACGTCATCCCCTCATGTCTAATGAGGTGAGCCATTCGACGTAGAATACTGAGGATTCCCGTATCCGTTAAGGATAGGATCCTCTAATAACTCAAAAATGTGTCTGAGTAAAACGTGAAGATGCGCTATTCTGTAACGAAAGGCACAACACTCAGGAACAGCTACACCCGTGGGGAACTGTATAGGCCCATACAAGGCCGGTAGACTCAGGACGATCGGGCACAAGCACAAACGCGCACAAACGCAAATAAACATCTGGACTTTGCAGACGCATAATTACCAAAAATATGTGAAAGCAAAAATGAGCTGCAACCTCCGGGGGGAACAACTCGCCCTGAAAGGAAGGATAAACATAATCTGGGTTACCCGCATGTGTAGTAGTAGTGAGTGGTAGGAAAGTCGCCTCTCGGAGAACAGCACCCCCAGAGGCGGATGGCTCAGCAGACCCCTGATTCTCCGAGCCCGAGGAACACGGCGCTCTAATACGGCATATCCGGCATATCAAACATAAACATAACAAGTCAAAGAATCTGAATCTGAAATTTGAAGAGTCTCAGCATCAGAATCCTCCATAACTAGATAGAGAATATATAATAAAGGACTAAAGAAAAATGGCACCTGACACCCACAATGGCTGGGGCACTCCTAGAACCAGACACTAGCAGACTCTAATTTTTCGCCACACGGTCAGGAAAGCGGAAATGGAAGACCAGAACGTAAACATGTCCAGTTACATGGTGAACCGTACAGTCGGAAAAAAAAAACGCGCCCAACCATAAGGTCGCATCACTTCCAAAGGCCTTTATGTTCTAAGCCAAGAGCCCAGTTAACACTACACATAAGCAGATATGAATCACATAACAAACATGATTAAAAAAAACCCTGTTCAATAATCCCCCTCGGGAGATATTAACCCTCGATTCCAAGATACACAAGGAGCCTTACAGAGGTCCTATATTTACTTAATAAGTCCTGCAAGTCCTTATGGGAAACAAATAAATTACAGTACATTCTGATGAAGTAAAATTAAATGATCTTACCTGAATCTACGCCGTGGAACAGGAACACGGGCCCTTCAAATGTGACGCATAGTTGCAGCGCCTCCGCCATGGACTTGAGAGAAGAAAGCAGGCAGCGAACCGAAGTTTGACAACGCTGATTGCTTGTGGAGCTGTTAATATGAGTTGGGATGGTTTCGCAAAAAGACTCTCCCTGCATCTCCAGACTCTAACTTTCCTCCAGGCCCTCACTGAGAGACTGATAGGATTACTTAAAGCTCCCGTCCCAAGTCGAAGAGTACTATCCTCCATATGAGACAAAACTAACTTCTGACACTTCTCTGCAAACCTCCTGGGACGAAAGGCAAAGAATGACTGGGGGATGAGGGAAGTGGGAGGAGTATGTAAGCCTTTGGCTGGGGTGTCTTTGTCTCCTCCTATTGACCAGGTTCTTATTTCCCAAAAGTAATGAATGCAGCTGTGGACTCTTTCCATTTAGGAAGAAAATATCTTTCTGTTTTACATAGAGATATTCAGGTGATATCTAGTCAGCTTTTTACAGCTATGCTGCATCACTTTCAAGTGTTTCAACATTTGGGTATAATGTCTTTTAACATTTTTCTATATGACAAATGTACTGCATACTATTTTAAAAAACTGCTAACTTCTTAATTATCCCCATCTCATCTATTATAAAAAACACACCCTATAACAGATATAGATAGGTGTGTGTTTCTGCTCTAAAATATGTGATACATTGTTTTATCTCTGACGTCTATTTTTTAAGTTGAATCAGTTGTTTTTGAATAATTGTAGTAAAAGTTGTTTGAGATTGACATACTAAGGGGTAGATTTAATAAAGGGTGAGTGGACATGCCGGCCTTTAACATTGCACAAGCTTTTCTGGTGAAATGCTTGTGCAATGCCTCCCCCTGCACATTCATGGACAATCAGCCACTAGCAGGGGGTGTTAATCCTCCCGATCGTTAAGGAGCAGCAGTCTTATGACCGCTGCTTCTTAACTTCAGTTTCTGGTAAGCCGGAAACTTCGGGCAGAGACAGCAGCATCCGCTGCTTGTTAAATCCGGCCCATAGAGTTAAAACTTTACAACTGAATTAGGAGCTTTTGAGACCATAATATAATTAAACAGTGATTCTCTCCAGTAAAACCACTTACTCTAGTCATTGAAACATAGATTAGATTTAGTGATTTTAGTTTTTTTTCAAGGGAGATGTCCCTTAAGTACTTTAGAAATGACCTAGTTTTATGTTAAATATAAAGGATTGTTATTAAAATTTTTATAGATCAAAGTATAAATCCGGTGTACTTTTATATATTTTGAGTAATTGTTGGAGGAATCAGATATAGTTTTATAATTCGTTAATGAAACATAGAGGACATAAGGAACTAAAATTGTCTTAAATAACTAACACTCTATGTGAAGCATCAAAATAACCTGATAGATATAATTGTAATAACTATTAATATTATTATTATTATTATTATTTTTAAGTGTATTAGCTTTTCAGCGCCCTCTACACAAATTCTATCACTTTATCTACACACAGGAATCCTTAGAGGAGGTTCCATTAGAGTGGCTTACACTCCCCTAGCGCACCTTCATCTCTCTATCACTCTACATAACATATATAATCATACATTAGAATACTTACAAGGGTACATTACATATATAATCATACATTAGAATACTTACAAGGGTACATTACATATATGATCATACATTAGAATACTTACAAGGGTATATAACATATATGATTGATCATACATTAGAATACTTACAAGGGTACATAACATATATGATCACACATTAGAATACTTACATTAGCAAACTTTGAAAGGGGAGGCATATTCTGCCATCAAACAATTTCTAATAGATGCACTTTTTATATAAAATATAGGATCTACAGCTGATGAGCCTCTTAAACGTAATATAAGGATTAAAAAAACTATGACATAGGAGGTGTCTTTACTTCTTAACAATCACCTTTTACAAGAGCATCTTGTCCAAAATCTTCATATATTTAAATACTCCCTAAAAACCAAAGTTTTTAGAGAAACATAATATGTAGTCCTTTTAATCATAAATACAGCACTTAAAGCGACACTGAACCCAATTTTTTTCTTTTGTGATTCAGACAGAGCATGCAATTTTAAGCAACTTTCTAATTTACTCCTATTATAAAAAAAATTTCATTGTCTTGGAATCTTTATTTGAAATGCAAGAATGTAAGTTTAGATGCCGGCCCATTTTTGGTGAACAAACTGGGTTGTTCTTGCTGATTGGTGGATAAATTAACCTACAAATAAAGATAGCAAGAGAATGAATAAAATTTGATAAAAGGAGTAAATTAGAAAGTTGCTTAAAATTGCCTGCTCTATCTGAATCACAAAAGAAAAAATTGGGTTCAGTGTTCCTTTAATTTACACTACAATCTTATCACATCATCCATGTAATGCCCTCATATATCTAGATTCTACCTACCAGCACATTTAAAACCATAGATTTGTTCTCACAATATATTTTATTATTATTATTTTATTATTATTAACCTTTTAGCACCGTTATGGCATTGTATTCTGTCAAAACGGTGCTGGGCTTTAGCGCCATTAGGACAGAATACAACGTCATAGCCATTTGGCTACCCTGAAGCCAACGGCGCTTCCTGGATGTGATTGCGGTCTGGAGAGCGTGCCTAGCATCATAGAAAGGGTTAATAATAATAATATAACAATAATAGTTCATTTTGAAAGCAGATAAATCATTATATGTAGAGCAATCACACATTTTGGGAACCAGATTTTTTTTTCTTTTAGGACCTGTGGCTTCTTGACTTGTAAGATTTGTCAACCCCTGTATTGGAATTTCTCATTTCTATAAGTAAATAGAACGAACCAATGTTAAATTCTTTATTCCTCTGCAGTATATATATATATATATATATATATATATATATATATATATATATATATATATATATATATATAAAATGAAAAAGTAAAGAAAAATGTTACCCTCTCTTGGATATTTATTTCTTTAAATATATTCTTTATGTTTGATGACTGCATTTTTCTGTGGCAGGGAACCACATGCATACCAATTAAATTGTGTCTGTCTAAAATACATAACATATTTTTAAAAGACTTTGGCTTGTATTCAGCATGCTTTGGAGAAGACATCAAGCCCACTCAAATGAATGAGAAAAAAATATTCTTCAGCAACAACTTCAATAGCATATTGAATAAAAGTAACTATGCATGCAATTTATAGAATAGTGGTTTAATGAATCAGGGCCATATACAGATATTTTCATGATATATTGAGTATATGGCATCATTTTATGTATGTATGTTAAACTACACCATAACAGCATTGCTAATTTAAACAGGGTAATGCTTTTAAAAGTCTTTATTTCATGTAACACCAATAAAACGTTTTTATTTGAATGAGAAATTAAATAAATACACTTGTGTCCGTATTGTGATTTTCTATTTGCAAATAAATAAATGTAATGACTCTAACACAATTTGCAAGAACCTTGTTTAGAATGCTAACAGTAGCTTACAAAGAAGAAAATTAATAAAACATCTATCTCTAAAAAAACTGTAAATACAGCTTCAAGTCATGTGAATAATTTAATTACACGCATGACATTTTGAGTGCTTTTTCATTGTGAGGTCTAAATAAACCCTCTGCCTAGTAAGTTTGCAATATATAAGGATGCAACATCCCCAGGAGAGATTTATAGGGTTGCACAAAGAAACCAGAGGCAGAATAAGAGATTTGTCCATCAATGCTAACCCAATTTTGTGATAGATGAGCTAAGCTTGCTCCCCTCACTTCATGTTGTTAAGCAGTTTTTCGTTACTTTGGTAACCCATTATTAAAGAATCTAATCACCACAGCTTTTAGTTAGTAAAGTACTTTGCATGGGTCGCAAGATATTTGAGTCTTTGTTTTCAGCCTCTGTCCTGTGAACTGAAGCTACAAATAGCTGGCAAAAAGCACGTATGAATATTAATCAAAGCACAACAGACAGATCAGTGTTCCCACGGTGAGTCTATGACAAGCAGCTGATTTCATCTAGGCTAAGCTGTGACCAAAGCAGAATAATGTCAAAAGCTAAGTTAAATAAGCTTTACTGGAAAAGTTACTGAAATTAAAAAAAAAGAAATCCTAATATAAAACACCATTAAAAAAACTTTCACAAAACCTGATGTTTCATTTTTTGTTTCTTACATCATTAGGTTTAATGTTAAAAATGTGTAAACATCTTTGTTAGTTTTCCTGTCCAACTTTTTTTTCCAGTGAAGTTGGTTGTCATAAGCTGTGGTAACTAACCTACATAAGTGTATTTGATTTAATTAATTAACTGGAATTAAATTCTATTTTGATTAATTAATTTGGGTGGAAGTTGTATATACAGAAAACAAGCAACAAAGCTGCCTTGTGTGCTTACCAGTAATGAAATCTGTCCTTCTTTTACAATATTTAAAATACTTCTAATTTTCTTCATATCTTCACCTTTTTCATCTGAATAATTCCAGTTCAAATTACCGTTTAATCCATCTAGTTGGCTGTCTGTGGCTGTCGCCTGCAGATGGATAGCCCTGAGCTGGCAGTTAGGCACGGTCTTTTCAACCTTCGGTGCATGGGAATCTGATAGTGTCCTATTGAGAAAGCTCTTGTTCTGGTATTCAGGTTCATGAACAGAGCTGCACTGAATGCTGGATTGGGAAAGCTCTAATCCTCCAGATGAATGCCTATTCTGATCAAGGACATTAGGCTGAGCAGAGTTTTTAACAGGGGACAATACACAGTACTGTGTGACACTGGCTGGCAAGTTTTCTTGGTTCCCAGTAGGACCATTCTTTCCTTTGGACACTGGGTACATGCTTGACATCCGCTTTTCTGATGCCACCTTAGTAAAAAGTGTAAGCTGCTGGCTGGATTTGATATAAGGCACATCCAAAATCTCATCCATATCCAAGTCGTAATGCTCAAGCTCACCACGCAAAGCACTTGGTTCAATATTCTTGGTTTTAAAAGTTTCTTCATCTCCAGGAACTCTATCAGTGCTACAAGGGATGTTGCAGTCAACATTTTTTTTATTTTCTTCTTTCTCTTCTTTTTGATCATCACTTTCATTGTTTAGGGGACTCTCTGGTTGGTGTTTCAATGGGGAAACTCTTTTTACAGGCCGAAATTTACTGTATACATCTGCAATTCCTGTTGGCTTTTGAGCATTTCCAATAAGACCTGACACTCCACAGCTCCAGTTTGTGTTAGGAACTAGAAAGGAAAGGAAATACCAATTTGTCATTACATAAAGCACTTACATACACTGTTATACATAAAAGCAAATTTAAACATGGTCTAAAATTAATTTTATTTAAATATTTTAATTAAAATTGCATGACCTATCTGTATCATGAAAGTTTAATTTTGACTAGACTGTCTCTTAAAACACTAATTGCATACTTTTCCCTATACAGTTACAATTATGCAATTAAAAAAGTTAATAGCACAGTGACTTATCAGAACATTAATGAAATTTAACTTGTTGCTATCTATCATTCATAAATTGTTTGTTGGGTCTATAGGTCTACCAAAAACCTGGCAAATTTAAATCTCCACCACTTTAGCAAGAAGTTGACTCACACACATTCCAGATGTTTAACTACATGCATGAACTGATGCAACACATCAAAAACACTTAACGTGTCCAAAAGTGTGTGTATGTGTATTTCACTCATCTTGAATTCATTTTTATTATTTTTTTTTTACTTTAAAATTGGATTTTTCATGACTCATATATCCCAAATGTGTACTTGTATACACTTTCTATTTTAAATTTAGACTTCCATGCGTTTGACCTTTAAAAAATGAAATGCGGATATATTTTATTTGGAAATTTTCCTGGAAGTTTTAATTATTTTATTTATTATTTTACTTACAAATAAACTAGAAATACACAAGTTATCTTATCAGCATGATTTTCTTAGTATTATGTTAAGCTGGATCATTGTTTATTGAATTTGCAACTGAGTAGTTTTACACATTTCCCAGTTAATAACATTTTCTCCAAAACATTTTATCCAAAACATAGACAAGTCTATGGGGCCGATTTATCAATGTCTGTCCGACATGATACGCTGTAGCGTATCATGTCCGACAGACATCTCTGAATGCTGACAGCATATGCTGTCTGCATTTAACATTGCACAAGCAGTTCACCAGAACTGCGTGTGCAATGCCACCCCCTGCAGATTTGCAGCCAATCGACCGCTAGCAGGGGGTTTCAATCAGCCCGATCATATAAGATCAGACGGATTGCAGACCGCAGCCTCAGAGGCAACAGACCAGTTATGGAGCAGCGCAGAAACAGGGGCATCAAGCTCTATTCGGAGCTTGATCATTCGGCCCCTATGCCTCACCTTTTTACTTCAATCTGCTTATAGGCAGAATCCTTTTTAGCCATAGCATTGCTGTTTGCACAGCTTTTAAGCTTAGCAGGGTTAGTACAGTGATTCAGAACAATCCCAGTACAGCCCATTTCATGGTGTTTGCCACTCATCAGCTGGGAGCAGGGGCAGATCCAGAGCCCAATATCGGGAGGGGCAACGTGGCAGATTATCTTGTTGCAAAGTAACCTATCATTTTTACAAAACTATAGCTATTACTTCACACTCCAACATCCTCCAGCAATGCTTATACATGTATTGTATTAAGTAGTGAAATTATGGTGGGATCTAAACATTGTGCCCTGGGCAAACCAACTCATAGGGAATTATTTATGAAACAACACTGGAGAGAGGATGTTAAATTATAGCAAATAAACACAAAGAGCCAGGATTCTAATAATGGGCAGCATAATGGGCACACATGCCCAATGTTATATATGTGGGCTGGATACTGGGCATTTGCACCCACAGTGCTATTAGTAGGCAGCATTCTGGACTGACAATCCTGGGATCTACAATTTAGTATTAAAATAGTGCTATACATGGGCAGTACCATGGGCACACATAGGGCAATATATATGTAAGTAATATGTATATTTGGGCAGTAATATGGTTAAGTGCCAGGTGGTATACATGAGTAGTAATGAGTGCTATATATGGACAAAAATGTGGCTTGTCAATTGTTTATGCTACAGGGAAAAAAAACTAACATGACATTTGGTCACCAAACAATTAATATTAATACAAAATTTATTAAACTACATAAAAAACTAGCATGAAAAATACACATTTTTTTCATGATAAAAAAGATATATAGTTTAACCCCTTAGTGACCACAGCACTTTTCAAGTTTCTTACCGTTTGGGACCAGGGCTATTTTTACATTTCTACAGTGTTTATGTTTAGCTGTAATTTTCCTATTACTCATTTACTGTACTCACACATATTATATATATATTTACTATAAAAAAATTATAAAATATGAGGAAAAAATGGAAAAAAACACACTTTTTCAAACTTTGACCCCTAAAATCTATTACACATCTACAACCACCAAAAAAACACCCATACTAAATAGTTTTTAAATTTTGTCCTGAGTTTAGAAATACCCAATGTTTACAATGGTTTTTTTTTTTTGCAAGTTATCAATAAGTACAAGTAGCACTTTGTTATTTCCAAACCATTTTTTTCCCAAAATTAGAGATAGTTACATTATAACACTGATATCTGTCAGGAATCCCTGAATATCCCATCACATGTATATATATTTTTTTTTTAGTAGATAACCCAAAGTATTACTTTTTGGTAATTAGAAGGCCGCTAAATGCCGCTGCACACCACACTTGTATTATGCCCAGCAGTGAAGGAGTTAATTAGGTAACTTGTAGGGAGATTGTAGGGTTAATTTTAGCTTTAGTGTAGTTTAGTAGACAACCCAAAGTAATGATCTAGGCCATTTTGGTATATTTCATGCCACCATTTCACCGCCAAATGCAATCAAATAAAAAAAATTGTTAACTTTTTCACTAACTTTAGGTTTCTCACTGAAATTATTAACAAACAGCTTGTGCAATTATGGCACAAATGGTTGTAAATGCTTCTCTGGGATCCCCTTTGTTCAGAAATAGCAGACAAATATGGCTTTGGTGTTGCTCTTTGGTAATTAAAAGGCCGCTAAATGCTGCTGTGCACCACACTGGTATTATGCCCAGCAGTTAAGGGGTTAATTAGGTAGCTTGTAGGGTTAATTTTAACATAAGTGTAGAAATCAGCTACCCACCTGACATATCCCACCCCGATCCCTCCTTGTCCCCCCTCAAACAGCTCTCTTCCCTCCCTCACCTCACACTTGTCACCGCCATCTTGAGTACTGGCAGAAAGTCTGCCAGTACTAAAATAAAGCTTTTATATATATATATATATATATATATATATATATATATATATATATATATTATTATTATTATTATTTTTTTAATTTATCTTTTATTTATTCTGCAGTGTTGGATCCCCCTTAGCCCCCAACCTCCCTGATTCCCACCAAACAGCTTTCTAAGCCTCCCACCTCTACCTATTTGCCACCATCTTTGGTACTGGCAGCTGTATGCCAGTACCCAGCTTTTTATTTATTTTTTGGCAAAAAAAGCCAATTTTCTGTAGTGTAGCTGCCCCCCTCAATAGTCTACCCCCTCCCCCTCCCAGATCCCTTTCTTAACATTTATTAACCCCCCCTTTCCCTCTCCCTCCATCCCATCACCTTCAATGTATTTAATTTTAAAGTACTAGCACGCGCGCACACTCCCACCTGCCCCCGGCACGCTTCCAACCACTTGTGCGCACCAGGTCAGGAAGTGATCCAGCAATGGGCCGCCCACCCGCCTCCCTGCTATGGCTCCCACCCACCAACGATCGGCACCATCACTGGCCGAGGCAGAGAGGGCCACAGAGTGGCTCTCTGCATTAGTGGGAAAAAAAAGGGTATTGTAGTGATGCCTGCAATACCTTGAAAGCGGCTGGAAGCGATCACGATCACTTCCACCGCATGAAACCCCTGAGGACGTACAGGGTATGTCCTTGGTCATTAAGTGACAGTTTTTGTAGTGCGTACCCTGTACATCCTTAGTCGTTAAGGGGTTAAAAATTTTGTATTAACTTTTCTCTTTGGTGCCTAAGAGTGTGTGAGTTCTTTTAGTACTAGGTCCACACAACGTGAAAAAAGGTAATGTTGGCTTAAAAAAAGCGGTAAACACATAAACATGCAGACAGACACAAAAAGCGATACATTGGAGATGAAGTTAAAAATCTTGAGCTCCCTGAAACAATACCCTCTGCCTACCCAAACAGAAAACTGTCTTACTCAAAACTGTATACACATTTGATAGTAAAGAAAAATAAAGTGGATTGGGACTAAAAAGCAGGGGTTAATCAGTGATATTAAAAATATCAACACACATATATTGCAAAAATAATATAGCACAGCATTTTCCACTCTAATCAATTACCTTAAAAACCTCAATGCACATTCACTGGTAAAATAATATAGCACAGTATTTGCCTGGTTGCAAAATACAAATAATCTTATACAGGAATATCTCCCACTATTTAATAAGAAAGCCTTTAATCACAGTAATGTATGTATATATATATATATATATATATATATATATATATATTTAATATAATTTTAATTGAGGGAAAACAGGCATAGACAGTTTGCCCAAATGGTTAATGAGTGCTATATATGGACAAAAATGTGGCTTGTCAATTGTTTATGCTACAGGGAAAAAAACTAACATGACATTTGGTCACCAAACAATTAATATTAATACAAAATATATTAAACTACATAAAAAACTAGCATGAAAAATACACATTTTTTTCATGATAAAAAAGAATGTTTTATAAAAATCTATATATAGTTTAACCCCTTAGTGACCACAGCACTTTTCAAGTTTCTTACCGTTTGGGACCAGGGCTATTTTTACATTTCTACAGTGTTTATGTTTAGCTGTAATTTTCCTATTACTCATTTACTGTACTCACACATATTATATATATATTTACTATAAAAAAATTATAAAATATGAGGAAAAAATGGAAAAAAACACACTTTTTCAAACTTTGACCCCTAAAATCTATTACACATCTACAACCACCAAAAAAACACCCATACTAAATAGTTTTTAAATTTTGTCCTGAGTTTAGAAATACCCAATGTTTACAATGGTTTTTTTTTTTTTGCAAGTTATCAATAAGTACAAGTAGCACTTTGCTATTTCCAAACCATTTTTTTCCCAAAATTAGAGATAGTTACATTATAACACTGATATCTGTCAGGAATCCCTGAATATCCCATCACATGTATATATTTTTTTTTTTAGTAGATAACCCAAAGTATTACTTTTTGGTAATTAGAAGGCCGCTAAATGCCGCTGCACACCACACTTGTATTATGCCCAGCAGTGAAGGAGTTAATTAGGTAACTTGTAGGGAGATTGTAGGGTTAATTTTAGCTTTAGTGTAGTTTAGTAGACAACCCAAAGTAATGATCTAGGCCATTTTGGTATATTTCATGCCACCATTTCACCGCCAAATGCAATCAAATAAAAAAAATTGTTAACTTTTTCACTAACTTTAGGTTTCTCACTGAAATTATTAACAAACAGCTTGTGCAATTATGGCACAAATGGTTGTAAATGCTTCTCTGGGATCCCCTTTGTTCAGAAATAGCAGACAAATATGGCTTTGGTGTTGCTCTTTGGTAATTAAAAGGCCGCTAAATGCTGCTGTGCACCACACTGGTATTATGCCCAGCAGTTAAGGGGTTAATTAGGTAGCTTGTAGGGTTAATTTTAACATAAGTGTAGAAATCAGCTACCCACCTGACATATCCCACCCCGATCCCTCCTTGTCCCCCCTCAAACAGCTCTCTTCCCTCCCTCACCTCACACTTGTCACCGCCATCTTGAGTACTGGCAGAAAGTCTGCCAGTACTAAAATAAAGCTTTTATATATATATATATATATATTATTATTATTATTATTTTTTTAATTTATCTTTTATTTATTCTGCAGTGTTGGATCCCCCTTAGCCCCCAACCTCCCTGATTCCCACCAAACAGCTTTCTAAGCCTCCCACCTCTACCTATTTGCCACCATCTTTGGTACTGGCAGCTGTATGCCAGTACCCAGCTTTTTATTTATTTTTTGGCAAAAAAAGCCAATTTTCTGTAGTGTAGCTGCCCCCCTCAATAGTCTACCCCCTCCCCCTCCCAGATCCCTTTCTTAACATTTATTAACCCCCCCTTTGTATTGTAGTGATGCCTGCAATACCTTGAAAGCGGCTGGAAGCGATCACGATCACTTCCACCGCATGAAACCCCTGAGGACGTACAGGGTACGTCCTTGGTCATTAAGTGACAGTTTTTGTAGTGCGTACCCTGTACATCCTTAGTCGTTAAGGGGTTAAAAATTTTGTATTAACTTTTCTCTTTGGTGCCTAAGAGTGTGTGAGTTCTTTTAGTACTAGGTCCACACAACGTGAAAAAAGGTAATGTTGGCTTAAAAAAAGCGGTAAACACATAAACATGCAGACAGACACAAAAAGCGATACATTGGAGATGAAGTTAAAAATCTTGAGCTCCCTGAAACAATACCCTCTGCCTACCCAAACAGAAAACTGTCTTACTCAAAACTGTATACACATTTGATAGTAAAGAAAAATAAAGTGGATTGGGACTAAAAAGCAGGGGTTAATCAGTGATATTAAAAATATCAACACACATATATTGCAAAAATAATATAGCACAGCATTTTCCACTCTAATCAATTACCTTAAAAACCTCAATGCACATTCACTGGTAAAATAATATAGCACAGTATTTGCCTGGTTGCAAAATACAAATAATCTTATACAGGAATATCTCCCACTATTTAATAAGAAAGCCTTTAATCACAGTAATGTATATATATATATATATATATATATATATATATATATATATATATATATATATATATATATATATATATATATATATTTAATATAATTTTAATTGAGGGAAAACAGGCATAGACAGTTTGCCCAAATGGTTAATAATTTACAAACATCAAGGCTTATTACATAACACAAAGAATGTGGTACATTATTATAGGAGCAAACCTCAACACCTCCCTCTTTTTTTATTTTCTTATCCCCTCCTGGAGCAGCATAGGCCTCTCATGGACCTAAATGTAACACTTTGGTGTGGGGATTTATAAGGAGAATTGACCACTCTTGGGCCAATACATTATAAACATGCCTCTCCTGCCAATCCGGACCACATAAGGGTCCATATAGTTTTAAAATCAAATAAGAGAGTAATAAAGCTAATAAGATTATCAGAAACAAGATATAAGAAGCTACTAGGCCACCTTTGGGCCAATGGGATAAATTATAGAGTGTGGTTTCAGAGAACCTCTATGTGTCTGTTGCATTTACATTAAGTAATAGTCAATGTGCATGCTAGAGATCACCTTTATACAATACTATGTGCGCTGGGTATATGCTTTAGGTAAAGTGTGCAGGCACCATTTGATTATGCATTGTAGGATAAATAGCGTAAGCCAATTAAGATTGCCAGTTTTGTAAGTCAAGCCCTTGCAGGAAGCAATAATTTTCAGGAGACATCGTACTCATCTAGTATATACATAGCAGGCACAGATCTAGGTAAGCAATAAAAATGTCCTCAAGTATTAGGTTATGACACACATGTCCCTCAATCTATATCTGTTGAAATACTACTACCTGTTGAAACACTACTAAAATATCTACTAACTGATCCTCAAGATATCTAGATATTGCAACAAAGTTTTTTAACATGTGAGGTACCTACAGTGAAGGGCATCTACCTAGTACATACTACCCCAAGAAGAAGCATCATTGACATAACATTAATTAACATACATTTTAGAGACAGTAAATATCAAGGGGAAGATTTTCTATTACACATACAGGAACTACAGGTTAACAGCTTGTGGCAAGGTTTACCTCACTCTACCTTCCCCCTTTAGCCAAGTATTAAGCGTTTCAGAGATGAGACAGAACATGAAAAAAACAAATCTCAGCTGATTTACTCATATAGAGATAAACTATCATAGGGTAAATACAGTGCCATAAAAGGCAAATCAAATTTTAAACATCAGCTATTCCCCAGAACAGGTCAAATAACCAGTTGACAATGTATACACTGCAGGTGATGTAATGTAAGGCAGTCATACAGCATGTTCCTGAAAGTAAGACAATTTTAATGCACTGAAATAAATGTAGAACTGAACTAAATAGCGCATCAGATACTTTTGTCGCATCTTCATAAAAGTCAGTCTCAGTGAACCGATAATGTAGATATTCTGGGAACGTAAGATGGGGCAAAACCCCTATCCCACTCCAGCTCTTACGATCTGGCTATCTCCAATTGTTATTTCAAGTACGGGCCAAAGGAGCATAAGATTTCTCATGTCAGCGACCAAATCTAACCAGGGCGGACTACCCTCAATTGCCATAGCAGGCTGTGGGCTGGGTTCCAACAAGTCCCCGAGGCTCTCACTGTGATCTAGACGACTGGCCGCAACCCCTTCGCCAGCAAGTAAGAGCGAGGTCTGGTTCTGCTTTGCTAGCACTGGAGAGATGGTCGACTCGCATTGTAGAGCAGTCACTTCATCCGGGCCATTAGTGGGAGATCTCACTTGCTGCAAGGCCTCATCCTGCAATAGCCGGGGAGCAGCCGGCACAGTTGAATTATCATCCGCAAATGTCTGCTGGCACCCCAGTGACAAGGAGCCCTGGGTAGGCAGCTTCACGGGCAGCGTTATGTTGAGAAGCGTTGCAGCTCTCACTCCATCTGGCCTCCAGCGAGCTCTTTCTCCCTCCACAATTGAAACGAGGGCATCAAGTCGCTGGCACATGTTGCGTTCAAAGTCGGCAAGGAGATCTTTAAACACACCATAAGTTCCCTTCATGCTGAAGAGGTTCTAGATTCAGTTAGTTCCAAATAGTAGCAGGGGAGAATATACTTAATTCTCCTAATACCCGGTTTCCCGGGGGGGGGGGGTGCGATTTCTTCACCACGAGGGCCTTGCAGAACCTCAGCAGACCGGCTTGTGGGGCTCCATGATATGCAAAAATAGTCTTGTCCAAATCAGCAAAGCTTGCTCTTTCATTTAATATAAAACTCTGTGTTGGATGGCATCAGTTAAGTTAGCTAATTTGGTTTAAAGTAAGTCACTCAGACGGAGCTCCCATAATAGCAGCCATCTCTGGCCAGAGCCCGGACACGCCCCCCTACTGTGAATAATTTTAAAAGATTTATTGACATATTATTTTAGCAATAAGTGTGAAGTGAGATGTTTAAAGTCACTCTATATGCTTTTTAGAGCCAATCCAGTTTATCTTTAATTAGTTAATATAATTATTTAACATAGTAGGAAAAAATTATGGAACAAGATGCAGGACACCTGAAATCCCTGGATGCACTGCAGTAGCTACAGGCAGCAGCTAGCAAAACCAACTTCTCACACAGGCAGTAACACCAACTTCTCACACAGGCAGTAACACCAACTTCTCACACAGGCAGTAACACCAACTTCTCACACAGGCAGTAACACCAACTTCTCACTCCTATCTGGACAAAGGAAGCTTTAGAGTTAGCGAGGCCTTAGGCAATGCTTAAATATGAGGCCCTGCTTATGTTTGACCCATGAAATATATACATTCATTCTACACCTGCTTGCGCAGAAGACATTGCCCTTTCATCTTCATTCATTTATAATTTATGTTATTGTGTACAAAATTTCTCAGAAAGAAGACAGAGTGGAAAGTGAAAAGAAGGGAAAGAGAGAAGGAAGGGAGACAGAGAGGAAAAGAGAGAGTGATGGGAAAGAAAAAAATAAGCAAAAATAGAGCGTGGAGAGAGAGTGGACAGGGAGAGAAAAAAAGGGAAAGTGGGAGAGAGACAGTGGCAAAAGAGTAGGAAAGAAGAAAGGAGGGAAACAAAGCTGAGGGGAGAGAAAAGAACAGATAGAGATATACAGTATGCATGTTTTTATATATACATATACAAGTATACCTCACTTTACAGCACTTCACTTTACAGCGCTTCCCCTAATACAGCGCTTTTTGGAGCTGAAGTTCAACCTCCGAGGATTTTGAAACAGTGCTGTAATCATCATGAGATTGCGAGAAAAGTGACTGGCACCATTTGTTATGCTTAGTTCACTATGTTTACAGCATTACAGTGCAATCAGTGCAATAGTCTGGCAAATTTTACTATAGTAATTGTCACTATTTTACAGGTACAGTATTTATTGAATCCTAATTGAATACTGTGCTGTGCTAGTGTTAAACTAAACTTAGCACTATTGCACTCCTAATATATGTTAGTTCAAACATGTTTTCAAGTTTTTAAACACACTAGCAAGTGAAAATAAAGCTAAAACTGCCTTGTTTCACTTTAAGGCGGTCTTCACTTTACAGTGGGGTTCTGGTCCCTAACCCGCTGTATGAGCGGGGTATACATATATATATATACTGTATACATTTACACACACACATACACAGAGAAAGATAGAAAGATGATAGATAGATAGATAGATCGATAGCCAGATCACCTCAAGGTTACAATGAAGATCAAATATACAGAACAGATAGATTCAATATAGACAGACAGACATATAGATAGATTAGATAGACAGGCAGACAGACAAATAGAAAGACGATAGGTAAAACAGCATATTGGCTATGCCGCCTAGTGGCCTACAAACAGTGATCATCCCTCAATATATGACTGAATTACAAATGGAGAGCAATTGATAGCGCAGGATACATTATCCTGCCCTCAGTTCCATGCCAAGAATAACATATAGGCCTCTATTTATCAAGCCGTCAACCGCAAATACGCTGGAATTCCGCAGCGTATTTGTGGCGAGCCTGATTCGCCTTAGTTATCAAACCCTACAGACCGGCAAAAGTAGAATTTAATGACGTAACATACGATCCGCCAGACTCAGTCCGACACAGATCAATGCTTATGTCACTACAGATGTTCCGAATGAAAGTTTGGCACAATCTGACTACTTTTGCTAGTTTTCAAATAACTACCAGATACGCTCTGCACTTTTCCGGCCCAGCGTACCTGGTTTTCAATCCGCCGCCCTGGAGGCCGCAGATACCATAGGAATCAATGGGAGCCGGAAAGCAGCGAGAGCTCATGTTCGCTGCTGCCCGATATCCCATTGATTCCTATGGGAATGTCTACACCTAACACCCTAACATGTACCCCGAGTCTAAACACCCCTAATAAGCCTCCCCCTACACCGCCGCCACCTACATTATACTTATTAACCCCTAAACCACAGCTCCTGGACCCCGCCGCAACTAAATAAAGTGTTTAACCCCTAAACCGCCGCTCCCGGAGCCCACCGCCACCTACATTATATTTATTAATCCCTAATCTGCCCCCCCTACACCGCCGCCACCTACAATATATTTCTTAACCCCTAATCTGCCCCCCCACACTGCCGCCACTCTATTAAATGTATTACCCCTAAACCTAAGTCTTAAAACTAACCCTAACACCCCCTAACTTAAATATAATTTAAATAAATCTAAATAAATAATTCCTATTTAAAACTAAATACTTACCTATAAAATAAACCCTAAGCTAGCTACAATATAACTAATAGTTACATTGTAGCTATCTTAGGATTTATTTTTATTTTACAGTCAACTTTGTATTTATTTTAACTAGGTACAATAGTTATTAAATAGTTATTAACTATTTAATAACTACCTAGTTAAAGTAAATACAAAAGTACCTGTAAAATAAAACCTAATTTAAGTTACAATTACACCTAATACTACACTATAATTAAATTAATTACCTACATTAACTACAATTAAATAAAATTAAATAAAATTATCTAAAGTACAAAAAAACAAACACTAAATTACAGAAAATAATAAAATAATTACAAGATTTTTAAACTAATTACACCTACTCTAATCCCCCTAACAAAATAAAAAAGCCCCCCAAAATAAAAAAAGCCCTACCCTACACTAAATTACAAATAGCCCTTTTAAGGGCTATTTGTGGGGCATTGCCCCAAAGTAATCAGCTCTTTTACCTGAGAAAAAAATTACAATACCCCCCCAACATTAAAACCCACCAACACTAACCCTTTGAAGATCACCCTACCTTGAGACGTCTTCACCCAACCGGGCCGAAGTGCTCAACAAAGCCGGGCGAAGTGGTCCTCCAGACGGGCAGAAGTCTTAATCCAAGCCAGGCAGAAGAGGTCCTTCAGATGGGCAGAAGTCTTCATCCAGGCGGCATCTTCTATCTTCAATCCTATTGGCTGATCCAATCAGCCAATAGCATGCAAGCTCAATCCTATTGGCTGATTGGAACAGCCAATAAGATTGAACTTCAATCCTATTGGCTGATTGCATCAACCAATAGGATTTTTCCTACCTTAATTCCGATTGGCTGATAGAATCAGTCAATCAGAATTGAAGGGACGCCATCTTGGATAACGTCATTTAAAGGAACCTTCATTCTGCCCGTCTGGAGGACCTCTTCTGCCCGGCATGGATGAAGACTTCTGCCCGTCTGGGGGACCACTTCGCCCAGCTTCGTTGAGGACTTCGGCCCGGTTGGGTGAAGACATATCAAGGTAGGGTGATCTTCAAGGGGTTAGTGTTAGGTTTTATTAAGGGGGGATTGGGTGGGTTTTAGAGTAGGGTTGGGTGTGTGGGTGGTGGGTTTTAATGTTGGGGGGTATTGTAGTTTTCTTTTCAGGTAAAAGAGCTGATTACTTTGGGGCAATGCCCCGCAAAAAGCCCTTTTAAGGGCTATTTGTAATTTAGTGTACGGTAGGGCTTCTTTATTTTGGGGGGCTTTTTATTTTATTAGGGGGATTAGATTAGGTGTAATTAGTTTAAAAATCTTGTAATTATTTTATTATTTTCTGTAATTTAGTGTTTGTTTTTTTGTACTTTAGATAATTTTATTTAATTGTAGTTAATTGTAGTTAATGTAGGTAATTAATTTAATTATAGTGTAGTGTTAGGTGTAATTGTAACTTAGGTTAGGCTTTATTTTACAGGTACTTTTGTATTTATTTTAAATAGGTAGTTATTAAATAGTTAATAACTATTTAATAACTATTGTACCTAGTTAAAATAAATACAAAGTTGCCTGTAAAATAAAAATAAATCCTAAGCTAGCTACAATGTAACTATTAGTTATATTGTAGCTAGCTTAGGGTTTATTTTATAGGTATGTAGTTTTAAATAGGAATTATTTATTTAGATTTATTTAAATTATATTTAAGTTAGGGGGTGTTAGGGTTAGTGTTATACTTAGGTTTAGGGGTTAATACATTTAATATAGTGGTGGCGGTGTAGGGGGGGCAGATTAGGGGTTACTATGTATAATATAGGTGGCGGCGGTATAGGGGGTGGAAGATTAGGGGTTAATATGTATAATGTAGGTAGCGGCGGTATAGGGGGCGGAAGATTAGGGGTTAATATGTATAATGTAGGTGGCGGTGGGCTCCGGGAGCGGCGGTTTAGGGGTTAAACACTTTATTTAGTTGCGGCGTTTAGTTAACAGTCCGCTACTCATCGCCCCGTACTTGGTGCGCGGCTTTTTGACAGCTTTTTTTGCTAATTTTGGAGAACGTATTAAAGTCTGCGGCAGCGATGTTAGGCGAGCGTATTGGTGCCGGCGAATGCAGGTAAATTGACAGGATGATAAATAGAGGCCATAATCTGCTGTTACAAATGGATGGTAAAAATGATTAACAAGAGAATACTTTTAAGTGGTGACTTACATGTTGCACTAGAATACAATACAAAAGACCACTAAAAAATGTTGAGCTGAAGTAAACCATTAATGTTTGATGTGTGTGTTTGTATATATGTGTATTTGTGCATACATAGGTATATATATATGTAGGTGTGTAGTGCTTTACATACATTTCAATAAAATATAATAGTATATAACAATGAAGAACTTTGATAGCCGACATTGTTTTTTCAGCGTAACCCCCCTAGAACTCTGTTATGTGAGGGATTGAGGGGTGTGAGGGATTGAGGGGTGCGTGCCCTAGACTATCGCTTAAGTTATAAAATATTACTTTTGACCTGTAATTTAAGTGCAAAAATAGAAGTGCAATTACTTGAACTTGTTAACGCACAATAGTGTTAATAATTTTGTGCTCTAGCCCATAGTGTTTACCACCACCACTCTACCCAGTACATGCCAAGACTCCACTTACTCCACACTCTACACATCCATGGTGTTTTAGCTTTCGCACAAACACTGTCAGAAAAAAATGTTTAACACGCGCAGGTTAGAGTGCATATTACAAGTTGAAAGTAAATAAATAGTTTGCAGGCAAGCGAAACCCGGCACACTAACTTCAGGTCTTTGGATATCAGGACTGTGCAAAAGGGACAATCTACACCCGATTAAACATTAATCCATACCTTTGATTAACAAAAGATAAACGTTAATTGGCAAGTTGTTTAAAATTGAATGCCCTATCTGAATCATGAAAGTTTAATTTTGACTTGACTGTCCCTTTAAGTGCAAGTTAAACCAATTAAAAATTTATTTGAGATGAGGAATGAGAAAGGTAATTCATGTTAACAAAAGCTATGGATTGAGGAAAAAAACTGTACAGGTTTCATTTTTTTACAGGTGTTAAAGCTCTTAGTCTAGTTCTTATTTTATGGTTATAATTAGCGTACAAATTCTAAAATGATTTATTTATTCACGCAGACACAGATATATACCTTAAAGCATTGTAACCATCTCTAATAGAAAGTCTATGTATTATCTCCAGCCCCAGTTCTCTGTGGCAGCCCAGTGACAAGCTTTTGTATCCATACACCTCGCTTGAGTATCACAGTTATGTAAACAGATACTGTATGTGTTCAAAGTGAACAGCTTCTTCTTAAGATTCTATCTTGTAAAATGTTTTACCATGTTTAATTGCTGGCCTTGGATACGCATAATAAAAATCATTTCACATAAATAAAAGTAATAAAAAATAAGTACTGTTCTATTTTATAAATGACAAAAACGTTGCCTTTATAAGTCCCTTTAAGGAGCAGAATAATTTCCCATGAATGATAATGAGAGCACAGGAAGCAATAATTAGTTTTGCAAAGAAACTTATGATGAATATATTTGCTTGTGATGATCTCAGTCTTAACCTGTTGCTCAAAAATCCCACATTTTCCTTATGGAGAAAATATATATATGGAAATTCTTTTCTTCTTCTTCTTCTTTTTTTTTTTTTTTTTTTAAACTATTTCCAGTGCACTCTATGATATGTACTTGTCACAGTTGTGGTACATTTTGCAGACTTAGCATAACTTACATTTAAAAGGAGATTATGCCAATTATCCAGGTCTTTTAACAATCAGTTTTATTCCTGCTCTTGATTTCTTGTGGTTGAATGTGGAACTGATTGGCTTAACTCTCAAAAAGTACATGGGATTATCTGAGGTTCCTCAGAACATCAGTGAAGGAGATCTACAGTTTATTGAAAGGCCTTAATCTAATGTCATATCACAATTATGCATGACAATTGTTTTTACACTTTTATGAAAAGGATATGATTATGTCTCAGTTTAAAAAACCCAAACCTAAACAAGAACAATTATACTTCCAGACAGAATTCTTTAATTTCCCTGTCCCCTTTATCTTGTCACACCCATCAGCCAATCGCAGATTCATATACGTATATATGGTGAACTCTTACCCATGGAGGCAATGGTGCATCAGAAAGTGAACAGATAAAAATATTCTGCACAATTTGATAATGGAAGTAAACTGGAAAAAAAATGTTTTTCTAAATTGCATGCACTTTCTGAATCACAAACGTTTATTTTAACTTTAATGCCCCTTTAAGCCAATAAAATGCATTTTTGTTCACAGTACCTGGGTACAATATGGATGTTGCTATGAAACTTGATGAGAGTGGGAAGTGACGCCACCGGATAATGGAGGCGTGGTTTAGGGCCATTATTGTCTATGTCGCAGTTACCAAGTTAGATATGTTGTACAAGGTGTATACTTCTATGCTCTGTAATAAAATAGTGTTGTACCTTCTATGCTGTGTCCTGCATCTCATGACATGGTGTCAGAAGTACTTGACTGCGCTTCTGTTTCCTGATTAATGACTATATCGAAGTTTACCCCACCTGAGCCTTTTGATTTCTCTCAGCCAGCAGCTGTCAGGGTTTCTTCCCTGTTGTGTTTGCCATGTGTTGCTGGCAGCCATTTTACTCACCTCTCTTCCTGACTATGGTGCATTGTGGGGGATGCTGCTCAATTCCTGCACTTCCTTTTATGGCCAGACTGGTGTGCATCATCCATGTGAGACAGGATGCAGTCTCAGAATTGTGATGTCATCACTTATTATTTAAAGGGCCTCTGTTCAGTATGCTTTGCCTTTGCGTTGTCTCAGACTTGTTTGTGAGAGTTCCTGTGTATTACCTGGCTGCCTGACGTCCTTCCTGGTTCATGATCCCTGGCTTGTTCCTGACTCTGCTGTTTTCCTTGTTCCTGATTCCGGCTCGTCTGACTATTCGCTTTGGCTCCTGACTCGGCTCGTCTGACTACCAGCTCTGGTTTTGACTCCTGGCTTGTTATTTGACTTGTGGACTTTTTATTATTTTGTGCTATTAATAAAGGTGTGATTATTTTTGCACTTCTCGTCTCAGTCTGATTCCTGGCACCCTGACATTACGCAAAGGCCATGAATCCTAATGGTGCTAATAATCCACCTTTACCTGACATCATTTCCAGGATGGATGTACAGGATCAATTTGCACTAGCCCTGAAAACCCTGCTGACTCGCACTGCACATTTGGACCAAAGTGTCCCGCAAGTTATGGCTGCTCCTGTTTCCGCTGCTGCACCTATGCCTACCAGGAGCATGTCCGGTTCTGCACCTCTACCTCAGTGATATGGAGGTGAACCTATTTAGTGCAGAGGGTTTTTGAACCAGGTGGGCATTTTCTTTGAGATGTTACCTCAGGCGTTTCCCTCTGACAGAGCTAAGGTGGAATTTCTCATCTCGTTACTCTCTGACACAGCTCTTGCCTGGGCTAATCCCTTGTGGGAGACTAATAAACCTGTGATTTCAAATTACCCTGAATTTGTGGCCTCCTTTCGAAGGGTATTTGATGTTCCGGCTCGCTCCTCCTCTGCTGCTAAATGACTCATGTCCATTCAGCAAGGTACAAGATCTGTTGCTCAGTATGCTATTGAGTTCCGTACACTTGCCGCAGGGGTAGGTTGGAACAATGAAGCCCTTGTTGCCGCCTTCTTTCATGTGCTCTCTGATGCGATTAAAGACAAAGTTGCTGCCAGAGATTTACCAGAGGATCTCGAGGCATTGGTGTCTTTTTTGATCCTAATTTACATCAGACTCAGAGATAGGCCCTCTTTCAAGGAGCGCTTGTGGAAGCCTCCTGTTCCATTGTCTCCTACGTGTTCGTCCCCACCCATGCCTCCCTCTCCTCCCATGCCTCCTGGTCCCGAGTCACCAGGTACTGCTGAGCAGATGCAGATGGGATTCACGTGCCTCTCTGTGGTGGAGAGGGCCTTTAGGAGGAGGGAGGGGCTCTGCCTCTATTGTGGGTTACAGGGCCACCTTTTGAAGTCTTGTCCTACACGGCCGGGAAACGCTCACACCTAAGGTCCTGTCGGGAGGTTTATCCTTGTCCCCGGAACCGCTTAAGGAGAAACCTTTGGTCACGGTTGTCCTTTCCTGGGTGGACTCCTCCATAGTCACCCAGGCTCTTGTTGACTCCGGTGCTGCGGGCTATTTCATTGACAGTGCTTTTGTATCAAAGCACTCCATTCCTGTTTTGCCTCGGTCCGTTCCACTTGCTATTGAGGCCATTGATGGCAGGCCCCTTCAGCCCGCACTCGTTACTCATGAAACTGCTCCGTTGTCCATGGCTGTTGGGACTCTCCATTTTGAAACCCTCCAGTTCCAGGTGATAAACTCTCAGCATTTTCCAGTTGTTCTGGGTTATCTCTGGCTCCAAAAGCACAATCCCAGTCTCGACTGGCCATAGACCTGCAACCTGGAGCCATTCCTCCTCTGGGCCGGGTGTACCCTCTGTCTGTTGCAGAGAATTGTGCTATGGAGGAGTATGTTGCCGATGCTCTCCTGCAGGGGCTGGCTTCTTCTTTGTGAAGAAAAAGGGTGGCGAGTTAAGACCATGTATCGATTATAGGGGTCTTAATCGTCTTACCATTAAGAATGCTTACCCTATTCCGCTTATTACGGAACTCTTTGACCACCTCAAGGGAGCTACGGTCTTTACTAAACTTGATTTGAGAGGAGCGTACAATCTCATTAGGATTAAGGAGGGCCACAAATGGAAAACAGCATTAAACACCAGGAACGGGCATTATGAGTATCTTGTAATGCCCTTTTGCCTAAGTAATGCTCCTGCTGTTTTTCAGGAATTTATTAATCATGTCCTACGAGATATGTTGCAACAGTGTGTTGTGGTGTACTTAGACGACATCCTCATACACTCACCAACACTTGAGGCTCATCGTTCTGATGTTACACGGGTTCTTCAGAGACTACATGAGAACAGCCTCTTTTGTAAACTCGAGAAATGTGAGTTCCATCAGACTCAAGTAACCTTCCTAGGTTATGTTGTCTCTGTTTCAGGGTTCTCCATGGATCCTGACAAATTATCTGCAGTTCTGCAGTGCCCTCGCCCAGTTGGTCTTCGGTCTATTCAACATTTTTTGGGGTTCGCCAATTACTATAGAAAGTTTATTAAAAACTTTTCTTCCTTGGTCAAACCTATCACAGACATGACCCGTACAGAGAATGATCCACTCCATTGTTCACCTACTGCCATTAAGGCCTTTGATAGTCTTAAGACTGCCTTTGCTGCCACTCCAGTTCTGGCTCATCCTAACCCTGTCCTGCCTTTTGTTCTTGAGGTCGATGCGCCTGAGACTGGAGTAGGTGCCCTCTTGTCTCAACGTCCTACGCCTGACGGTTCCTTGCATCCATGTGGTTTCTTCTCTAAGAAATTGTCTCCAGCGGAGTGTAATTATGAAATTGGCGACAGGGAATTACTGGCCATAATTTTGGCACTTAAGGAATGGAGGCATCTTCTCAAGGGTAATAGCGTGCCAGTGCTCATTCTTACTGACCACAAGAATTTAACTTATCTATCTGAAGCAAAACGTTTGTCGCCCCGACAGGCCAGACGGGCGCTATTTTTGTCTCGGTTTAATTATGTGGTCTCCTACCTGCCTGGTAGTAAGAATGTTAGGGCTGATGCCCTCTCTTGACAATTTTTGCCTCTGTCCAAGGAGGAGTCTGTACCTACTCCTGTTATACCTCCTGACCATATTTTGGCTACCATACGTACTAATTTGACTTCTCCCTTGGGGGAGGAGATCCTGGCTGCACAAACCAATGCACCTTCTGAAAAACCTAGTGGTAAGTGTTTTGTTCCTGAGAATCTTCGAACTAAACTTTTGCACACTTACCACTATCCTAAAGCCGCAGGTGACCCAGGCAAGAACCAAATGATTTGGTCTGTCACTCGACAATTCTGGTAGCCAGGTCTTCGTTCTGATGCTGCTGCGTATGTTGCCTCCTGCTCAGTTTGTGCACAGAATAAGACTCCTCGACGTCTTCCTGTGGGTCTTCTTCAACCTATTGCTAATGGTGAGCGTCCTTGGACACATCTTTCCATGGACTTCATTGTCGAGCTCCCTGTTTCCAATGGCAATACTGTTATCCTTATGGTGGTTGACCGTTTTTCTAAAATGTCACATTGCATTCCCTTGATGAAGCTGCCTACCGCTCAGGAGCTTGCTTCAATTTTTGCCCGGGAGGTCTTCCGTTTACATGGGTTACCCAAGGAGATAGTGTTGGACCGGGGTAGCCAGTTTGTCTCCAGATTTTGGCATTCCTTTTGTGCTCAAATGGGGATCCAGCTTTCCTTCTCCTCGGCATATCACCCTCAATCCAATGGGGCTGTGGAATGGTCTAATCAAGCTCTGGAACAGTTCCTCCGTTGCTATGTCTCAGATCACTACAATAATTGGTCTGAACTGTTACCTTGGGCAGAGTTTGCTCGAAATAGTGCTATTAATGCTTCCTCCAAGTTATTCCCGTTCATGGCGAATTATGGGTTTCAATCATCCTTGTTGCCTGATTCATTCATGTCTCAGGGTATTCCGGCTTTGGAGGAGCATCTCTGGCAACTCCGTTCCATGTGGGTGCAGATTCAGGATTGCCTTCATCGTTCTATGCAGCGCCAAAAGGTCCAGGCTGATCGTAGGCGTCTGCCTGCACCTTCCTACCAGGTTGGTGAGAGAGTTTGGCTGTCCTCCCGCAACTTGAACCTTCGTGTGCCTTCCAATAAACTGGCTCCCCATTATGTTGGTCCTTTTCGAATACTCCGACGGGTTAATCCTGTGGCCTACGCTCTTGACCTTCCTCCTGCAATGCACATCTCCAATGTTTTTCATGTCTCCCTCTTGAAACCATTGGTTTGTAATCGGTTTACCACTGTGTTGCCTCATCCCCGTCCAATCTTTGTTGACAACCATGAGGAGTATGAGGTCAGCAGCATTATTGACTCTCGTATGTCCAGGGGCCGTGTACAGTATTTGGTTTACTGGAGAGTCTATGGTCTGGAGGAGCATTCTTGGGTTCCCTCCTCTGATGTTCATGCTCCCGCCCTCCTCCGTGCCTTCCATGCCTGTTTCCCCAATAAGCCTTTTGTCCTCCCACGGGGGAGGGGTCGTTGAGGGGAGGTTTACTGTCAGGGTTTTTTCCCTGTTGTGTTTGCCATGTGCTGCTGGCAGCCATTTTACTCACCTCTCTTCCTGACTATGGTGTATTGTGGGGGATGCTGCTCAATTCTTGCACTTCCATTTATGGCCAGGCTGGTGTGCATCATCCATGTGAGACAGGATGCAGTCTCAGAATTGTGATGTCATCACTTATTATTTAAAGGGCCTCTGTTCAGTATGCTTTGCCTTTGCGTTGTCTCAGACTTGTTTGTGAGTGTTCCTGTGTATTACCTGTCTGCCTGACGTCCTTCCTGGTTCCTGATCCCTGGCTTGTTCCTGACTCTGCTGTTTTCCTTGTTCCTGATTCCGGCTCGTCTGACTATTCGCTTTGGCTCCTGACTCGGCTCGTCTGACTACCAGCTCTGGTTTTGAACTCCTGGCTTGTTATTTGACTTGTGGACTTTTTATTATTTTTTGTAATTAATAAAGGTGTGATTATTTTTGCACTTCTTGTCTCAGTCTGATTCCTGGCACCCTGACAGCAGCTTGGCCCACATGGCGTCAGCGGTTTCAACGCTTAAGGATTGCTTTCAAGTTGAACAAAGAGAGTGGTGAAGTACAAGTTAATTCTCTTTTATACTCTTTGGGGAAAGATGTGGAGCCAGTGTTCAATGCCTTTACTTTCCAAAAAGGGGAAGAATTTGACTTTTAAATAGTTATGAACAAACTTGGTGCTCACTTTGTGCCCAAAAGAAATGTGATTCATGAAAAGGCCTGTTTTCACAAATGTGCTCAGTGTGTGGGAGAATCTGTGGAGTCATTTGTGCACAGCCTGTATGAACTAGGCAAATTCTGTTTGGTGTTGCTAAAGAAGAGCAATTCAGAGACAGAATAGTCATAGGAATTGCAGATGCTGAAGTCTCACTGAAGCTAGAGTAAGAGGCTGATTTAACATTGGATGGGGCTATTAGGATGGCCCGCCAGAGTGAACTGGTGAAAAAGCAAAGTGCTGGTCTGAGGTCTGAGAGTATTGTGGATGAAGTGCAGCACTTCAGGAGAGCTGCTAGTGAAAGGCACAGTGTGAGCAGTAGACCAAGGTCAAGAAGTGTCCTTTGTAGGGTCTGTTGTTGAACGGTCTGGTTCAGATGAAGATTGGCGGGTTACTCTTACTGTAATGGGAGCCAAAGTTGCCATTAAGATTGACACAGGAGCAGACATCACTGTTATGTCCCTTGCAGCATTCATAAAACTGCCTCGACAGCCTCAGCTGGCGAAAGTTACAACAAAAGTTCATAGTCCTGGTGGCCGCATCAATTGTGCGGGGAAATTTCTTGCCAGCTGCGAGTACAAGCAGAGGAAATTCACCATGTGGGTACATGTGATTAGAGGTCAGTGTGTTAATGACCAATTGAGCAGAAAAGCAGCTTGTGGTTTGGGCCTGGTCGCCAGAGTGAATGAGATTTCAGAAGACATATTTGGTGAATTGGGCCTACTGAATTGCATCCCAGTCCGAATATCACTTAAAGGTGACGCAGTCCCATACAGCATTACTACTCCTCATAGAATTCCGTTACAGCTCATGCCTCAAGTGGAGAAGGAACTTCTGCGTATGAAGAATATGGGAGTTATTGAAGAGTTTGTTGAAGCAACTGACTGGTGTGCCCCCATTGTGCCTGTTGCTAAGAAAAGACTTGAAAAGGCTTAATGAGGCGGTGAAGAGAGAGAGATATTTGCTGTTGACACTTGAAGACATAGCTCTGAAATTGGCTGGGGTGAAGTTCTTCTCTACACTGGATGCTTCCAGCGGCTTCTGGCAGATACCTCTAGATTCAAAGTGCCACAAACTGACTACCTTCATTACACCGGTGGGTCAGTTTTGCTTATGCAGACTCCCCTTTGGGATATCCTCTGCTCCTGAAATCTTTCAAAGAGAGATGAGTTCTCTCCTAAGGGTCCACAAGGTGTATGGTTCTACATTGGAAGAACATGATCAGCAATTGAGCTGTGTGCTGCAGACCATTGGAGAGTCTGGACTGAAATAAAATAAGGAGAAATGCCATTTTAGGAAGGCTGAGTTATGTTACTTTGGGCATATTATCAATGGGGATGGCATCAAGCCGGACCCTGATAAAATGCTTGTTATTGAACAGATGAAAAGTCCTTCTGATGTACATGAGCTGAGACAAATATTGGGCCTTGTGAATTATGTGGGCAGGTTCCTTCCAGATTTATTCACAATACTACACCCTATCACAGAGTTGTTAAAGTAAGATGTTGCCTGGGTCTGGGGACCATCACAGGAATAATCTTTTGTGCAGGTCAAGTCCCTGCTAGGGTCTGCCCCAGTGTTGGGGTTCTACGACCGTTCTAAAAAGACTGTGGTTAGTGCTGATGCGAGCAGTTATGGGTTAGGGGCCACCCTCCTGCAGTTGAATGAGAACAAACTACAGCCCATCGCCTACTGTTCCCGTACACTGATGGCTGCTGAATCGAAATACGCACAAACAGAGAAAGAGTGCCTGGCTACAGGTTGGGCCTGTGAGCGCTTCCAGCGTTACCTAGTAGGTTTAGAGAAATTTTTGTCTGGAGACTGACCATAAACCGCTAGTCCCTCCAATCAACTCCTATGATATTGACAAAACACCCCTAAGATGCCAGAGACTTCTGATGAGACTGCTCAGGTCCAACTTTCAGGCAGTATATGTGTCAGGGAAACAACTGGTAGTGGCAGATACACTTTCCAGGCTCCCGCTGGCTGCTGCTGAAGAATCTTCAACGGAATCAGATGTGAAAGTGTATGTAGATTCAGTTCTGGCATCCAAATGCATTTTGTCAGGGAAGTTAGAGCAAATAAGATAGAAAACATATTTAGATACTGACCTTCAAGAAGTTAATAAGTACATAAAAGAAGGTTGGTCCGGGAGCTGGGCAGCCTGGATGTCTTTAAGTTCTTACCAGTCAGAAAGGTCACAGCTCACGGAGCTGGATGGGTTGGTGCTGTTCCAGGACCGCATTGTTATTCCTGTTAGCATGCGGCAGGAGATGTTAAGCAGGATTCATGATGGCCACTTGGGCATTACAAAGTACAGAGAAAGGGCAGCCTACGGCATTATGGTGGCCTGGGATCAGTTCCGACATCGCAAGCCATGTGTCAAAATATGCCTTTTGCCAGGAACACCGGCCTACTCAGAGAAGGGAGCCCTTGATTTCTACTCCGCTGCCTGCAGGCTTGTGGCAGAAAATAGCTGCTGATTTGTCCGAACTGCACGGGAAAAAGTACCTAGTCGTGATTGACTACTATTCCAGGTATTTGGAGATTGCACCCTTGAATGAGATCACAAGTCAAGCCGTTATCACTCGTTTCAAGAGCTTGTTCGCCCGGTGGGGCATACCAATGGAGTTAGTGAGTGATAACGGAATGCAGTTTGCTTCCACGGAGTTCAGTTCTTTCAGCAGTGAATATGATTTTGTCCATTCTACGTTGAGTCCACATTACCCGCAGGCTAATGGAATGGCTGAAAGGGCAGTTCAAACAACAAAGTTCATTTTGAAGCAATCTTGGCCTAAAGGGCGACTCCCATTCAAGCCACAGGTTTTAGCCCGGCACAGCTGATGCTAGGACATCAGATTCGCACCAATTTACCCTCTGTGGGTGTCTTCCAGCCAACTAGCTCTGTTCCTCGGGACGAGGTCCTTAAGAGGGATGAAGAGGCTAAAAGGGGCTATTCAGCCCTTGCAAGAGCTGAATGTGGGGCAAAGTGTCAGAGTTAAACTGGATGATGAGAAGAAATGGAAGACACCTGCCCCGGTAATTGGACACTCTCCAGAACTAAGGTCTTATGTAGTCCTTACTGATGGTGGGACAGTCACACGTCGAAATCGAAGACATCTTCAGCCAGTACCTGAGAGTTTGGGACTGGATACCTCAGTACCACTGCCGGTGGGATCCCCTATTTTAAAAGGGGTGCCTTCCCCTCAGCAAGATCACAGCGGGGATACTTTTCTGCTTCCAGCAGACTCTCAATCACCTTCTTCTGTAAAACTACATCAAGTGGAAGGGTGGTGAAACTTCCAGCCCAATATCGGGATTAGCACTAGTTAGAGCAGTGACCGGAAGTATGGGCAGAATAATCCCATGGTTACTGTGTCTACCCCAATGTTCAAGTCAGGATTGTATTTCATGTTGTTTATATACAGGTATATATATATATATATATATATATATATATATATATATTCTCTTTAGCTTGTTATTTGTTGTATACTAAACAAAACTATTTCTGTATGCTTCTTGTATACCTTGTTATTTGATGTATTTAAAAAAAAATGTATGCTTTGTCCTTTGAAAAGGGGGAAGATGTGATGAGAGTGGGAAGTGACGTCACCGGATGGGGGCGTGGTTTAGGGCCATTATTGTCTATGTCGCAGTTACCAAGTTAGATGTGTTGTACAAGGTGTATACGTCTATGCTCTGCAATAAAATAGCGTTGTACCTTCTATGCTGTGTCCTGCATCTCATGACAGCATATATTTTGTTGTACTTTGTTACATTCATTAAAGGGAGATTTCAGCTAAAATTAGAATAGAAGCCTTTTTTTTGCAATATACATGTATTAGCACATATGCTTTTAGTAAAAGCTGTTTCAAATGTGTATTGAAGTATGCTCCGTGCACCAGCATTTTATACACAGTACTTGCACAGTCTGAGGTGCTTGTATCATCTGGTACTCACTCAAACTGACATAATACAAGCCCTGCCAGCGCTCTGAGCAGCTGAAGTATTTAAAATGCTGGTGCACTGAGAATATCTAACTATGCTTCACATGCACGTGCAGAGAAAAATGGTAACACTAAAACAGTGATATCTTTTACTAGAAGCATTTTTGCCAGTACATGTATAAAACAAATATGTTTCTTTTCAATGATGCAATTCATCTATTTGCATTTAAAGTTTGACTGAAATGTCTATTTAAGTGAGTACAGTAAATATACAGTAACATTTATTTTGATAAAAATATTTAAACTACATAAATATCTGTATCGTATTATTATCTATTTATGAGTTGGATTCTTTTTCAGTTTAAATGCATATCAACATATTTTCTAAAAAAACCTCTAAATTAAAGTCTATTTTCATTATGTAGATTGAATATATGTAAAATTTAAATATACTCAATCATATCGGGGATCAGAAGTGGAGCAGTATTTAATGCCCCTGCTCGAGTGTTAACTGAGCTAGAAGTAAAAAGCGTAAAAATCCAAACTTAGAATATTACACACACAATAACATATTCACCCATAGAAGTCAACGGAGCAAAAAAAAGTGGAAAAACCTAACACCCTACTCCCACGCTAACCCGATTGCAAATTCACATACGGGCTAACCCCACATGAAAAGATGAATATTTCACATTCCAATGTTCTTCACATAGCAGAATATGTTCTATTTACTCATAAATACATATTTCTACATATATATCAGATGGGCTTTTGGTTCAATATATCTATACCTATATATATTGTCTGTCCCAGACCTTGCACTCACTTTGATTCTCCATACATACCCGGGTGCTATTTGAAAAATAGTTAGATATCCACTTATCTGTCCACAGAAATACACGCAAGGGATTTTTTTTTAAAAAAAGGCCAAATTATATTTCTTCTTCTTTTTTTTTTAAAGTACAATATGTCAATGTGCATTTCTGTGGACAGATAAGTTTATACATATATATATATATATATATATATATATATATATATATATATATATATATGTCTGTAAATACATGTATAAACATATAAATATATATGTACACATAAATATATATATATATATATATATATATATATATATATATATATATAGACCTGTATATGTATGTACCTCTATGCTAAAGCCCTTTGCCTGTCTTTTATTTTCTCTAACATCTGAGACCTCATATCTTTGAGCCCTTATAACTTTTTTTGTGGAATATTTTGTTTTAATAATTTTATTAGATGGTGTTATTATAAGTGTAACTGAACTTTGTAATGTAGTTTTGATGTGTTTCCCAGAAGGGGGTGTATTGTTCTTGTGTAGTCACTCAAATTAGTGTCTTACCAAGGAATAACTCAGAGAACACAGAGCTGCATCTAGTCACTAACTGTTTATTATCCTAACTGAACTTGCTACCATATATGGTAGAAACACCAACAGCCAATCAACATTCTGTATGCAAATTGACAAACAAATCACATGGTAATAACATTACATCTCCCTTTTTATGAAATTTTAGAATATCACATTTATATTTTATATTATAGGTCCAGAATGTTTCTAGGTTTTACCATACGGCCAGAACGTGTGAATTGAAAACCTGCTGTGCGTTGTCAGTGTCTTCTTTCAGTTGTTCTGGGATTGCAGGTGTATTTGTGGTTGTGCTTGGGATCTCAAGGGTTGGCTCATGTGCTTCTAGTTGTGGTTCTTTAGTTTCCATCAGGTGTAGTCGGTTGCGACGGAGAACTTGATCATCGTTGGTGCGGATGAGGTAAGATCTTTGTGTGTCTGCAGGCTGCAGAATAGTGGCAGGCACCCATTGACCACTGGCTTGCTTAAAACGAATAGTATTTTCTTGCGTCAATGTGGACAAAGGCTGTGCAGTGCAATTATAGTAATGTCTTTGTTTAGCTTGTTTATGTTCTCTTTTGGCACGCACACATTTTTGATCAACTACCTGAGGCTGCAGTTGTTCGCCAGTTGTAGGCAGGATAGAACGTAGACGTCTACTCATGAGCAATTGTGAGGGAGACTTGAATCCATCCACAGGGGTATTCCTGTGTTCCAGCAGGCTGAGGTACGGGTCCTTTCCTTCAGCTTTTGCTTTGTTTAGTATGGTCTTTGCTGTTTGCACTGTCTTTTCTGCAAGACCATTACTTTGTGGATGGTGGGGACTGGACGTTACATGTGCAAAGTCCCAATGAACTGCAAAGTTTTCAAAGTCACCTGATTTATATTGCGGACCATTATCTGAAATTACCTTTTCAGGTATACCATGTCTTGCAAATATAGCCTTTAGCTTGCGGATTATGGTCGCTGATGTGGTTGAGTGGAGTCTTTCCAATTAAAAAAATCTGCTGTAGTAATCAACAGCGATTAAGTAGTCCTGACCATTCCACATAAAAAGATCTGTTGCAATGATTTGCCATGGACGCTCTGGAATCTGATGAGAGATCATGGGCTCTTTAGGGTTAGACTTTCGGCATTCTAGGCAGGTAGGGCATTTTTCGACCATATCCTCAATTTGTTTGTTCATTCCTGGCCAAAATAATATGTCTCTGGCTCTTTGCTTACTCCTCTCAATTCCCATATGCCCAGTGTGTATACGCTCTAGCATATTTGGCCTAAGCACACCTGGGACAATGATTTTCTCGCCTTTGAATAGGATCCCTTCAATTTCTGAAATTTCATTTCTGTGATTCCAGTATTCAACAAGGCTGGAAGGACATCTTTTCCTTACGTTAGGCCACCCAGATTTGATCATGTTTTTCAGCATACTGAGTTGAGGATCCTGTTCTGTAGCTGTTTGAATGTCAGTCAGTTTCCTGTCACTAATAGGGAGATTGGTTATGACTGTGTGAATCTGTGCATCCATTCCTTCATTCAGTGATTCAAGTCTGTATGGTATTGATTTCCAGGACAGGGTGTCGGCTATTGGAATATCTTTTCCTGAACGATGTACTATTTCAATGTCATACCTCTGTAGTTGCAAGATCATTCTCTGAAGGTGTGGTGGTGCAGCTGCAAGGGGTTTCTTCATTATGGGTATTAAAGGTTTGTGGTCAGATTCAACAACAATCTTTCTGCCATAGACATATGTGTGAAAACGTTTGCATCCAAACACCACAGCATACAACTCCTTCTCAATTTGAGCATAGTTTTCTTCTGTTGGTGTGAGAGATTTAGAAGCATAGGCAAATGGCTTAGCTTCTTGGAGCAATACAGCACCTAGGCCACTCTTTGACGCATCAACCTGCAGGCAGAGCTCTTTGCTAGGATCGTAGTAACATAGAATGTTACCAGGTTCCTTTGTAATCAGCTCTTTCATTTTATCAAATGCTTTTTCGTGAGTTTCGTCCCATACAAACTCATTTGTCTGTTTCAGAAGCTGCCTCAATGGCGCATTAATCTCAGATAAGTTTGGTGGGAACTTGGACAGATAATTAACTATACCTAGGATGGTCTCCAGCTCTGACTTGTTCTTGGGAGGATGCATATCTTTTATGGCATTGATCTTCTTTGGATCAGGTTGGTGCCTTCACGTGTTAGCTTGTGCCCAAAATAACTGACCTCTGAGACACATATCACACTTTTCTCTGGGTTAAGGCGTACTCCTTTTTCACGGGTTCTCTTGAGTACAGTGTGTAAGTTTGCATCATGTTCCTCTTTTGTTTTTCCAAACACGAGTATGTCATTAGCAATGGCTGTTACCCCCTCAAGCCCTTCATAAGTCTCATCAATCTTTCTCTGAAATTAGTCTTGAGCTGAAATCAGTCCAAAGGGTAAGCAGAGAAATCTGTATCTTCTGGCCACTTTATTAAATGTTGTTAGCTTGGATGATTCTTTGAGAGTTTGATCGCCCAGTATCCAGCTTTTGCATCCAGTACACCGAAGAATTGTGCTCCAGCAAGTTTTGGGGTGATGTTATCCAAAGTTGGAAGAGGGTAATGTGGCCTCTTGATTGCTTTATTCAAGTCTCTGGGATCTAAACAAACCCTGAGTTTTCCAGTGCGGGTTTTTTCCACAACTACCAGGGCATTGACCCAGTCAGTGGGTTCAAGAACTTTCACAATAATCCCTGATTTTTCAATATTGTCTAGCTCCTCCTTGAGGCGACTACGCAGCATGAATGGAATTCTCCTGTGTGGGTATACAACAGGGACGGCTGTGAGGTGTAGGTGTATAGTGCATTCACCTGGAAACTGTCCAATGCCTTGAAAAACATCAGACAATTCCTGTATTATAGCACAGGGTTTATCTACATCTGCGCACACTGAGAAGACAAGCTTAATTAACCCCATGTCTAGACATGCTCTCAAACCAAGTATAGGTGGGGCATGTGTGTTGACAATGTAGAATTCAAGAACAGTTTTATTGTCTTTGTATTTACATTTTAACTGACAGGTACCTTTAACATCAAGCGGCTCACCTCCATAGCCTGTAAGACGGCGTGCTGTGGGCTTCAGTGCTACAGTGCTGAAGAGATTTTTAAATCTGTTGGTAGGAATTATATTTACCTGAGCACCAGTATCTAATTTGAATTTGACTTTATCTGCTTGTGCACCTAACTCAATTTCTGCGAAAGCCTGTTCACATTCTTTGTCTTTGTGCTCTTTGTTAACTGCATCAATAAACAGTTCATCCAGCTCTTCAATATTTGTGTTTTGAACTGTATGTACAGTTTTACGTGTATCTGGCGGCCTTGACTTACATGCCTTTGCAAAGTGATTCAATTTATTGCATATTTTGCACTGACGTCCTTTTGCAGGGCACATGTCTTCCTGGCTGTGTTGAAGAGCACAACAACTGCATAGCCTGTCTTTAGTGATGCTTCTGTCACTTCCTTTCACAGTTATCCAATGCTTTTGCTGGGCTGATGCTGTTTTTTTTGCTAAACACTGCATGAGCTCACTGGCTCTGGGTTGCCATTGCACGTGAGTTTATTGTCTTAAGCTGCTCTCGTGCAATTTCGTGCGACCGCGCTATATCAATGGCTTTTTCAAGTGTCAGATCAGCACCCTAATTAAGTAATTTCTCTCTGACTTTTGGAGAATTAGTGGCAAAAACAATGCGGTCTCGTACCATCTCATCACTGTTAACATATCCACAGTCTTTTACAAGCAATTTAAATTCTGTTACAAAATGTTCAAATGCCTCATGTTCCCCCTGCATTTTTTCATGAAACTTGTATCTTGCAAAGATTGTATTAGCTTTGGGCTTAACATATTCCTCAAATTTGTCATAATAAGACTTAAACTTTTTAGACTCCTCAAATGTTAATGTCCAAGTATAATAAACATCTCTCCCTGTTTCACCTACCCAGAGAAGCAAGTAGCTGCACAAGGTTTCCTCAGGCTTGCCACAGAGAGGGCCAGAGATATGAGCTGTACATGCTGGCGAAATCTTCTCTATGCATCTGGTACATTTTTGAGTCCCAATCCATCTGTGGCATAGACACACCTGATAAATCCATCTTGCAGAAAGAAACCAGCTTCTGACACCATGTATTGTTCTTGTGTAGTCACTAAAATTAGTGTCTTACCAAGGAATAATTCAGAGAACACAGATCTGCATCTAGTCACTAACTGTTTATTATCCTAACTGAACTTGTTACCATATATTGTAGAAACACCAACAGCCAATCAACATTCTGTATGCAAATTGACAAACAAATCACGTGACATGTTAATAACATTACAGGGGGGGGGGGCACTATACTACAGATATTTAGAAAAATAATAATAATAATAAAAAAATATATTTAAATAAAGTGGTTTATAGGTACTGGCAGACAGTACCTAAGATGGCAGATATAGTTAGAGGGGGAGGGTTAGAGAGCTGTTTGGGAGAGATCAGGGATGTTGGAGGGTAAGGGGAAATCCTACACTGCAGAAAATATTAAAAAAACATAAAAAAAATATTTAATAAAAAAATGGCCTTAACTTTTCATACTGTCAGATTGTCTGCCAGTAACTAAGATGGTGGTGATCAGTGGGGGTCAAGAGTGCTGTTTGGGAAGGATCAAGAAAGGATCAGGGTGTGGGATGTGTCAGATGGAAGGGTAAACTCTACACTAAATCTAAAACTAACCTTACAAGCTACCCGATTAACCCCTTACCTGCCGGGAATAATAGAAGTGTAGTGCACAGCTGCAATTAGCAGCCTTCTAATTACCAAAAAGCAATTGCAAAGCCATATATGTCTGTTAAACCCAGAGAAGCTTTTTTTCATATGATTGTATTTGGCGGGGAAATGGTGGCATGAACTATACAAAAAATATATATATATATAGTTTTGACAGGTAAATTAAAAAAAAACAAGGTTCTATTTCTGTTTAAATGTACTGATAGCAAAAATGCTAAGAATTCTCTGGTATTTTAAGCAAGTTCTCTGAAAGTCCTGATAGTGAAGGTGTTAACAAGAGTCAGCAAAAACAGTAGGATATTAAAGCTGGATGCTTACGTGATTATCTTAACATTTATTTGAAAAGGACTTGGAATATAAGGTTATTGTTAAGAATAATGGGCCCTTTTGGATCACAGTGCATTTATATGCAACATTATAGTTTTAAATCTCGTGTCTGTCTCTTTGACAAAAGCTACAGTTACTGACATTTAAGGTTCAGTTCCAGACAGATCAGCATGAAGCCGTCATATTTAAGTCACAACTTATCATTAGTTTTCAAGAACCTGAAGGTATTTTATTTCACATTATTAATAAAAGTATTATCTCAAGTGTCAAGCTTTCAATAGCTTTCAATAGCTCTCACTATACCATCTATCAATGTAGATGTGTGTATATAAATCTATATATGTCTATTTTATTTATTTATATATATATATATATATATATATATATATATATATAATAATTATTATTATTTTTTGCCATTTTTAAAAAATAAATAATGGTAACTTGATTTTAAGTGAGGCTAATAACAAAACAAAAAACAAGCTAAATTCTAGATAACAGCTGTCTTCTAAGTGAAATTTGAGACTTATTATTTGTTTTATCATAGTTACCAATGATGAGTGTATATATATATATATATATATATATATATATATATAAAAATTACTATTTAATAACTTCCTAGTTAAAATAAGTACAAATTTACTTGTAAAATAAACCCTAACCTAAGTTACAATTACACCTAACACTACACTATAATTAAATTAATTTACTAAATTACCTACAATTAACTACAATTAAATAAAATAAACTAAAGTACGAAACCCCCCTCCCACTAAATTACAGAAAAAAATAAAATAATTACAAGAATTTTAAACTAATTACACCTAATCTAATCCCCCTAATAAAATAAAAAAGCCCCCCAAATTAATAAAAATCCCTACCCTATACTAAATTACAAATAGTCCTTAAAAGGGCCTTTTGCGGGGCATTGCCCCAAAGTAATCAGCTCTTTTACCTGAAAAAAAAAATACAATACCCCCCAACAATAAAACCCACCACCCACACACCCAACCCTACTCTAAAATCCCCCCTTAATAAAACCTAACACTAACCCATTGAAGATCCCCCTACCGTGAGACGTCTTCACCCAGCCGGGCACAAGTGGTCCTCCAGAGGGGCAGAAGTCTTCATCCGATCCGGGCAGAAGAGGACCTCCAGACGGGCAGAAGTATTCATCCAGACGGCTTCTTCTATCTTCATCCATCCGGAGCGGGTCCATCTTGAAGCCAGCTGACGCAGAGCATCCATCCAGACCAACAACTACACGATGAATGACGGTTCCTTTAAATTGCGCCATCCAAGATGGCGTCCCTTGAATTAAGGTAGGAAAAATCCTATTTGCTTATGCAATCAACCAATAGGATTGAAGTTCAATCCTATTGGCTGATCCAATCAGCCAATAGGATTGAGCTCACATTCTATTGGCTGTTCCCCCACATTCCTATTAGCTCATTGCCGCCTGGATGAAGACTTCTGCCCGTCTGGAGGTCCTCTTCTGCCCGGATCGAATGAAGACTTCTGCCCCTCTGGAGGACCACTTGTGCCCGGCTGGGTAAAGACGTCTCACGGTAGGGTGATCTTCAAGGGATTAGTGTTTTATTAAGGGGGGATTGGGTGGGTTTTAGAGTAGGGTTGGGTGTGTGGGTGGTGGGTTTTAATGTTGGGGGGTATTGTATTTTTTTTTTACAGGTAAAAGAGCTGATTACTTTGGGGCAATGCCCCGCAAAAGGCCCTTTAAGGGCTATTTGTAATTTAGTATAGGGTAGGGATTTTTTTTATTTTGGGGGGCTTTTTTATTTAATTAGGGGGTTAGATTAGGTGTAATTAGTTTAAAATTCTTGTAATTATTTTATTTTTTTCTGTAAATTCTGTGTTTTTATTTTTTTTCTTACTTTAGTTTATTTTATTTAATTGTAGTTAATTGTAGGTAATTTAGTAAATTAATTTAATTATAGTGTAGTGTTAGGTGTAATTGTAATTTAGGTTAGGATTTATTTTACAGGTACTTTTGTATTTATTTTAGCTAGGTAGTTATTAAATAGTTAATAACTATTTAATAACTATTGTACCTAGTTAAAATAAATACAAAGTTGCCTGTAAAATAAAAATAAATCCTAAACTAGCTACAATGTAACTATTAGTTATAGTGTAGCTAGCTTAGGGTTTATTTTATAGGTACACATTTAGTTTTAAATAGGAATCATTTATTTAATTGTAGTATTTTAATTTAATTTTATTTAAATAATATTTAAGTGAGGGGGGGTTAGACTTAGGGTTAGACTTAGGTTTAGGGGTTAATAAATTTAATATAGTAGCATCGACATTGGGGGCGGCAGATTAGGGGTTAATAAATGTAGGTAGGTGTCGGCGATGTTAGGGACGGCAGATTAGGGGTTAATAAAATTGAACTAGTGTTTGCGAGGCGGGAGTACGGTGGTTTAGGGGTTAATACATTTATTATAGTGGCGGCGATCTCTGGTTCGGCAGATTAGGTGAGGTCTGCAGAGGAACAATCCCGCAAGGGTGAGCGTCCCATCTCTAAATGTCTGCACATGATTCAAATTCTAGAAATGAACATCCCACACAGTCTCCTGGCTGATATAGGCACTTTCATCCTTAGGATTTATGCACAGCAGTCAATTGGCAATCACTCTAGCACAATAGGCATTTCTCTAGCATTAGCAAGGGACATACCCACTAGGGGCAAGATACAGACAGGGGTGTTTGGCTAATGCCCATAAAGGGCCAGTAAATGGGGAGGGGACTAGTGTCAGAGTTCTGCAAAAAATAAGGCCATCAAAAGTGTAGATCTGGAGGCACAAACTTCTGTGTGCAGGCTGGTATATACAGTGTAATCCCATGCTAAATATTAAAAGCCTGTTAGGCCTGGGAGAAGTCCAGTGTCCAAATGGTAATAGCCAGGAGGTAAGCTACAGATCCCAGAAAATAGAAGGTTAATGAAAAAGTCTATATGAGCAGGGAGGCTTCTGCAGGGAATCCTCTGCCTCTGCTGGATCTTAAACCTCCAACTACAACTGCCTAGGGGCTTACATTCAGATGTGTTGTTTTACAGGGGCTCACAATCTGCTGTAGACCCCAATCTCTATGTTCCCCACCAGATAGAAAAGGACACCCAGCACACCATCACTAAGATAAATTCTCAAGAAGCAAGGATCTTTACCAAACAGCCTCAAATCAAAGTATCTACTACATACAGGTAACAGCCTCCCAATCTTACTGGTGCTATAGCTTCCTCTCCAACACTGTTAGCCAGTGCCCACAGACTCCTATAATGCAGCTATTTGTGCGGCTCAGCTGCCCACCAGTCTCCTCAATTTTGGTACAACAATTTCACCTGTCGGACCACCGGCTGTCACAGGGTGCAAGGTTGCTTGAAATAAGGAATTATCAGTAAGTAAATGCCTCCTGACATTGCTTTTTCCAGCTTTTTACTGTAACATTTCAGCCAATTTCACAGATACACAGAAAAGGCGTTATTTTCTATAGTATACCTGCTAAGCTAATATGAATATTATGTATTTAAAGAATAACAACACAATAAGGTTTTGAGAGTTTGTGACAAAAATAGATTTCCAAGCCTTCAAAGTACAATCTAAATATAGGTAACTTGCTTCAGAGGCACCAAAATAAACAATTTGATGCTTAATTACGATTTTTTGCTATTTTTGGTTTGACTTTTTTTACACCAACATTTTATGTTATCTTTGGTCTAAGGAAGTCATGGTAAGTTGGTTACCTAATACAATGAAAGCATTGTACAAATTTATTTATGTCTTGTGCAAGATTTTGGGTTCAAGGGCTACACTTTTATGTTGGTTTTATTTACATGTGAAATTTTTTCCAAGTGATACAGGGAAATGGATAGCATATGCTCTCCAGCTGTTTTCTTCTGACAGGAACCATTAAAGGCAGTGCATGGAAATGAATTCTGTCTAAGTCTTATGAAAACACTTCTTTCTGCACAACAGTCTGGCCAGCAGGGAAGATTCAGCTGTACTTTTAGCTTCTTGTCAATCTCTCATGAATCCGCTGCCCTGGTGCATAACCAGAAAGTGAACTTAACTGCTCTAGTTTTGTGGGCTACTGTTTATTTACTTTTTTGTTTGTTTAAAACAGCGAGCCCAAATCTACTGTAAAATAGCAAAGGAGGCCAAGCAGGACATAACATAGCAATCCCATCTGTGGTTCAAAAATACTGATTTATTTCCTTATTTTAAAGGGATATGAAACTTAAAATGTTTCTTTTGTGATTCAGACAGATCATACCATTTTATAAAAAGGGGCCAGTTTACTTCTATTATCAAATTTGCTTTGTTCCCCTGATATTCTGTATTGAAGAGATACCTAGGTAGGCATCTGGAGGAAATAGTGCTGCCATCTAGTACTCTTGCAAATGCATAACATTCATGCAAAACTGCAGCCATATAGTGCTCCAGGAATGGGCCGGCTCCTAAGTTTCTGTCCCTGATTTTCAACATAAAATACCAAGAGAACGAAGAAAACTTTCAGTTTTCTTAAGATCTCAAAGGTCTTAAATGAAAGTGAATGACATTCTGGGTTATGTATTTCCTCACTCGAATTATTGCAGGGAGTTCAGCCTTTAAATATGGAACCACATTTGAAATTTTTCACTCATTGAGCAGTACTCATTGTACTCAAAACAAAATTATATTTTTCTAAATAAACAAATCTCAAAGAAATTATTCTTGAACAGAATTTTGTGGGTTCAGTAGCAGACCTAATCAAGGGCCCCCCATAGGTGACTCAAGTAAGTATGTACTTGTAAAGCACGGCTAATCACCCGCAAGGGTCACAAGGCGGTGCTCATTTTATCGACCTCTAACCCTAACCAGGGATCAAACCTGCAACAGAGATCAGCCACAGTGCCTTAGCATGCTGAGCTATCTGTCTGGCTCTAGTAAGCAATAGTAATAATATACATGCTGCTCTTTATAATGATTTTGAGGATAGTGCAAACTGCACTAATAAAAGGCTCCCCTGCATTAGGATTGTACGCATTCTATTGTATAGACTGGCTGCTATTATGGGCCCCCTCCAGCACTTGGGCCCTGGTGCCACTACACTTGCTGCACCAATGGTAGTTCCGCCCCTGTGTGGGTTGGAGATGTGGCGACATAAGGGATTATTGTAGGACAGCAATTTGAAGGGATAGATACAAAAGCAGTGGTATAAATTATTGTGGCACTGGGGCCTTAGGTTAGAAAGTCCTGAGTTTAGTTAATATTGCAGGCATGAACTCTCTGGGGAAAAAGCACCCATAGTCATTCTGCACCTGTTTGCCTTTCCTAACTTATTTTTAGTTATTATAACCCCTGTATGGTGCTGCCAAATCTTTTGGCACACTACAAATAAAGATAATAATAACAATGATAGCTTTAGTGTAGAGATCAGCCTCCCACCTGACACATCAGACCCCCTGATTACTCCCAAACAGCTCTCTTCCCTCCCCCACCCCACAATTGTCCCCACCATTTTAAGTACTGGCAGAAAGTCTGCCAGTACTAAAATAAAAGGTTTTTAAAAAATTAAAATAATTTTTTTTAGCATATTTGCATATGCTGTGGTGTAGCATCCCCCCTTAGCCCCCAACCTCCCTGATCCCCCCCAAAACAGCTCTCTAACCCTCCCCATCTGCCTTATTGGTGGCCATCTTGGGTACTGGCAGCTGTCTGTTATTATTTCACAGTCAAAAAAGTGTTGTTTTTTTTAAATGTACACCAGATATAAGTGGTGGCACTGGGCAAGTGGGCACAGTACACGCTGTGAGCCTGACACACACGCTGGCAGGCAGGCAACTGCAATTAGATTACACAGGAAAAAAAAAAAAAAGCAGACTGATGTTCTATCCCTTACAGCAGAGATCAGATGAGTCCTTCAGGACTGTAGTGGACACTGAATACACTAGCCTAGCTATCGATTGCCCTATTAAATCAGCAGCAGCTACACTGTCCCTCCTCTCACTAAGAATGCAGCTTCCAAATGAATCTAAAATGGATGCTGTCCAGGAGGTGGGAGGGTCTGGGAGGGAGGGTCTGCTGCTGATTGGCTGTAATGTGTCTTCTGACTGTGAGGTACAGGGTCAAAGTTTACTCAATGATGACGAATAGGGGGCGGATTGAACATCGCATATATTCACCGTCTGCGGCTAACGCGAACATGCTATGTTCGCCGGGAACTATTCGCGACATCACTAATAGCGCAACTTCAGTGCTCTGGTTAACTGTTACGCTTGACTAGAAAGTTGCACAAAAATACATTAAAAAATACAGTTACACTCATAATAATAACCCCAATTTGGTCCCCCATCCAAGATAATCAACCAGAAATTTAGGGGAAATGCTAAAAAATTGCACTTTCCCAAAAGAGCACACTTTCACCTTCAAGTCAACCACCAGGGTGCAGGCAAAATAATTATCATAAATCCACGACAGGCGTGCACTCACTGGAATTTGTAAAAACGTGCTTTACTTTGCACATTTATCAAACATGTGACGTTTCGGGGATCTCACCCCTTCAGACTAACTTAGTGAGATCCCCAAAACATCACGTCGGGGACTTATTTTATATAAAATAGATAGATAGATATATAGTTAGATAGATAAACTGATAGATGTACTGTAGATGTACTATCTAACTATATAGATAGATTTACTGTATATATGTGTGTACATATGTATTTATGTATCAATATGTGTTTATATGTTTTTACAGACATATACACATATAAACACATATGTATACATATATAGACATATATATATATATATATATATATATATATATATATATATATATATATATATATATATATATATATATATATATATATATATACATATGTGTTTATATGTGTATATGTCTGTAAAAACATATAAACACATATTGATACATAAATACATATGTACACACATATATACAGTAAATCTATCATATAGTTAGATAGTACATCTACAGTACATCTATCAGTTTATCTATCTAACTATATCTATCTATCTATTTTATATAAAATAAGTCCCCGACGTGATGTTTTGGGGATCTCACTAAGTTAGTCTGAAGGGGTGAGATCCCCGAAACGTCACATGTTTGATAAATGTGCAAAGTAAAGCACGTTTTTTACAAATTCCAGTGAGTGCACGCCTGTCGTGGATTTATGATAATTATTTTGCCTGCACCCTGGTGGTTGACTTGAAGGTGAAAGTGTGCTCTTTTGGAAAGTGCAATTTTTTAGCATTTCCCCTAAATTTCTGGTTGATTATCTTGGATGGGGGACCAAATTGGGGTTATTATTATGAGTAACTGTATTTTTTAATGTATTTTTGTGCAACTTTCTAGTCAAGCGTAACAGTTAACCAGAGCACTGAAGTTGCGCTATTAGTGATGTCGCGAATAGTTCCCGGCAACATAGCATGTTCGCGTTAGCCGCAGACGGTGAATATATGCGATGTTTCAATCCGCCCCCTATTCGTCATCATTGAGTAAACTTTGACCCTGTACCTCACAGTCAGAAGACACATTACAGCCAATCAGCAGCAGACCCTCCCTCCCAGACCCTCCCACCTCCTGGACAGCATCCATTTTAGATTCATTTGGAAGCTGCATTCTTAGTGAGAGGAGGGACAGTGTAGCTGCTGCTGATTTAATAGGCAATCGATAGCTAGGCTAGTGTATTCAGTGTCCACTACAGTCCTGAAGGACTCATCTGATCTCTGCTGTAAGGGATAGAACATCAGTCTGCTTTTTTTTTTTTCCTGTGTAATCTAATTGCAGTTGCCTGCCTGCCAGCGTGTGTGTCAGGCTCACAGCGTGTACTGTGCCCACTTGCCCAGTGCCACCACTTATATCTGGTGTACATTTAAAAAAAACAACACTTTTTTGACTGTGAAATAATAACAGACAGCTGCCAGTACCCAAGATGGCCACCAAAAGGCAGATGGGGAGGGTTAGAGAGCTGTTTTGGGGGATCAGGGAGGTTGGGGGCTAAGGGGGGATGCTACACCACAGCATATGCAAATATGCTAAAAAAAATTATTTTAATTTTTTTAAAAACCTTTTATTTTAGTACTGGCAGACTTTCTGCCAGTACTTAAAATGGTGGGGACAATTGTGGGTGGGGGAGGGAAGAGAGCTGTTTGGGAGTAATCAGGGGGTCTGATGTGTCAGGTGGGAGGCTGATCTCTACACTAAAGCTATCATTGTTATTATTATCTTTATTTGTAGTGTGCCAAAAGATTTGGCAGCACCATACAGGGGTTATAATAACTAAAAATAAGTTAGGAAAGGCAAACAGGTGCAGAATGACTATGGGTGCTTTTTCCCCAGAGAGTTCATGCCTGCAATATTAACTAAACTCAGGACTTTCTAACCTAAGGCCCCAGTGCCACAATAATTTATACCACTGCTTTTGTATCTATCCCTTCAAATTGCTGTCCTACAATAATCCCTTATGTCGCCACATCTCCAACCCACACAGGGGCGGAACTACCATTGGTGCAGCAAGTGTAGTGGCACCAGGGCCCAAGTGCTGGAGGGGGCCCATAATAGCAGCCAGTCTATACAATAGAATGCGTACAATCCTAATGCAGGGGAGCCTTTTATTAGTGCAGTTTGCACTATCCTCAAAATCATTATAAAGAGCAGCATGTATATTATTACTATTGCTTACTAGAGCCAGACAGATAGCTCAGCATGCTAAGGCACTGTGGCTGATCTCTGTTGCAGGTTTGATCCCTGGTTAGGGTTAGAGGTCGATAAAATGAGCACCGCCTTGTGACCCTTGCGGGTGATTAGCCGTGCTTTACAAGTACATACTTACTTGAGTCACCTATGGGGGGCCCTTGATTAGGTCTGCTACTGAACCCACAAAATTCTGTTCAAGAATAATTTCTTTGAGATTTGTTTATTTAGAAAAATATAATTTTGTTTTGAGTACAATGAGTACTGCTCAATGAGTGAAAAATTTCAAATGTGGTTCCATATTTAAAGGCTGAACTCCCTGCAATAATTCGAGTGAGGAAATACATAACCCAGAATGTCATTCACTTTCATTTAAGACCTTTGAGATCTTAAGAAAACTGAAAGTTTTCTTCGTTCTCTTGGTATTTTATGTTGAAAATCAGGACAGAAACTTAGGAGCCGGCCATTCCTGGAGCACTATATGGCTGCAGTTTTGCATGAATGTTATGCATTTGCAAGAGTACTAGATGGCAGCACTATTTCCTCCAGATGCCTACCTAGGTATCTCTTCAATACAGAATATCAGGGGAACAAAGCAAATTTGATAATAGAAGTAAACTGGCCCCTTTTTATAAAATGGTATGATCTGTCTGAATCACAAAAGAAACATTTTAAGTTTCATATCCCTTTAAAATAAGGAAATAAATCAGTATTTTTGAACCACAGATGGGATTGCTATGTTATGTCCTGCTTGGCCTCCTTTGCTATTTTACAGTAGATTTGGGCTCGCTGTTTTAAACAAACAAAAAAGTAAATAAACAGTAGCCCACAAAACTAGAGCAGTTAAGTTCACTTTCTGGTTATGCACCAGGGCAGCGGATTCATGAGAGATTGACAAGAAGCTAAAAGTACAGCTGAATCTTCCCTGCTGGCCAGACTGTTGTGCAGAAAGAAGTGTTTTCATAAGACTTAGACAGAATTCATTTCCATGCACTGCCTTTAATGGTTCCTGTCAGAAGAAAAGCTGGAGAGCATATGCTATCCATTTCCCTGTATCACTTGGAAAAAATTTCACATGTAAATAAAACCAACATAAAAGTGTAGCCCTTGAACCCAAAATCTTGCACAAGACATAAATAAATTTGTACAATGCTTTCATTGTATTAGGTAACCAACTTACCATGACTTTCCTTAGACCAAAGATAACATAAAATGTTGGTGTAAAAAAAGTCAAACCAAAAATAGCAAAAAATCGTAATTAAGCATCAAATTGTTTATTTTGGTGCCTCTGAAGCAAGTTACCTATATTTAGATTGTACTTTGAAGGCTTGGAAATCTATTTTTGTCACAAACTCTCAAAACCTTATTGTGTTGTTATTCTTTAAATACATAATATTCATATTAGCTTAGCAGGTATACTATAGAAAATAACGCCTTTTCTGTGTATCTGTGAAATTGGCTGAAATGTTACAGTAAAAAGCTGGAAAAAGCAATGTCAGGAGGCATTTACTTACTGATAATTCCTTATTTCAAGCAACCTTGCACCCTGTGACAGCCGGTGGTCCGACAGGTGAAATTGTTGTACCAAAATTGAGGAGACTGGTGGGCAGCTGAGCCGCACAAATAGCTGCATTATAGGAGTCTGTGGGCACTGGCTAACAGTGTTGGAGAGGAAGCTATAGCACCAGTAAGATTGGGAGGCTGTTACCTGTATGTAGTAGATACTTTGATTTGAGGCTGTTTGGTAAAGATCCTTGCTTCTTGAGAATTTATCTTAGTGATGGTGTGCTGGGTGTCCTTTTCTATCTGGTGGGGAACATAGAGATTGGGGTCTACAGCAGATTGTGAGCCCCTGTAAAACAACACATCTGAATGTAAGCCCCTAGGCAGTTGTAGTTGGAGGTTTAAGATCCAGCAGAGGCAGAGGATTCCCTGCAGAAGCCTCCCTGCTCATATAGACTTTTTCATTAACCTTCTATTTTCTGGGATCTGTAGCTTACCTCCTGGCTATTACCATTTGGACACTGGACTTCTCCCAGGCCTAACAGGCTTTTAATATTTAGCATGGGATTACACTGTATATACCAGCCTGCACACAGAAGTTTGTGCCTCCAGATCTACACTTTTGATGGCCTTATTTTTTGCAGAACTCTGACACTAGTCCCCTCCCCATTTACTGGCCCTTTATGGGCATTAGCCAAACACCCCTGTCTGTATCTTGCCCCTAGTGGGTATGTCCCTTGCTAATGCTAGAGAAATGCCTATTGTGCTAGAGTGATTGCCAATTGACTGCTGTGCATAAATCCTAAGGATGAAAGTGCCTATATCAGCCAGGAGACTGTGTGGGATGTTCATTTCTAGAATTTGAATCATGTGCAGACATTTAGAGATGGGACGCTCACCCTTGCGGGATTGTTCCTCTGCAGACCTCACCTAATCTGCCGAACCAGAGATCGCCGCCACTATAATAAATGTATTAACCCTAAACCACCGTACTCCCGCCTCGCAAACACTAGTTCAATTTTATTAACCCCTAATCTGCCGTCCCTAACATCGCCGACACCTACCTACATTTATTAACCCCTAATCTGCCGCCCCCAATGTCGATGCTACTATATTAAATTTATTAACCCCTAAACCTAAGTCTAACCCTAAGTCTAACCCCCCCTCACTTAAATATTATTTAAATAAAATTAAATTAAAATACTACAATTAAATAAATGATTCCTATTTAAAACTAAATGTGTACCTATAAAATAAACCCTAAGCTAGCTACACTATAACTAATAGTTACATTGTAGCTAGTTTAGGATTTATATTTATTTTACAGGCAACTTTGTATTTATTTTAACTAGGTACAATAGTTATTAAATAGTTATTAACTATTTAATAACTACCTAGCTAAAATAAATACAAAAGTACCTGTAAAATAAATCCTAACCTAAATTACAATTACACCTAACACTACACTATAATTAAATTAATTTACTAAATTACCTACAATTAACTACAATTAAATAAAATAAACTAAAGTAAGAAAAAAAATAAAAACACAGAATTTACAGAAAAAAATAAAATAATTACAAGAATTTTAAACTAATTACACCTAATCTAACCCCCTAATTAAATAAAAAAGCCCCCCAAAATAAAAAAAATCCCTACCCTATACTAAATTACAAATAGCCCTTAAAGGGCCTTTTGCGGGGCATTGCCCCAAAGTAATCAGCTCTTTTACCTGTAAAAAAAAAATACAATACCCCCCAACATTAAAACCCACCACCCACACACCCAACCCTACTCTAAAACCCACCCAATCCCCCCTTAATAAAACACTAATCCCTTGAAGATCACCCTACCGTGAGACGTCTTTACCCAGCCGGGCACAAGTGGTCCTCCAGAGGGGCAGAAGTCTTCATTCGATCCGGGCAGAAGAGGACCTCCAGACGGGCAGAAGTCTTCATCCAGGCGGCAATGAGCTAATAGGAATGTGGGGGAACAGCCAATAGAATGTGAGCTCAATCCTATTGGCTGATTGGATCAGCCAATAGGATTGAACTTCAATCCTATTGGTTGATTGCATAAGCAAATAGGATTTTTCCTACCTTAATTCAAGGGACGCCATCTTGGATGGCGCAATTTAAAGGAACCGTCATTCATCGTGTAGTTGTTGGTCTGGATGGATGCTCTGCGTCAGCTGGCTTCAAGATGGACCCGCTCCGGATGGATGAAGATAGAAGAAGCCGTCTGGATGAATACTTCTGCCCGTCTGGAGGTCCTCTTCTGCCCGGATCGGATGAAGACTTCTGCCCCTCTGGAGGACCACTTGTGCCCGGCTGGGTGAAGACGTCTCACGGTAGGGGATCTTCAATGGGTTAGTGTTAGGTTTTATTAAGGGGGGATTTTAGAGTAGGGTTGGGTGTGTGGGTGGTGGGTTTTATTGTTGGGGGGTATTGTATTTTTTTTTTCAGGTAAAAGAGCTGATTACTTTGGGGCAATGCCCCGCAAAAGGCCCTTTTAAGGACTATTTGTAATTTAGTATAGGGTAGGGATTTTTATTAATTTGGGGGGCTTTTTTATTTTATTAGGGGGATTAGATTAGGTGTAATTTGTTTAAAATTCTTGTAATTATTTTATTTTTTTCTGTAATTTAGTGGGAGGGGGGTTTCGTACTTTAGTTTATTTTATTTAATTGTAGTTAATTGTAGGTAATTTAGTAAATTAATTTAATTATAGTGTAGTGTTAGGTGTAATTGTAACTTAGGTTAGGGTTTATTTTACAAGTAAATTTGTACTTATTTTAACTAGGAAGTTATTAAATAGTAATTTTTATATATATATATATATATATATATATATATATACACTCATCATTGGTAACTATGATAAAACAAATAATAAGTCTCAAATTTCACTTAGAAGACAGCTGTTATCTAGAATTTAGCTTGTTTTTTGTTTTGTTATTAGCCTCACTTAAAATCAAGTTACCATTATTATTTTTTAAAAATGGCAAAAATAATAATAATTATTATATATATATATATAAATATATATATATATAAATAAATAAAATAGACATATATAGATTTATATCACACATCTACATTGATAGATGGTATAGTGAGAGCTATTGAAAGCTATTGAAAGCTTGACACTTGAGATAATACTTTTATTAATAATGTGAAATAAAATACCTTCAGGTTCTTGAAAACTAATGATAAGTTGTGACTTAAATATGACGGCTTCATGCTGATCTGTCTGGAACTGAACCTTAAATGTCAGTAACTGTAGCTTTTGTCAAAGAGACAGACACGAGATTTAAAACTATAATGTTGCATATAAATGCACTGTGATCCAAAAGGGCCCATTATTCTTAACAATAACCTTATATTCCAAGTCCTTTTCAAATAAATGTTAAGATAATCACGTAAGCATCCAGCTTTAATATCCTACTGTTTTTGCTGACTCTTGTTAACACCTTCACTATCAGGACTTTCAGAGAACTTGCTTAAAATACCAGAGAATTCTTAGCATTTTTGCTATCAGTACATTTAAACAGAAATAGAACCTTGTTTTTTTTTAATTTACCTGTCAAAACTATATATATATATATTTTTTGTATAGTTCATGCCACCATTTCCCCGCCAAATACAATCATATGAAAAAAAGCTTCTCTGGGTTTAACAGACATATATGGCTTTGCAATTGCTTTTTGGTAATTAGAAGGCTGCTAATTGCAGCTGTGCACTACACTTCTATTATTCCCGGCAGGTAAGGGGTTAATCGGGTAGCTTGTAAGGTTAGTTTTAGATTTAGTAGAGTTTACCCTTCCATCTGACACATCCCACACCCTGATCCTTTCTTGATCCTTCCCAAACAGCACTCTTGACCCCCACTGATCACCACCATCTTAGTTACTGGCAGACAATCTGACAGTATGAAAAGTTAAGGCCATTTTTTTATTAAATATTTTTTTTATGTTTTTTTAATATTTTCTGCAGTGTAGGATTTCCCCTTACCCTCCAACATCCCTGATCTCTCCCAAACAGCTCTCTAACCCTCCCCCTCTAACTATATCTGCCATCTTAGGTACTGTCTGCCAGTACCTATAAACCACTTTATTTAAATATATTTTTATTATTATTATTATTTTTCTAAATATCTGTAGTATAGTGCCCCCCCCCCCTGTAATGTTATTAACATGTCACGTGATTTGTTTGTCAATTTGCATACAGAATGTTGATTGGCTGTTGGTGTTTCTACAATATATGGTAACAAGTTCAGTTAGGATAATAAACAGTTAGTGACTAGATGCAGATCTGTGTTCTCTGAATTATTCCTTGGTAAGACACTAATTTTAGTGACTACACAAGAACAATACATGGTGTCAGAAGCTGGTTTCTTTCTGCAAGATGGATTTATCAGGTGTGTCTATGCCACAGATGGATTGGGACTCAAAAAATGTACCAGATGCATGGAGAAGATTTCGCCAGCATGTACAGCTCATATCTCTGGCCCTCTCTGTGGCAAGCCTGAGGAAACCTTGTGCAGCTACTTGCTTCTCTGGGTAGGTGAAACAGGGAGAGATGTTTATTATACTTGGACATTAACATTTGAGGAGTCTAAAAAGTTTAAGTCTTATTATGACAAATTTGAGGAATATGTTAAGCCCAAAGCTAATACAATCTTTGCAAGATACAAGTTTCATGAAAAAATGCAGGGGGAACATGAGGCATTTGAACATTTTGTAACAGAATTTAAATTGCTTGTAAAAGACTGTGGATATGTTAACAGATGAGATGGTACGAGACCGCATTGTTTTTGCCACTAATTCTCCAAAAGTCAGAGAGAAATTACTTAATTAGGGTGCTGATCTGACACTTGAAAAAGCCATTGATATAGCGCGGTCGCACGAAATTGCACGAGAGCAGCTTAAGACAATAAACTCACGTGCAATGGCAACCCAGAGCCAGTGAGCTCATGCAGTGTTTAGCAAAAAAAACAGCATCAGCCCAGCAAAAGCATTGGATAACTGTGAAAGGAAGTGACAGAAGCATCACTAAAGACAGGCTATGCAGTTGTTGTGCTCTTCAACACAGCCAGGAAGACATGTGCCCTGCAAAAGGACGTCAGTGCAAAATATGCAATAAATTGAATCACTTTGCAAAGGCATGTAAGTCAAGGCCGCCAGATACACGTAAAACTGTACATACAGTTCAAAACACAAATATTGAAGAGCTGGATGAACTGTTTATTGATGCAGTTAACAAAGAGCACAAAGACAAAGAATGTGAACAGGCTTTCGCAGAAATTGAGTTAGGTGCACAAGCAGATAAAGTCAAATTCAAATTAGATACTGGTGCTCAGGTAAATATAATTCCTACCAACAGATTTAAAAATCTCAGCACTGTAGCACTGAAGCCCACAGCACGCCGTCTTACAGGCTATGGAGGTGAGCCGCTTGATGTTAAAGGTACCTGTCAGTTAAAATGTAAATACAAAGACAATAAAACTGTTCTTGAATTCTACATTGTCAACACACATGCCCCACCTATACTTGGTTTGAGAGCATGTCTAGACATGGGGTTAATTAAGCTTGTCTTCTCAGTGTGCGCAGATGTAGATAAACCCTGTGCTATAATACAGGAATTGTCTGATGTTTTTCAAGGCATTGGACAGTTTCCAGGTGAATGCACTATACACCTACACCTCACAGCCGTCCCTGTTGTATACCCACACAGGAGAATTCCATTCATGCTGCGTAGTCGCCTCAAGGAGGAGCTAGACAATATTGAAAAATCAGGGATTATTGTGAAAGTTCTTGAACCCACTGACTGGGTCAATGCCCTGGTAGTTGTGGAAAAAACCCGCACTGGAAAACTCAGGGTTTGTTTAGATCCCAGAGACTTGAATAAAGCAATCAAGAGGCCACATTACCCTCTTCCAACTTTGGATAACATCACCCAAAACTTGCTGGAGCACAATTCTTCGGTGTACTGGATGCAAAAGCTGGATACTGGGCGATCAAACTCTCAAAGAATCATCCAAGCTAACAACATTTAATAAAGTGGCCAGAAGATACAGATTTCTCTGCTTACCCTTTGGACTGATTTCAGCTCAAGACTAATTTCAGAGAAAGATTGATGAGACTTATGAAGGGCTTGAGGGGGTAACAGCCATTGCTAATGACATACTCGTGTTTGGAAAAACAAAAGAGGAACATGATGCAAACTTACACACTGTACTCAAGAGAACCCGTGAAAAAGGAGTACGCCTTAACCCAGAGAAAAGTGTGATATGTGTCTCAGAGGTCAGTTATTTTGGGCACAAGCTAACACGTGAAGGCACCAACCTGATCCAAAGAAGATCAATGCCATAAAAGATATGCATCCTCCCAAGAACAAGTCAGAGCTGGAGACCATCCTAGGTATAGTTAATTATCTGTCCAAGTTCCCACCAAACTTATCTGAGATTAATGCGCCATTGAGGCAGCTTCTGAAACAGACAAATGAGTTTGTATGGGACGAAACTCACGAAAAAGCATTTGATAAAATGAAAGAGCTGATTACAAAGGAACCTGGTAACATTCTATGTTACTACGATCCTAGCAAAGAGCTCTGCCTGCAGGTTGATGCGTCAAAGAGTGGCCTAGGTGCTGTATTGCTCCAAGAAGCTAAGCCATTTGCCTATGCTTCTAAATCTCTCACACCAACAGAAGAAAACTATGCTCAAATTGAGAGGAGTTGTATGCTGTGGTGTTTGGATGCAAACGTTTTCACACATATGTCTATGGCAGAAAGATTGTTGTTGAATCTGACCACAAACCTTTAATACCCATAATGAAGAAACCCCTTGCAGCTGCACCACCACACCTTCAGAGAATGATCTTGCAACTACAGAGGTATGACATTGAAATAGTACATCGTTCAGGAAAAGATATTCCAATAGCCGACACCCTGTCCTGGAAATCAATACCATACAGACTTGAATCACTGAATGAAGGAATGGATGCACAGATTCACACAGTCATAACCAATCTCCCTATTAGTGACAGGAAACTGACTGACATTCAAACAGCTACAGAACAGGATCCTCAACTCAGTATGCTGAAAAACATGATCAAATCTGGGTGGCCTAACGTAAGGAAAAGATGTCCTTCCAGCCTTGTTGAATACTGGAATCACAGAAATGAAATTTCAGAAATTGAAGGGATCCTATTCAAAGGCGAGAAAATCATTGTCCCAGGTGTGCTTAGGCCAAATATGCTAGAGCGTATACACACTGGGCATATGGGAATTGAGAGGAGTAAGCAAAGAGCCAGAGACATATTATTTTGGCCAGGAATGAACAAACAAATTGAGGATATGGTCGAAAAATGCCCTACCTGCCTAGAATGCCGAAAGTCTAACCCTAAAGAGCCCATGATCTCTCATCAGATTCCAGAGCGTCCATGGCAAATCATTGCAACAGATCTTTTATGTGGAATGGTCAGGACTACTTAATCGCTGTTGATTACTACAGCAGATTTTTTTAATTGGAAAGACTCCACTCAACCACATCAGCGACCATAACGCAAGCTAAAGGCTATATTTGCAAGACTGGTATACCTGAAAAGGTAATTTCAGATAATGGTCCGCAATATAAATCAGGTGACTTTGAAAACTTTGCAGTTCATTGGACTTTGCACATGTAACGTCCAGTCCCCACCATCCACAAAGTAATGGTCTTGCAGAAAAGACAGTGCAAACAGCAAAGACCATACTAAACAAAGCAAAAGCTGAAGGAAAGGACCCGTACCTCAGCTGCTGGAACACAGGAATACCCCTGTGGATGGATTCAAGTCTCCCTCACAATTGCTCATGAGTAGACGTCTACGTTCTATCCTGCCTACAACTGGCGAACAACTGCAGCCTCAGGTAGTTGATCAAAAATGTGTGCGTGCCAAAAGAGAACATAACAAGCTAAACAAAGACATTACTATAATTGCACTGCACAGCCTTTGTCCACATTGACGCAAGAAAATACTATTCGTTTTAAGCAAGCCAGTGGTCAATGGGTGCCTGCCACTATTCTGCAGCCTGCAGACACACAAAGATCTTACCTCATCCGCACCAACGATGATCAAGTTCTCCGTCGCAACCGACTACACCTGATGGAAACTAAAGAACCACAACTAGAAGCACATGAGCAACCCTTGAGATCCCAAGCACAACCACAAATACACCTGCAATCCCAGAACAACTGAAAGAAGACACTGACAACGCACAGCAGGTTTTCAATTCACACGTTCTGGCCGTATGGTAAAACCTAGAAACATTCTGGACCTATAATATAAAATATAAATGTGATATTCTAAAATTTCATAAAAAGGGAGATGTAATGTTATTACCATGTGATTTGTTTGTCAATTTGCATACAGAATGTTGATTGGCTGTTGGTGTTTCTACCATATATGGTAGCAAGTTCAGTTAGGATAATAAACAGTTAGTGACTAGATGCAGCTCTGTGTTCTCTGAGTTATTCCTTGGTAAGACACTAATTTGAGTGACTACACAAGAACAATACACCCCCTTCTGGGAAACACATCAAAACTACATTACAAAGTTCAGTTACACTTATAATAACACCATCTAATAAAATTATTAAAACAAAATATTCCACAAAAAAAGTTATAAGGGCTCAAAGATATGAGGTCTCAGATGTTAGAGAAAATAAAAGACAGGCAAAGGGCTTTAGCATAGAGGTACATACATATACAGGTCTATATATATATATATATATATATATAATATATATATTATTTATGTGTAATATATATTTATATGTTTATACATGTATTTACAGACATATATATATATAATATATATATATATATATATATATATATATATATGTATAAACTTATTGTCCACAGAAATGCACATTGACATATTGTACTTTAAAAAAAAAAGAAGAAGAAATATAATTTGGCCTTTTTTTAAAAAAAAAATCCCTTGCGTGTATTTCTGTGGACAGATAAGTGGATATCTAACTATTTTTCAAATAGCACCGGGTATGTATGGAGAATCAAAGTGAGTGCAAGGTCTGGGACAGACAATATATATAGGTATAGATATATTGAACCAAAAGCCCATCTGATATATATGTAGAAATATGTATTTATGAGTAAATAGAACATATTCTGCTATGTGAAGAACATTGGAATGTGAAATATTCATCTTTTCATGTGGGGTTAGCCCGTATGTGAATTTGCAATCGGGTTAGCGTGGGAGTAGGGTGTTAGGTTTTTCCACTTTTTTTTGCTCCGTTGACTTCTATGGGTGAATATGTTATTGTGTGTGTAATATTCTAAGTTTGGATTTTTACGCTTTTTACTTCTAGCTCAGTTAACACTCGAGCAGGGGCATTAAATACTGCTCCACTTCTGATCCCCGATATGATTGAGTATATTTAAATTTTACATATATTCAATCTACATAATGAAAATAGACTTTAATTTAGAGGTTTTTTTTAGAAAATATGTTGATATGCATTTAAACTGAAAAAGAATCCAACTCATAAATAGATAATAATACGATACAGATATTTATGTAGTTTAAATATTTTTATCAAAATAAATGTTACTGTATATTTACTGTACTCACTTAAATAGACATTTCAGTCAAACTTTAAATGCAAATAGATGAATTGCATCATTGAAAAGAAACATATTTGTTTTATACATGTACTGGCAAAAATGCTTCTAGTAAAAGATATCACTGTTTTAGTGTTACCATTTTTCTCTGCACGTGCATGTGAAGCATAGTTAGATATTCTCAGTGCACCAGCATTTTAAATACTTCAGCTGCTCAGAGCGCTGGCAGGGCTTGTATTATGTCAGTTTGAGTGAGTACCAGATGATACAAGCACCTCAGACTGTGCAAGTACTGTGTATAAAATGCTGGTGCACGGAGCATACTTCAATACACATTTGAAACAGCTTTTACTAAAAGCATATGTGCTAATACATGTATATTGAAAAAAAAGGCTTCTATTCTAATTTTAGCTGAAATCTCCCTTTAATGAATGTAACAAAGTACAACAAAATATATGCTGTCATGAGATGCAGGACACAGCATAGAAGGTACAACGCTATTTTATTGCAGAGCATAGACGTATACACCTTGTACAACACATCTAACTTGGTAACTGCGACATAGACAATAATGGCCCTAAACCACGCCCCCATCCGGTGACGTCACTTCCCACTCTCATCACATCTTCCCCCTTTTCAAAGGACAAAGCATACATTTTTTTTTAAATACATCAAATAACAAGGTATACAAGAAGCATACAGAAATAGTTTTGTTTAGTATACAACAAATAACAAGCTAAAGAGAATATATATATATATATATATATATATATATATATATACCTGTATATAAACAACATGAAATACAATCCTGACTTGAACATTGGGGTAGACACAGTAACCATGGGATTATTCTGCCCATACTTCCGGTCACTGCTCTAACTAGTGCTAATCCCGACTATTGGGCTGGAAGTTTTCACCACCCTTCCACTTGATGTAGTTTTACAGAAGAAGGTGATTGAGAGTCTGCTGGAAGCAGAAAAGTATCCCCGCTGTGATCTTGCTGAGGGGAAGGCACCCCTTTTTAAAATAGGGGATCCCACCGGCAGTGGTACTGAGGTATCCCGTCCCAAACTCTCAGGTACTGGCTGAAGATGTCTTGCGGATTTCGACGTTGTGACTGTCCCACCATCAGTAAGGACTACATAAGACCTTAGGTTCTGGAGAGTGTCCAATTACCGGGGCAGGTGTCTTCCCATTTCTTCTCATCATCCAGTTTAACTCGTGACACTTTGCCCCACATTCAGCTCTTGCAAGGGCTGAATAGCCCCTTATAGCCTCTTCATCCCTCTTAAGGACCTCGTCCGAGGAACAGAGCTAGTTGGCTGGAAGACACCCACAGAGGGTAAATAGGTGCGAATCTGATGTCCTAGCATCAGCTGTGCCGGGCTAAAACCTGTGGCTTGAATGGGAGTCGCCCTTTAGGCCAAGATTGCTTCAAAATGAACTTTGTTGTTTGAACTGCCCTTTCAGCCATTCCATTAGCCTGCGGGTAATGTGGACTCAACGTAGAATGGACAAAATCATATTCACTGCTGAAAGAACTGAACTCCGTGGAAGCAAACTGCATTCCGTTATCACTCACTAACTCCATTGGTATGCCCCACCGGGCGAACAAGCTCTTGAAACGAGTGATAACGGCTTGACTTGTGATCTCATTCAAGGGTGCAATCTCCAAATACCTGGAATAGTAGTCAATCACGACTAGGTACTTTTTCCCGTGCAGTTCGGACAAATCAGCAGCTATTTTCTGCCACAAGCCTGCAGGCAGCGGAGTAGAAATCAAGGGCTCCCTTCTCTGAGTAGGCCGGTGTTCCTGGCAAAAGGCATATTTTGACACATGGCTTGCGATGTCGGAACTGATCCCAGGCCACCATAATGCCGTAGGCTGCCCTTTCTCTGTACTTTGTAATGCCCAAGTGGCCATCATGAATCCTGCTTAACATCTCCTGCCGCATGCTAACAGGAATAACAATGCGGTCCTGGAACAGCACCAACCCATCCAGCTCCGTGAGCTGTGACCTTTCTGACTGGTAAGAACTTAAAGACATCCAGGCTGCCCAGCTCCCGGACCAACCTTCTTTTATGTACTTATTAACTTCTTGAAGGTCAGTATCTAAATATGTTTTCTATCTTATTTGCTCTAACTTCCCTGACAAAATGCATTTGGATGCCAGAACTGAATCTACATACACTTTCACATCTGATTCCGTTGAAGATTCTTCAGCAGCAGCCAGCGGGAGCCTGGAAAGTGTATCTGCCACTACCAGTTGTTTCCCTGACACATATACTGCCTGAAAGTTGGACCTGAGCAGTCTCATCAGAAGTCTCTGGCATCTTAGGGGTGTTTTGTCAATATCATAGGAGTTGATTGGAGGGACTAGCGGTTTATGGTCAGTCTCCAGACAAAAATTTCTCTAAACCTACTAGGTAACGCTGGAAGCGCTCACAGGCCCAACCTGTAGCCAGGCACTCTTTCTCTGTTTGTGCGTATTTCGATTCAGCAGCCATCAGTGTACGGGAACAGTAGGCGATGGGCTGTAGTTTGTTCTCATTCAACTGCAGGAGGGTGGCCCCTAACCCATAACTGCTCGCATCAGCACTAACCACAGTCTTTTTAGAACGGTCGTAGAACCCCAACACTGGGGCAGACCCTAGCAGGGACTTGACCTGCACAAAAGATTATTCCTGTGATGGTCCCCAGACCCAGGCAACATCTTACTTTAACAACTCTGTGATAGGGTGTAGTATTGTGAATAAATCTGGAAGGAACCTGCCCACATAATTCACAAGGCCCAATATTTGTCTCAGCTCATGTACATCAGAAGGACTTTTCATCTGTTCAATAACAAGCATTTTATCAGGGTCCGGCTTGATGCCATCCCATTGATAATATGCCCAAAGTAACATAACTCAGCCTTCCTAAAATGGCATTTCTCCTTATTTTACTTTCAGTCCAGATCTCTCCAATGGTCTGCAGCACACAGCTCAATTGCTGATCATGTTCTTCCAATGTAGAACCATACACCTTGTTGACCCTTAGGAGAGAACTCATCTCTCTTTGAAAGATTTCAGGAGCAGAGGATATCCCAAAGGGCGAGTCTGCATAAGCAAAACTGACCCACCGGTGTAATGATAGGTAGTCAGTTTGTGGCACTTTGAATCTAGAGGTATCTGCCAGAAGCCGCTGGAAGGCATCCAGTGTAGAGAAGAACTTCACCCCAGCCAATTTCAGAGCTATGTCTTACAAGTGTCAACAGCAAATATCTCTCTCCTCTTCACCGCCCTCATTAAAGCCTTTTCAAGTCTTTTCTTAGCAACAGCACAATGGGGGCACACCAGTCAGTTGCTTCAACAAACTCTTCAATAACTCCCATATTCTTCATACGCAGAAGTTCCTTCTCCACTTGAGGCATGAGCTGTAACGGAATTCTATGAGGAGTAGTAATGCTGTATGGGACTGCGTCACCTTTAAGTGATATTCGGACTGGGATGCAATTCAGTAGGCCCAATTCACCAAATATGTCTTCTGAAATCTCATTCACTCTGGCGACCAGGCCCAAACCACAAGCTGCTTTTCTGCTCAATTGGTCATTAACACACTGACCTCTAATCACATGTACCCACATGGTGAATTTCCTCTGCTTGTACTCGCAGCTGGCAAGAAATTTCCCCGCACAATTGATGCGGCCACCAGGACTATGAACTTTTGTTGTAACTTTCGCCAGCTGAGGCTGTCGAGGCAGTTTTATGAATGCTGCAAGGGACATAACAGTGATGTCTGCTCCTGTGTCAATCTTAATGGCAACTTTGGCTCCCATTACAGTAAGAGTAACCCGCCAATCTTCATCTGAACCAGACCGTTCAACAACAGACCCTACAAAGGACACTTCTTGACCTTGGTCTACTGCTCACACTGTGCCTTTCACTAGCAGCTCTCCTGAAGTGCTGCACTTCATCCACAATACTCTCAGACCTCAGACCAGCACTTTGCTTTTTCACCAGTTCACTCTGGCGGGCCATCCTAATAGCCCCATCCAATGTTAAATCAGCCTCTTACTCTAGCTTCAGTGAGACTTCAGCATCTGCAATTCCTATGACTATTCTGTCTCTGAATTGCTCTTCTTTAGCAACACCAAACAGAATTTGCCTAGTTCATACAGGCTGTGCACAAATGACTCCACAGATTCTCCACACACACTGAGCACATTTGTGAAAACAGGCCTTTTCATGAATCACATTTCTTTTGGGCACAAAGTGAGCACCAAGTTTGTTCATAACTATTTAAAAGTCAAATTCTTCCCCTTTTTGGAAAGTAAAGGCATTGAACACTGGCTCCACATCTTTCCCCAAAGAGTATAAAAGAGAATTAACTTGTACTTCACCACTCTCTTTGTTCAACTTGAAAGCAATCCTTAAGCGTGAAACCGCTGACGCCATGTGGGCCAAGCTGCTGTCAGGGTGCCAGGAATCAGACTGAGACAAGAAGTGCAAAATAATCACACCTTTATTAATTACAAAAAATAATAAAAAGTCCACAAGTCAAATAACAAGCCAGGAGTTCAAAACCAGAGCTGGTAGTCAGACGAGCCGAGTCAGGAGCCAAAGCGAATAGTCAGACGAGCCGGAATCAGGAACAAGGAAAACAGCAGAGTCAGGAACAAGCCAGGGATCAGGAACCAGGAAGGACGTCAGGCAGACAGGTAATACACAGGAACACTCACAAACAAGTCTGAGACAACGCAAAGGCAAAGCATACTGAACAGAGGCCCTTTAAATAATAAGTGATGACATCACAATTCTGAGACTGCATCCTGTCTCACATGGATGATGCACACCAGCCTGGCCATAAATGGAAGTGCAAGAATTGAGCAGCATCCCCCACAATACACCATAGTCAGGAAGAGAGGTGAGTAAAATGGCTGCCAGCAGCACATGGCAAACACAACAGGGAAAAAACCCTGACAGTAAACCTCCCCTCAACGACCCCTCCCCCGTGGGAGGACAAAAGGCTTATTGGGGAAACAGGCATGGAAGGCACGGAGGGGGCGGGAGCATGAACATCAGAGGAGGGAACCCAAGAATGCTCCTCCAGACCATAGACTCTCCAGTAAACCAAATACTGTACACGGCCCTGGACATACGAGAGTCAATAATGCTGCTGACCTCATACTCCTCATGGTTGTCAACAAAGATTGGACGGGGATGAGGCAACACAGTGGTAAACCGATTACAAACCAATGGTTTCAAGAGGGAGACATGAAAAACATTGGAGATGTGCATTGCAGGAGGAAGGTCAAGAGCGTAGGCCACAGGATTAACCCGTCGGAGTATTCGAAAAGGACCAACATAATGGGGAGCCAGTTTATTGGAAGGCACACGAAGGTTCAAGTTGCGGGAGGACAGCCAAACTCTCTCACCAACCTGGTAGGAAGGTGCAGGCAGACGCCTACGATCAGCCTGGACCTTTTGGCGCTGCATAGAACGATGAAGGCAATCCTGAATCTGCACCCACATGGAACGGAGTTGCCAGAGATGCTCCTCCAAAGCCGGAATACCCTGAGACATGAATGAATCAGGCAACAAGGATGATTGAAACCCATAATTCGCCATGAACGGGAATAACTTGGAGGAAGCATTAATAGCACTATTTCGTGCAAACTCTGCCCAAGGTAACAGTTCAGACCAATTACTGTAGTGATCTGAGACATAGCAACGGAGGAACTGTTCCAGAGCTTGATTAGACCATTCCACAGCCCCATTGGATTGAGGGTGATATGCGAGGAGAAGGAAAGCTGGATCCCCATTTGAGCACAAAAGGAATGCCAAAATCTGGAGACAAACTGGCTACCCCGGTCCAACACTATCTCCTTGGGTAACCCATGTAAACGGAAGACCTCCCGGGCAAAAATTGAAGCAAGCTCCTGAGCGGTAGGCAGCTTCATCAAGGGAATGCAATGTGACATTTTAGAAAAACGGTCAACCACCATAAGGATAACAGTATTGCCATTGGAAACAGGGAGCTCGACAATGAAGTCCATGGAAAGATGTGTCCAAGGACGCTCACCATTAGCAATAGGTTGAAGAAGACCCACAGGAAGACGTCGAGGAGTCTTATTCTGTGCACAAACTGAGCAGGAGGCAACATACGGCAGCATCAGAACGAAGACCTGGCTACCAGAATTGTCGAGTGACAGACCAAATCATTTGGTTCTTGCCTGGGTCACCTGCGGCTTTAGGATAGTGGTAAGTGTGCAAAAGTTTAGTTCGAAGATTCTCAGGAACAAAACACTTACCACTAGGTTTTTCAGAAGGTGCATTGGTTTGTGCAGCCAGGATCTCCTCCCAAGGGAGAAGTCAAATTAGTACGTATGGTAGCCAAAATATGGTCAGGAGGTATAACAGGAGTAGGTACAGATCCTCCTTGGACAGAGGCAAAAATTGTCAAGAGAGGGCATCAGCCCTAACATTCTTACTACCAGGCAGGTAGGAGACCACATAATTAAACCGAGACAAAAATAGCGCCCGTCTGGCCTGTCGGGGCGACAAACGTTTTGCTTCAGATAGATAAGTTAAATTCTTGTGGTCAGTAAGAATGAGCACTGGCACGCTATTACCCTTGAGAAGATGCCTCCATTCCTTAAGTGCCAAAATTATGGCCAGTAATTCCCTGTCGCCAATTTCATAATTACACTCCGCTGGAGACAATTTCTTAGAGAAGAAACCACATGGATGCAAGGAACCGTCAGGCGTAGGACGTTGAGACAAGAGGGCACCTACTCCAGTCTCAGGCGCATCGACCTCAAGAACAAAAGGCAGGACAGGGTTAGGATGAGCCAGAACTGGAGTGGCAGCAAAGGCAGTCTTAAGACTATCAAAGGCCTTAATGGCAGTAGGTGAACAATGGAGTGGATCATTCTCTGTACGGGTCATGTCTGTGATAGGTTTGACCAAGGAAGAAAAGTTTTTAATAAACTTTCTATAGTAATTGGCGAACCCCAAAAAATGTTGAATAGACCGAAGACCAACTGGGCGAGGGCACTGCAGAACTGCAGATAATTTGTCAGGATCCATGGAGAACCCTGAAACAGAGACAACATAACCTAGGAAGGTTACTTGAGTCTGATGGAACTCACATTTCTCGAGTTTACAAAAGAGGCTGTTCTCATGTAGTCTCTGAAGAACCCGTGTAACATCAGAACGATGAGCCTCAAGTGTTGGTGAGTGTATGAGGATGTCGTCTAAGTACACCACAACACACTGTTGCAACATATCTCGTAGGACATGATTAATAAATTCCTGAAAAACAGCAGGAGCATTACTTAGGCAAAAGGGCATTACAAGATACTCATAATGCCCGTTCCTGGTGTTTAATGCTGTTTTCCATTTGTGGCCCTCCTTAATCCTAATGAGATTGTACGCTCCTCTCAAATCAAGTTTAGTAAAGACCGTAGCTCCCTTGAGGTGGTCAAAGAGTTCCGTAATAAGCGGAATAGGGTAAGCATTCTTAATGGTAAGACGATTAAGACCCCTATAATCGATACATGGTCTTAACTCGCCACCCTTTTTCTTCACAAAGAAGAAGCCAGCCCCTGCAGGAGAGCATCGGCAACATACTCCTCCATAGCACAATTCTCTGCAACAGACAGAGGGTACACCCGGCCCAGAGGAGGAATGGCTCCAGGTTGCAGGTCTATGGCCAGTCGAGACTGGGATTGTGCTTTTGGAGCCAGAGATAACCCAGAACAACTGGAAAATGCTGAGAGTTTATCACCTGGAACTGGAGGGTTTCAAAATGGAGAGTCCCAACAGCCATGGACAACGGAGCAGTTTCATGAGTAACGAGTGCGGGCTGAAGGGGCCTGCCATCAATGGCCTCAATAGCAAGTGGAACGGACCGAGGCAAAACAGGAATGGAGTGCTTTGATACAAAAGCACTGTCAATGAAATAGCCCGCAGCACCGGAGTCAACAAGAGCCTGGGTGACTATGGAGGAGTCCACCCAGGAAAGGACAACCGTGACCAAAGGTTTCTCTTAAGCGGTTCCGGGGACAAGGATAAACCTCCCGACAGGACCTTAGGTGTGAGCGTTTCCCGGCCGTGTAGGACAAGACTTCAAAAGGTGGCCCTGTAACCCACAATAGGGCAGAGCCCCTCCCTCCTCCTAAAGGCCCTCTCCACCACAGAGAGGCACGTGAATCCCATCTGCATCTGCTCAGCAGTACCTGGTGACTCGGGACCAGGAGGCATGGGAGGGAGGGAGGCATGGGTGGGGACGAACACGTAGGAGACAATGGAACAGGAGGCTTCCACAAGCGCTCCTTGAAAGAGGGCCTATCTCTGAGTCTGATGTAAATTAGGATCAAAAAAGACACCAATGCCTCGAGATCCTCTGGTAAATCTCTGGCAGCAACTTTGTCTTTAATCGCATCAGAGAGCACATGAAAGAAGGCGGCAACAAGGGCTTCATTGTTCCAACCTACCCCTGCGGCAAGTGTACGGAACTCAATAGCATACTGAGCAACAGATCTTGTACCTTGCTGAATGGACATGAGTCATTTAGCAGCAGAGGAGGAGCGAGCCGGAACATCAAATACCCTTCGAAAGGAGGCCACAAATTCAGGGTAATTTGAAATCACAGGTTTATTAGTCTCCCACAAGGGATTAGCCCAGGCAAGAGCTGTGTCAGAGAGTAACGAGATGAGAAATTCACCTTAGCTCTGTCAGGGGAAACGCCTGAGGTAACATCTCAAAGAAAATGCCCACCTGGTTCAAAAACCCTCTGCACTAAATAGGTTCACCTCCATATCACTGAGGTAGAGGTGCAGAACCGGACATGCTCCTGGTAGGCATAGGTGCAGCAGCGGAAACAGGAGCAGCCATAACTTGCGGGACACTTTGGTCCAAATGTGCAGTGCGAGTCAGCAGGGTTTTCAGGGCTAGTGCAAATTGATCCTGTACATCCATCCTGGAAATGATGTCAGGTAAAGGTGGATTATTAGCACCATTAGGATTCATGGCCTTTGCGTAATGTCAGGGTGCCAGGAATCAGACTGAGACGAGAAGTGCAAAAATAATCACACCTTTATTAATAGCACAAAATAATAAAAAGTCCACAAGTCAAATAACAAGCCAGGAGTCAAAACCAGAGCTGGTAGTCAGACGAGCCGAGTCAGGAGCCAAAGCGAATAGTCAGACGAGCCGGAATCAGGAACAAGGAAAACAGCAGAGTCAGGAACAAGCCAGGGATCATGAACCAGGAAGGACGTCAGGCAGCCAGGTAATACACAGGAACTCTCACAAACAAGTCTGAGACAACGCAAAGGCAAAGCATACTGAACAGAGGCCCTTTAAATAATAAGTGATGACATCACAATTCTGAGACTGCATCCTGTCTCACATGGATGATGCACACCAGTCTGGCCATAAAAGGAAGTGCAGGAATTGAGCAGCATCCCCCACAATGCACCATAGTCAGGAAGAGAGGTGAGTAAAATGGCTGCCAGCAACACATGGCAAACACAACAGGGAAGAAACCCTGACAGCTGCTGGCTGAGAGAAATCAAAAGGCTCAGGTGGGGTAAACTTCGATATAGTCATTAATCAGGAAACAGAAGCGCAGTCAAGTACTTCTGACACCATGTCATGAGATGCAGGACACAGCATAGAAGGTACAACACTTTTTATTACAGAGCATAGAAGTATAACACCTTGTACAACATATCTAACTTGGTAACTGCGACATAGACAATAATGGCCCTAAACCACGCCTCCATTATCCGGTGGCGTCACTTCCCACTCTCATCAAGTTTCATAGCAACATCCATATTGTACCCAGGTACTGTGAACAAAAATGCATTTTATTGGCTTAAAGGGGCATTAAAGTTAAAATAAACGTTTGTGATTCAGAAAGTGCATGCAATTTAGAAAAACATTTTTTTTCCAGTTTACTTCCATTATCAAATTGTGCAGAATATTTTTATCTGTTCACTTTCTGATGCACCATTGCCTCCATGGGTAAGAGTTCACCATATATACGTATATGAATCTGCGATTGGCTGATGGGTGTGACAAGATAAAGGGGACAGGGAAATTAAAGAATTCTGTCTGGAAGTATAATTGTTCTTGTTTAGGTTTGGGTTTTTTAAACTGAGACATAATCATATCCTTTTCATAAAAGTGTAAAAACAATTGTCATGCATAATTGTGATATGACATTAGATTAAGGCCTTTCAATAAACTGTAGATCTCCTTCACTGATGTTCTGAGGAACCTCAGATAATCCCATGTACTTTTTGAGAGTTAAGCCAATCAGTTCCACATTCAACCACAAGAAATCAAGAGCAGGAATAAAACTGATTGTTAAAAGACCTGGATAATTGGCATAATCTCCTTTAAATGTAAGTTATGCTAAGTCTGCAAAATGTACCACAACTGTGACAAGTACATATCATAGAGTGCACTGGAAATAGTTTAAAAAAAAAAAAAAAAAAAGAAGAGAAGAAGAAAAGAATTTCCATATATATATTTTCTCCATAAGGAAAATGTGGGATTTTTGAGCAACAGGTTAAGACTGAGATCATCACAAGCAAATATATTCATCATAAGTTTCTTTGCAAAACTAATTATTGCTTCCTGTGCTCTCATTATCATTCATGGGAAATTTTTCTGCTCCTTAAAGGGACTTATAAAGGCAACGTTTTTGTCATTTATAAAATAGAACAGTACTTATTTTTTATTACTTTTATTTATGTGAAATGATTTTTATTATGCGTATCCAAGGCCAGCAATTAAACATGGTAAAACATTTTACAAGATAGAATCTTAAGAAGAAGCTGTTCACTTTGAACACATACAGTATCTGTTTACATAACTGTGATACTCAAGCGAGGTGTATGGATACAAAAGCTTGTCACTGGGCTGCCACAGAGAACTGGGGCTGGAGATAATACATAGACTTTCTATTAGAGATGGTTACAATGCTTTAAGGTATATATCTGTGTCTGCGTGAATAAATAAATCATTTTAGAATTTGTACGCTAATTATAACCATAAATAAGAACTAGACTAAGAGCTTTAACACCTGTAAAAAAATGAAACCTGTACAGTTTTTTTCCTCAAATCCATAGCTTTTGTTAACATGAATTACCTTTCTCATTCCTCATCTCAAATAAATTTTTAATTGGTTTAACTTGCACTTAAAGGGACAGTCAAGTCAAAATTAAACTTTCATGATTCAGATAGGGCATTCAATTTTAAACAACTTGCCAATTAACGTTTATCTTTTGTTAATCAAAGGTATGGATTAATGTTTAATCGGGTGTAGATTGTCCCTTTTGCACAGTCCTGATATCCAAAGACCTGAAGTTGTGTGCCGGGTTTCGCTTGCCTGCAAACTATTTATTTACTTTCAACTTGTAATATGCACTCTAACCTGCGCGTGTTAAACATTTTTTTCTGACAGTGTTTGTGCGAAAGCTAAAACACCATGGATGTGTAGAGTGTGGAGTAAGTGGAGTCTTGGCATTACTGGGTAGAGTGGTGGTGGTAAACATATGGGCTAGAGCACAAAATTATTAACACTATTGTGCGTTAACAAGTTCAAGTAATTGCACTTCTATTTTTGCACTTAAATTACAGGTCAAAAGTAATATTTTATAACTTAAGCGATAGTCTGGGCACGCACCCTCAATCCCTCACACCCCTCAATCCCTCACATAACAGAGTTCTAGGGGGTTACGCTGAAAAAACAATGTCGGCTATCAAAGTTCTTCATTGTTATATACTATTATATTTTATTGAAATGTATGTAAAGCACTACACACCTACTTATATATATACTATGTATGCACAAATACAATATATACAAAAACACACATCAAACATTAATGGTTTACTTCAGCTCAACATTTTTTTAGTGGTCTTTTGTATTGTATTCTAGTGCAACATGTAAGTCACCACTTAAAAGTATTCTCTTGTTAATCATTTTTACCATCCATTTGTAACAGCAGATTATGGCTCTATTTATCATCTGTCAATTTACCTGCATTCGCCGGCACCAATACGCTCGCCTAACATCGCTGCCGCAGACTTTAATACGTTCTCCAAAATTAGCAAAAAAAGCTGTCAAAAAGCCGCGCACCAAGTACGGGGCGATGAGTAGCGGACTGTTAACTAAACGCCGCAACTAAATAAAGTGTTTAACCCCTAAACCGCCGCCCGGAGCCCACCGCCACCTATATTATACATATTAACCCCTAATCTTCCGCCCCCTATACCGCCGCCACCTACATTATATTTATTAACCCCTAATCTGCCCCCCCTACACCGCCGCCACCTACAATATATTTCTTAACCCCTAATCTGCCCCCCCACACTGCCGCCACTCTATTAAATGTATTACCCCTAAACCTAAGTCTTAAAACTAACCCTAACACCCCCTAACTTAAATATAATTTAAATAAATCTAAATAAATAATTCCTATTTAAAACTAAATACTTACCTATAAAATAAACCCTAAGCTAGCTACAATATAACTAATAGTTACATTGTAGCTATCTTAGGATTTATTTTTATTTTACAGTCAACTTTGTATTTATTTTAACTAGGTACAATAGTTATTAAATAGTTATTAACTATTTAATAACTACCTAGTTAAAGTAAATACAAAAGTACCTGTAAAATAAAACCTAATTTAAGTTACAATTACACCTAATACTACACTATAATTAAATTAATTACCTACATTAACTACAATTAAATAAAATTAAATAAAATTATCTAAAGTACAAAAAAACAAACACTAAATTACAGAAAATAATAAAATAATTACAAGATTTTTAAACTAATTACACCTACTCTAATCCCCCTAACAAAATAAAAAAGCCCCCCAAAATAAAAAAAGCCCTACCCTACACTAAATTACAAATAGCCCTTAAAAGGGCTTTTTGCGGGGCATTGCCCCAAAGTAATCAGCTCTTTTACCTGAGAAAAAAATTACAATACCCCCCCAACATTAAAACCCACCAACACTAACCCTTTGAAGATCACCCTACCTTGAGACGTCTTCACCCAACCGGGCCGAAGTGCTCAACAAAGCCGGGCGAAGTGGTCCTCCAGACGGGCAGAAGTCTTAATCCAAGCCAGGCAGAAGAGGTCCTTCAGATGGGCAGAAGTCTTCATCCAGGCGGCATCTTCTATCTTCAATCCTATTGGCTGATCCAATCAGCCAATAGCATGCAAGCTCAATCCTATTGGCTGATTGGAACAGCCAATAAGATTGAACTTCAATCCTATTGGCTGATTGCATCAACCAATAGGATTTTTCCTACCTTAATTCCGATTGGCTGATAGAATCAGTCAATCAGAATTGAAGGGACGCCATCTTGGATAACGTCATTTAAAGGAACCTTCATTCTGCCCGTCTGGAGGACCTCTTCTGCCCGGCATGGATGAAGACTTCTGCCCGTCTGGGGGACCACTTCGCCCAGCTTCGTTGAGGACTTCGGCCCGGTTGGGTGAAGACATATCAAGGTAGGGTGATCTTCAAGGGGTTAGTGTTAGGTTTTATTAAGGGGGGATTGGGTGGGTTTTAGAGTAGGGTTGGGTGTGTGGGTGGTGGGTTTTAATGTTGGGGGGTATTGTAGTTTTCTTTTCAGGTAAAAGAGCTGATTACTTTGGGGCAATGCCCCGCAAAAAGCCCTTTTAAGGGCTATTTGTAATTTAGTGTACGGTAGGGCTTCTTTATTTTGGGGGGCTTTTTATTTTATTAGGGGGATTAGATTAGGTGTAATTAGTTTAAAAATCTTGTAATTATTTTATTATTTTCTGTAATTTAGTGTTTGTTTTTTTGTACTTTAGATAATTTTATTTAATTGTAGTTAATTGTAGTTAATGTAGGTAATTAATTTAATTATAGTGTAGTGTTAGGTGTAATTGTAACTTAGGTTAGGCTTTATTTTACAGGTACTTTTGTATTTATTTTAAATAGGTAGTTATTAAATAGTTAATAACTATTTAATAACTATTGTACCTAGTTAAAATAAATACAAAGTTGCCTGTAAAATAAAAATAAATCCTAAGCTAGCTACAATGTAACTATTAGTTATATTGTAGCTAGCTTAGGGTTTATTTTATAGGTATGTAGTTTTAAATAGGAATTATTTATTTAGATTTATTTAAATTATATTTAAGTTAGGGGGTGTTAGGGTTAGTGTTATACTTAGGTTTAGGGGTTAATACATTTAATATAGTGGTGGCGGTGTAGGGGGGGCAGATTAGGGGTTACTATGTATAATATAGGTGGCGGCGGTATAGGGGGTGGAAGATTAGGGGTTAATATGTATAATGTAGGTAGCGGCGGTATAGGGGGCGGAAGATTAGGGGTTAATATGTATAATGTAGGTGGCGGTGGGCTCCGGGAGCGGCGGTTTAGGGGTTAAACACTTTATTTAGTTGCGGCGTTTAGTTAACAGTCCGCTACTCATCGCCCCGTACTTGGTGCGCGGCTTTTTGACAGCTTTTTTTGCTAATTTTGGAGAACGTATTAAAGTCTGCGGCAGCGATGTTAGGCGAGCGTATTGGTGCCGGCGAATGCAGGTAAATTGACAGGATGATAAATAGAGGCCATAATCTGCTGTTACAAATGGATGGTAAAAATGATTAACAAGAGAATACTTTTAAGTGGTGACTTACATGTTGCACTAGAATACAATACAAAAGACCACTAAAAAATGTTGAGCTGAAGTAAACCATTAATGTTTGATGTGTGTGTTTGTATATATGTGTATTTGTGCATACATAGGTATATATATATGTAGGTGTGTAGTGCTTTACATACATTTCAATAAAATATAATAGTATATAACAATGAAGAACTTTGATAGCCGACATTGTTTTTTCAGCGTAACCCCCCTAGAACTCTGTTATGTGAGGGATTGAGGGGTGTGAGGGATTGAGGGGTGCGTGCCCTAGACTATCGCTTAAGTTATAAAATATTACTTTTGACCTGTAATTTAAGTGCAAAAATAGAAGTGCAATTACTTGAACTTGTTAACGCACAATAGTGTTAATAATTTTGTGCTCTAGCCCATAGTGTTTACCACCACCACTCTACCCAGTACATGCCAAGACTCCACTTACTCCACACTCTACACATCCATGGTGTTTTAGCTTTCGCACAAACACTGTCAGAAAAAAATGTTTAACACGCGCAGGTTAGAGTGCATATTACAAGTTGAAAGTAAATAAATAGTTTGCAGGCAAGCGAAACCCGGCACACTAACTTCAGGTCTTTGGATATCAGGACTGTGCAAAAGGGACAATCTACACCCGATTAAACATTAATCCATACCTTTGATTAACAAAAGATAAACGTTAATTGGCAAGTTGTTTAAAATTGAATGCCCTATCTGAATCATGAAAGTTTAATTTTGACTTGACTGTCCCTTTAAGTGCAAGTTAAACCAATTAAAAATTTATTTGAGATGAGGAATGAGAAAGGTAATTCATGTTAACAAAAGCTATGGATTGAGGAAAAAAACTGTACAGGTTTCATTTTTTTACAGGTGTTAAAGCTCTTAGTCTAGTTCTTATTTTATGGTTATAATTAGCGTACAAATTCTAAAATGATTTATTTATTCACGCAGACACAGATATATACCTTAAAGCATTGTAACCATCTCTAATAGAAAGTCTATGTATTATCTCCAGCCCCAGTTCTCTGTGGCAGCCCAGTGACAAGCTTTTGTATCCATACACCTCGCTTGAGTATCACAGTTATGTAAACAGATACTGTATGTGTTCAAAGTGAACAGCTTCTTCTTAAGATTCTATCTTGTAAAATGTTTTACCATGTTTAATTGCTGGCCTTGGATACGCATAATAAAAATCATTTCACATAAATAAAAGTAATAAAAAATAAGTACTGTTCTATTTTATAAATGACAAAAACGTTGCCTTTATAAGTCCCTTTAAGGAGCAGAATAATTTCCCATGAATGATAATGAGAGCACAGGAAGCAATAATTAGTTTTGCAAAGAAACTTATGATGAATATATTTGCTTGTGATGATCTCAGTCTTAACCTGTTGCTCAAAAATCCCACATTTTCCTTATGGAGAAAATATATATATGGAAATTCTTTTCTTCTTCTTCTTCTTTTTTTTTTTTTTTTTTTTAAACTATTTCCAGTGCACTCTATGATATGTACTTGTCACAGTTGTGGTACATTTTGCAGACTTAGCATAACTTACATTTAAAAGGAGATTATGCCAATTATCCAGGTCTTTTAACAATCAGTTTTATTCCTGCTCTTGATTTCTTGTGGTTGAATGTGGAACTGATTGGCTTAACTCTCAAAAAGTACATGGGATTATCTGAGGTTCCTCAGAACATCAGTGAAGGAGATCTACAGTTTATTGAAAGGCCTTAATCTAATGTCATATCACAATTATGCATGACAATTGTTTTTACACTTTTATGAAAAGGATATGATTATGTCTCAGTTTAAAAAACCCAAACCTAAACAAGAACAATTATACTTCCAGACAGAATTCTTTAATTTCCCTGTCCCCTTTATCTTGTCACACCCATCAGCCAATCGCAGATTCATATACGTATATATGGTGAACTCTTACCCATGGAGGCAATGGTGCATCAGAAAGTGAACAGATAAAAATATTCTGCACAATTTGATAATGGAAGTAAACTGGAAAAAAAATGTTTTTCTAAATTGCATGCACTTTCTGAATCACAAACGTTTATTTTAACTTTAATGCCCCTTTAAGCCAATAAAATGCATTTTTGTTCACAGTACCTGGGTACAATATGGATGTTGCTATGAAACTTGATGAGAGTGGGAAGTGACGCCACCGGATAATGGAGGCGTGGTTTAGGGCCATTATTGTCTATGTCGCAGTTACCAAGTTAGATATGTTGTACAAGGTGTATACTTCTATGCTCTGTAATAAAATAGTGTTGTACCTTCTATGCTGTGTCCTGCATCTCATGACATGGTGTCAGAAGTACTTGACTGCGCTTCTGTTTCCTGATTAATGACTATATCGAAGTTTACCCCACCTGAGCCTTTTGATTTCTCTCAGCCAGCAGCTGTCAGGGTTTCTTCCCTGTTGTGTTTGCCATGTGTTGCTGGCAGCCATTTTACTCACCTCTCTTCCTGACTATGGTGCATTGTGGGGGATGCTGCTCAATTCCTGCACTTCCTTTTATGGCCAGACTGGTGTGCATCATCCATGTGAGACAGGATGCAGTCTCAGAATTGTGATGTCATCACTTATTATTTAAAGGGCCTCTGTTCAGTATGCTTTGCCTTTGCGTTGTCTCAGACTTGTTTGTGAGAGTTCCTGTGTATTACCTGGCTGCCTGACGTCCTTCCTGGTTCATGATCCCTGGCTTGTTCCTGACTCTGCTGTTTTCCTTGTTCCTGATTCCGGCTCGTCTGACTATTCGCTTTGGCTCCTGACTCGGCTCGTCTGACTACCAGCTCTGGTTTTGACTCCTGGCTTGTTATTTGACTTGTGGACTTTTTATTATTTTGTGCTATTAATAAAGGTGTGATTATTTTTGCACTTCTCGTCTCAGTCTGATTCCTGGCACCCTGACATTACGCAAAGGCCATGAATCCTAATGGTGCTAATAATCCACCTTTACCTGACATCATTTCCAGGATGGATGTACAGGATCAATTTGCACTAGCCCTGAAAACCCTGCTGACTCGCACTGCACATTTGGACCAAAGTGTCCCGCAAGTTATGGCTGCTCCTGTTTCCGCTGCTGCACCTATGCCTACCAGGAGCATGTCCGGTTCTGCACCTCTACCTCAGTGATATGGAGGTGAACCTATTTAGTGCAGAGGGTTTTTGAACCAGGTGGGCATTTTCTTTGAGATGTTACCTCAGGCGTTTCCCTCTGACAGAGCTAAGGTGGAATTTCTCATCTCGTTACTCTCTGACACAGCTCTTGCCTGGGCTAATCCCTTGTGGGAGACTAATAAACCTGTGATTTCAAATTACCCTGAATTTGTGGCCTCCTTTCGAAGGGTATTTGATGTTCCGGCTCGCTCCTCCTCTGCTGCTAAATGACTCATGTCCATTCAGCAAGGTACAAGATCTGTTGCTCAGTATGCTATTGAGTTCCGTACACTTGCCGCAGGGGTAGGTTGGAACAATGAAGCCCTTGTTGCCGCCTTCTTTCATGTGCTCTCTGATGCGATTAAAGACAAAGTTGCTGCCAGAGATTTACCAGAGGATCTCGAGGCATTGGTGTCTTTTTTGATCCTAATTTACATCAGACTCAGAGATAGGCCCTCTTTCAAGGAGCGCTTGTGGAAGCCTCCTGTTCCATTGTCTCCTACGTGTTCGTCCCCACCCATGCCTCCCTCTCCTCCCATGCCTCCTGGTCCCGAGTCACCAGGTACTGCTGAGCAGATGCAGATGGGATTCACGTGCCTCTCTGTGGTGGAGAGGGCCTTTAGGAGGAGGGAGGGGCTCTGCCTCTATTGTGGGTTACAGGGCCACCTTTTGAAGTCTTGTCCTACACGGCCGGGAAACGCTCACACCTAAGGTCCTGTCGGGAGGTTTATCCTTGTCCCCGGAACCGCTTAAGGAGAAACCTTTGGTCACGGTTGTCCTTTCCTGGGTGGACTCCTCCATAGTCACCCAGGCTCTTGTTGACTCCGGTGCTGCGGGCTATTTCATTGACAGTGCTTTTGTATCAAAGCACTCCATTCCTGTTTTGCCTCGGTCCGTTCCACTTGCTATTGAGGCCATTGATGGCAGGCCCCTTCAGCCCGCACTCGTTACTCATGAAACTGCTCCGTTGTCCATGGCTGTTGGGACTCTCCATTTTGAAACCCTCCAGTTCCAGGTGATAAACTCTCAGCATTTTCCAGTTGTTCTGGGTTATCTCTGGCTCCAAAAGCACAATCCCAGTCTCGACTGGCCATAGACCTGCAACCTGGAGCCATTCCTCCTCTGGGCCGGGTGTACCCTCTGTCTGTTGCAGAGAATTGTGCTATGGAGGAGTATGTTGCCGATGCTCTCCTGCAGGGGCTGGCTTCTTCTTTGTGAAGAAAAAGGGTGGCGAGTTAAGACCATGTATCGATTATAGGGGTCTTAATCGTCTTACCATTAAGAATGCTTACCCTATTCCGCTTATTACGGAACTCTTTGACCACCTCAAGGGAGCTACGGTCTTTACTAAACTTGATTTGAGAGGAGCGTACAATCTCATTAGGATTAAGGAGGGCCACAAATGGAAAACAGCATTAAACACCAGGAACGGGCATTATGAGTATCTTGTAATGCCCTTTTGCCTAAGTAATGCTCCTGCTGTTTTTCAGGAATTTATTAATCATGTCCTACGAGATATGTTGCAACAGTGTGTTGTGGTGTACTTAGACGACATCCTCATACACTCACCAACACTTGAGGCTCATCGTTCTGATGTTACACGGGTTCTTCAGAGACTACATGAGAACAGCCTCTTTTGTAAACTCGAGAAATGTGAGTTCCATCAGACTCAAGTAACCTTCCTAGGTTATGTTGTCTCTGTTTCAGGGTTCTCCATGGATCCTGACAAATTATCTGCAGTTCTGCAGTGCCCTCGCCCAGTTGGTCTTCGGTCTATTCAACATTTTTTGGGGTTCGCCAATTACTATAGAAAGTTTATTAAAAACTTTTCTTCCTTGGTCAAACCTATCACAGACATGACCCGTACAGAGAATGATCCACTCCATTGTTCACCTACTGCCATTAAGGCCTTTGATAGTCTTAAGACTGCCTTTGCTGCCACTCCAGTTCTGGCTCATCCTAACCCTGTCCTGCCTTTTGTTCTTGAGGTCGATGCGCCTGAGACTGGAGTAGGTGCCCTCTTGTCTCAACGTCCTACGCCTGACGGTTCCTTGCATCCATGTGGTTTCTTCTCTAAGAAATTGTCTCCAGCGGAGTGTAATTATGAAATTGGCGACAGGGAATTACTGGCCATAATTTTGGCACTTAAGGAATGGAGGCATCTTCTCAAGGGTAATAGCGTGCCAGTGCTCATTCTTACTGACCACAAGAATTTAACTTATCTATCTGAAGCAAAACGTTTGTCGCCCCGACAGGCCAGACGGGCGCTATTTTTGTCTCGGTTTAATTATGTGGTCTCCTACCTGCCTGGTAGTAAGAATGTTAGGGCTGATGCCCTCTCTTGACAATTTTTGCCTCTGTCCAAGGAGGAGTCTGTACCTACTCCTGTTATACCTCCTGACCATATTTTGGCTACCATACGTACTAATTTGACTTCTCCCTTGGGGGAGGAGATCCTGGCTGCACAAACCAATGCACCTTCTGAAAAACCTAGTGGTAAGTGTTTTGTTCCTGAGAATCTTCGAACTAAACTTTTGCACACTTACCACTATCCTAAAGCCGCAGGTGACCCAGGCAAGAACCAAATGATTTGGTCTGTCACTCGACAATTCTGGTAGCCAGGTCTTCGTTCTGATGCTGCTGCGTATGTTGCCTCCTGCTCAGTTTGTGCACAGAATAAGACTCCTCGACGTCTTCCTGTGGGTCTTCTTCAACCTATTGCTAATGGTGAGCGTCCTTGGACACATCTTTCCATGGACTTCATTGTCGAGCTCCCTGTTTCCAATGGCAATACTGTTATCCTTATGGTGGTTGACCGTTTTTCTAAAATGTCACATTGCATTCCCTTGATGAAGCTGCCTACCGCTCAGGAGCTTGCTTCAATTTTTGCCCGGGAGGTCTTCCGTTTACATGGGTTACCCAAGGAGATAGTGTTGGACCGGGGTAGCCAGTTTGTCTCCAGATTTTGGCATTCCTTTTGTGCTCAAATGGGGATCCAGCTTTCCTTCTCCTCGGCATATCACCCTCAATCCAATGGGGCTGTGGAATGGTCTAATCAAGCTCTGGAACAGTTCCTCCGTTGCTATGTCTCAGATCACTACAATAATTGGTCTGAACTGTTACCTTGGGCAGAGTTTGCTCGAAATAGTGCTATTAATGCTTCCTCCAAGTTATTCCCGTTCATGGCGAATTATGGGTTTCAATCATCCTTGTTGCCTGATTCATTCATGTCTCAGGGTATTCCGGCTTTGGAGGAGCATCTCTGGCAACTCCGTTCCATGTGGGTGCAGATTCAGGATTGCCTTCATCGTTCTATGCAGCGCCAAAAGGTCCAGGCTGATCGTAGGCGTCTGCCTGCACCTTCCTACCAGGTTGGTGAGAGAGTTTGGCTGTCCTCCCGCAACTTGAACCTTCGTGTGCCTTCCAATAAACTGGCTCCCCATTATGTTGGTCCTTTTCGAATACTCCGACGGGTTAATCCTGTGGCCTACGCTCTTGACCTTCCTCCTGCAATGCACATCTCCAATGTTTTTCATGTCTCCCTCTTGAAACCATTGGTTTGTAATCGGTTTACCACTGTGTTGCCTCATCCCCGTCCAATCTTTGTTGACAACCATGAGGAGTATGAGGTCAGCAGCATTATTGACTCTCGTATGTCCAGGGGCCGTGTACAGTATTTGGTTTACTGGAGAGTCTATGGTCTGGAGGAGCATTCTTGGGTTCCCTCCTCTGATGTTCATGCTCCCGCCCTCCTCCGTGCCTTCCATGCCTGTTTCCCCAATAAGCCTTTTGTCCTCCCACGGGGGAGGGGTCGTTGAGGGGAGGTTTACTGTCAGGGTTTTTTCCCTGTTGTGTTTGCCATGTGCTGCTGGCAGCCATTTTACTCACCTCTCTTCCTGACTATGGTGTATTGTGGGGGATGCTGCTCAATTCTTGCACTTCCATTTATGGCCAGGCTGGTGTGCATCATCCATGTGAGACAGGATGCAGTCTCAGAATTGTGATGTCATCACTTATTATTTAAAGGGCCTCTGTTCAGTATGCTTTGCCTTTGCGTTGTCTCAGACTTGTTTGTGAGTGTTCCTGTGTATTACCTGTCTGCCTGACGTCCTTCCTGGTTCCTGATCCCTGGCTTGTTCCTGACTCTGCTGTTTTCCTTGTTCCTGATTCCGGCTCGTCTGACTATTCGCTTTGGCTCCTGACTCGGCTCGTCTGACTACCAGCTCTGGTTTTGAACTCCTGGCTTGTTATTTGACTTGTGGACTTTTTATTATTTTTTGTAATTAATAAAGGTGTGATTATTTTTGCACTTCTTGTCTCAGTCTGATTCCTGGCACCCTGACAGCAGCTTGGCCCACATGGCGTCAGCGGTTTCAACGCTTAAGGATTGCTTTCAAGTTGAACAAAGAGAGTGGTGAAGTACAAGTTAATTCTCTTTTATACTCTTTGGGGAAAGATGTGGAGCCAGTGTTCAATGCCTTTACTTTCCAAAAAGGGGAAGAATTTGACTTTTAAATAGTTATGAACAAACTTGGTGCTCACTTTGTGCCCAAAAGAAATGTGATTCATGAAAAGGCCTGTTTTCACAAATGTGCTCAGTGTGTGGGAGAATCTGTGGAGTCATTTGTGCACAGCCTGTATGAACTAGGCAAATTCTGTTTGGTGTTGCTAAAGAAGAGCAATTCAGAGACAGAATAGTCATAGGAATTGCAGATGCTGAAGTCTCACTGAAGCTAGAGTAAGAGGCTGATTTAACATTGGATGGGGCTATTAGGATGGCCCGCCAGAGTGAACTGGTGAAAAAGCAAAGTGCTGGTCTGAGGTCTGAGAGTATTGTGGATGAAGTGCAGCACTTCAGGAGAGCTGCTAGTGAAAGGCACAGTGTGAGCAGTAGACCAAGGTCAAGAAGTGTCCTTTGTAGGGTCTGTTGTTGAACGGTCTGGTTCAGATGAAGATTGGCGGGTTACTCTTACTGTAATGGGAGCCAAAGTTGCCATTAAGATTGACACAGGAGCAGACATCACTGTTATGTCCCTTGCAGCATTCATAAAACTGCCTCGACAGCCTCAGCTGGCGAAAGTTACAACAAAAGTTCATAGTCCTGGTGGCCGCATCAATTGTGCGGGGAAATTTCTTGCCAGCTGCGAGTACAAGCAGAGGAAATTCACCATGTGGGTACATGTGATTAGAGGTCAGTGTGTTAATGACCAATTGAGCAGAAAAGCAGCTTGTGGTTTGGGCCTGGTCGCCAGAGTGAATGAGATTTCAGAAGACATATTTGGTGAATTGGGCCTACTGAATTGCATCCCAGTCCGAATATCACTTAAAGGTGACGCAGTCCCATACAGCATTACTACTCCTCATAGAATTCCGTTACAGCTCATGCCTCAAGTGGAGAAGGAACTTCTGCGTATGAAGAATATGGGAGTTATTGAAGAGTTTGTTGAAGCAACTGACTGGTGTGCCCCCATTGTGCCTGTTGCTAAGAAAAGACTTGAAAAGGCTTAATGAGGCGGTGAAGAGAGAGAGATATTTGCTGTTGACACTTGAAGACATAGCTCTGAAATTGGCTGGGGTGAAGTTCTTCTCTACACTGGATGCTTCCAGCGGCTTCTGGCAGATACCTCTAGATTCAAAGTGCCACAAACTGACTACCTTCATTACACCGGTGGGTCAGTTTTGCTTATGCAGACTCCCCTTTGGGATATCCTCTGCTCCTGAAATCTTTCAAAGAGAGATGAGTTCTCTCCTAAGGGTCCACAAGGTGTATGGTTCTACATTGGAAGAACATGATCAGCAATTGAGCTGTGTGCTGCAGACCATTGGAGAGTCTGGACTGAAATAAAATAAGGAGAAATGCCATTTTAGGAAGGCTGAGTTATGTTACTTTGGGCATATTATCAATGGGGATGGCATCAAGCCGGACCCTGATAAAATGCTTGTTATTGAACAGATGAAAAGTCCTTCTGATGTACATGAGCTGAGACAAATATTGGGCCTTGTGAATTATGTGGGCAGGTTCCTTCCAGATTTATTCACAATACTACACCCTATCACAGAGTTGTTAAAGTAAGATGTTGCCTGGGTCTGGGGACCATCACAGGAATAATCTTTTGTGCAGGTCAAGTCCCTGCTAGGGTCTGCCCCAGTGTTGGGGTTCTACGACCGTTCTAAAAAGACTGTGGTTAGTGCTGATGCGAGCAGTTATGGGTTAGGGGCCACCCTCCTGCAGTTGAATGAGAACAAACTACAGCCCATCGCCTACTGTTCCCGTACACTGATGGCTGCTGAATCGAAATACGCACAAACAGAGAAAGAGTGCCTGGCTACAGGTTGGGCCTGTGAGCGCTTCCAGCGTTACCTAGTAGGTTTAGAGAAATTTTTGTCTGGAGACTGACCATAAACCGCTAGTCCCTCCAATCAACTCCTATGATATTGACAAAACACCCCTAAGATGCCAGAGACTTCTGATGAGACTGCTCAGGTCCAACTTTCAGGCAGTATATGTGTCAGGGAAACAACTGGTAGTGGCAGATACACTTTCCAGGCTCCCGCTGGCTGCTGCTGAAGAATCTTCAACGGAATCAGATGTGAAAGTGTATGTAGATTCAGTTCTGGCATCCAAATGCATTTTGTCAGGGAAGTTAGAGCAAATAAGATAGAAAACATATTTAGATACTGACCTTCAAGAAGTTAATAAGTACATAAAAGAAGGTTGGTCCGGGAGCTGGGCAGCCTGGATGTCTTTAAGTTCTTACCAGTCAGAAAGGTCACAGCTCACGGAGCTGGATGGGTTGGTGCTGTTCCAGGACCGCATTGTTATTCCTGTTAGCATGCGGCAGGAGATGTTAAGCAGGATTCATGATGGCCACTTGGGCATTACAAAGTACAGAGAAAGGGCAGCCTACGGCATTATGGTGGCCTGGGATCAGTTCCGACATCGCAAGCCATGTGTCAAAATATGCCTTTTGCCAGGAACACCGGCCTACTCAGAGAAGGGAGCCCTTGATTTCTACTCCGCTGCCTGCAGGCTTGTGGCAGAAAATAGCTGCTGATTTGTCCGAACTGCACGGGAAAAAGTACCTAGTCGTGATTGACTACTATTCCAGGTATTTGGAGATTGCACCCTTGAATGAGATCACAAGTCAAGCCGTTATCACTCGTTTCAAGAGCTTGTTCGCCCGGTGGGGCATACCAATGGAGTTAGTGAGTGATAACGGAATGCAGTTTGCTTCCACGGAGTTCAGTTCTTTCAGCAGTGAATATGATTTTGTCCATTCTACGTTGAGTCCACATTACCCGCAGGCTAATGGAATGGCTGAAAGGGCAGTTCAAACAACAAAGTTCATTTTGAAGCAATCTTGGCCTAAAGGGCGACTCCCATTCAAGCCACAGGTTTTAGCCCGGCACAGCTGATGCTAGGACATCAGATTCGCACCAATTTACCCTCTGTGGGTGTCTTCCAGCCAACTAGCTCTGTTCCTCGGGACGAGGTCCTTAAGAGGGATGAAGAGGCTAAAAGGGGCTATTCAGCCCTTGCAAGAGCTGAATGTGGGGCAAAGTGTCAGAGTTAAACTGGATGATGAGAAGAAATGGAAGACACCTGCCCCGGTAATTGGACACTCTCCAGAACTAAGGTCTTATGTAGTCCTTACTGATGGTGGGACAGTCACACGTCGAAATCGAAGACATCTTCAGCCAGTACCTGAGAGTTTGGGACTGGATACCTCAGTACCACTGCCGGTGGGATCCCCTATTTTAAAAGGGGTGCCTTCCCCTCAGCAAGATCACAGCGGGGATACTTTTCTGCTTCCAGCAGACTCTCAATCACCTTCTTCTGTAAAACTACATCAAGTGGAAGGGTGGTGAAACTTCCAGCCCAATATCGGGATTAGCACTAGTTAGAGCAGTGACCGGAAGTATGGGCAGAATAATCCCATGGTTACTGTGTCTACCCCAATGTTCAAGTCAGGATTGTATTTCATGTTGTTTATATACAGGTATATATATATATATATATATATATATATATATATATTCTCTTTAGCTTGTTATTTGTTGTATACTAAACAAAACTATTTCTGTATGCTTCTTGTATACCTTGTTATTTGATGTATTTAAAAAAAAATGTATGCTTTGTCCTTTGAAAAGGGGGAAGATGTGATGAGAGTGGGAAGTGACGTCACCGGATGGGGGCGTGGTTTAGGGCCATTATTGTCTATGTCGCAGTTACCAAGTTAGATGTGTTGTACAAGGTGTATACGTCTATGCTCTGCAATAAAATAGCGTTGTACCTTCTATGCTGTGTCCTGCATCTCATGACAGCATATATTTTGTTGTACTTTGTTACATTCATTAAAGGGAGATTTCAGCTAAAATTAGAATAGAAGCCTTTTTTTTGCAATATACATGTATTAGCACATATGCTTTTAGTAAAAGCTGTTTCAAATGTGTATTGAAGTATGCTCCGTGCACCAGCATTTTATACACAGTACTTGCACAGTCTGAGGTGCTTGTATCATCTGGTACTCACTCAAACTGACATAATACAAGCCCTGCCAGCGCTCTGAGCAGCTGAAGTATTTAAAATGCTGGTGCACTGAGAATATCTAACTATGCTTCACATGCACGTGCAGAGAAAAATGGTAACACTAAAACAGTGATATCTTTTACTAGAAGCATTTTTGCCAGTACATGTATAAAACAAATATGTTTCTTTTCAATGATGCAATTCATCTATTTGCATTTAAAGTTTGACTGAAATGTCTATTTAAGTGAGTACAGTAAATATACAGTAACATTTATTTTGATAAAAATATTTAAACTACATAAATATCTGTATCGTATTATTATCTATTTATGAGTTGGATTCTTTTTCAGTTTAAATGCATATCAACATATTTTCTAAAAAAACCTCTAAATTAAAGTCTATTTTCATTATGTAGATTGAATATATGTAAAATTTAAATATACTCAATCATATCGGGGATCAGAAGTGGAGCAGTATTTAATGCCCCTGCTCGAGTGTTAACTGAGCTAGAAGTAAAAAGCGTAAAAATCCAAACTTAGAATATTACACACACAATAACATATTCACCCATAGAAGTCAACGGAGCAAAAAAAAGTGGAAAAACCTAACACCCTACTCCCACGCTAACCCGATTGCAAATTCACATACGGGCTAACCCCACATGAAAAGATGAATATTTCACATTCCAATGTTCTTCACATAGCAGAATATGTTCTATTTACTCATAAATACATATTTCTACATATATATCAGATGGGCTTTTGGTTCAATATATCTATACCTATATATATTGTCTGTCCCAGACCTTGCACTCACTTTGATTCTCCATACATACCCGGGTGCTATTTGAAAAATAGTTAGATATCCACTTATCTGTCCACAGAAATACACGCAAGGGATTTTTTTTTAAAAAAAGGCCAAATTATATTTCTTCTTCTTTTTTTTTTAAAGTACAATATGTCAATGTGCATTTCTGTGGACAGATAAGTTTATACATATATATATATATATATATATATATATATATATATATATATATATATATGTCTGTAAATACATGTATAAACATATAAATATATATGTACACATAAATATATATATATATATATATATATATATATATATATATATATAGACCTGTATATGTATGTACCTCTATGCTAAAGCCCTTTGCCTGTCTTTTATTTTCTCTAACATCTGAGACCTCATATCTTTGAGCCCTTATAACTTTTTTTGTGGAATATTTTGTTTTAATAATTTTATTAGATGGTGTTATTATAAGTGTAACTGAACTTTGTAATGTAGTTTTGATGTGTTTCCCAGAAGGGGGTGTATTGTTCTTGTGTAGTCACTCAAATTAGTGTCTTACCAAGGAATAACTCAGAGAACACAGAGCTGCATCTAGTCACTAACTGTTTATTATCCTAACTGAACTTGCTACCATATATGGTAGAAACACCAACAGCCAATCAACATTCTGTATGCAAATTGACAAACAAATCACATGGTAATAACATTACATCTCCCTTTTTATGAAATTTTAGAATATCACATTTATATTTTATATTATAGGTCCAGAATGTTTCTAGGTTTTACCATACGGCCAGAACGTGTGAATTGAAAACCTGCTGTGCGTTGTCAGTGTCTTCTTTCAGTTGTTCTGGGATTGCAGGTGTATTTGTGGTTGTGCTTGGGATCTCAAGGGTTGGCTCATGTGCTTCTAGTTGTGGTTCTTTAGTTTCCATCAGGTGTAGTCGGTTGCGACGGAGAACTTGATCATCGTTGGTGCGGATGAGGTAAGATCTTTGTGTGTCTGCAGGCTGCAGAATAGTGGCAGGCACCCATTGACCACTGGCTTGCTTAAAACGAATAGTATTTTCTTGCGTCAATGTGGACAAAGGCTGTGCAGTGCAATTATAGTAATGTCTTTGTTTAGCTTGTTTATGTTCTCTTTTGGCACGCACACATTTTTGATCAACTACCTGAGGCTGCAGTTGTTCGCCAGTTGTAGGCAGGATAGAACGTAGACGTCTACTCATGAGCAATTGTGAGGGAGACTTGAATCCATCCACAGGGGTATTCCTGTGTTCCAGCAGGCTGAGGTACGGGTCCTTTCCTTCAGCTTTTGCTTTGTTTAGTATGGTCTTTGCTGTTTGCACTGTCTTTTCTGCAAGACCATTACTTTGTGGATGGTGGGGACTGGACGTTACATGTGCAAAGTCCCAATGAACTGCAAAGTTTTCAAAGTCACCTGATTTATATTGCGGACCATTATCTGAAATTACCTTTTCAGGTATACCATGTCTTGCAAATATAGCCTTTAGCTTGCGGATTATGGTCGCTGATGTGGTTGAGTGGAGTCTTTCCAATTAAAAAAATCTGCTGTAGTAATCAACAGCGATTAAGTAGTCCTGACCATTCCACATAAAAAGATCTGTTGCAATGATTTGCCATGGACGCTCTGGAATCTGATGAGAGATCATGGGCTCTTTAGGGTTAGACTTTCGGCATTCTAGGCAGGTAGGGCATTTTTCGACCATATCCTCAATTTGTTTGTTCATTCCTGGCCAAAATAATATGTCTCTGGCTCTTTGCTTACTCCTCTCAATTCCCATATGCCCAGTGTGTATACGCTCTAGCATATTTGGCCTAAGCACACCTGGGACAATGATTTTCTCGCCTTTGAATAGGATCCCTTCAATTTCTGAAATTTCATTTCTGTGATTCCAGTATTCAACAAGGCTGGAAGGACATCTTTTCCTTACGTTAGGCCACCCAGATTTGATCATGTTTTTCAGCATACTGAGTTGAGGATCCTGTTCTGTAGCTGTTTGAATGTCAGTCAGTTTCCTGTCACTAATAGGGAGATTGGTTATGACTGTGTGAATCTGTGCATCCATTCCTTCATTCAGTGATTCAAGTCTGTATGGTATTGATTTCCAGGACAGGGTGTCGGCTATTGGAATATCTTTTCCTGAACGATGTACTATTTCAATGTCATACCTCTGTAGTTGCAAGATCATTCTCTGAAGGTGTGGTGGTGCAGCTGCAAGGGGTTTCTTCATTATGGGTATTAAAGGTTTGTGGTCAGATTCAACAACAATCTTTCTGCCATAGACATATGTGTGAAAACGTTTGCATCCAAACACCACAGCATACAACTCCTTCTCAATTTGAGCATAGTTTTCTTCTGTTGGTGTGAGAGATTTAGAAGCATAGGCAAATGGCTTAGCTTCTTGGAGCAATACAGCACCTAGGCCACTCTTTGACGCATCAACCTGCAGGCAGAGCTCTTTGCTAGGATCGTAGTAACATAGAATGTTACCAGGTTCCTTTGTAATCAGCTCTTTCATTTTATCAAATGCTTTTTCGTGAGTTTCGTCCCATACAAACTCATTTGTCTGTTTCAGAAGCTGCCTCAATGGCGCATTAATCTCAGATAAGTTTGGTGGGAACTTGGACAGATAATTAACTATACCTAGGATGGTCTCCAGCTCTGACTTGTTCTTGGGAGGATGCATATCTTTTATGGCATTGATCTTCTTTGGATCAGGTTGGTGCCTTCACGTGTTAGCTTGTGCCCAAAATAACTGACCTCTGAGACACATATCACACTTTTCTCTGGGTTAAGGCGTACTCCTTTTTCACGGGTTCTCTTGAGTACAGTGTGTAAGTTTGCATCATGTTCCTCTTTTGTTTTTCCAAACACGAGTATGTCATTAGCAATGGCTGTTACCCCCTCAAGCCCTTCATAAGTCTCATCAATCTTTCTCTGAAATTAGTCTTGAGCTGAAATCAGTCCAAAGGGTAAGCAGAGAAATCTGTATCTTCTGGCCACTTTATTAAATGTTGTTAGCTTGGATGATTCTTTGAGAGTTTGATCGCCCAGTATCCAGCTTTTGCATCCAGTACACCGAAGAATTGTGCTCCAGCAAGTTTTGGGGTGATGTTATCCAAAGTTGGAAGAGGGTAATGTGGCCTCTTGATTGCTTTATTCAAGTCTCTGGGATCTAAACAAACCCTGAGTTTTCCAGTGCGGGTTTTTTCCACAACTACCAGGGCATTGACCCAGTCAGTGGGTTCAAGAACTTTCACAATAATCCCTGATTTTTCAATATTGTCTAGCTCCTCCTTGAGGCGACTACGCAGCATGAATGGAATTCTCCTGTGTGGGTATACAACAGGGACGGCTGTGAGGTGTAGGTGTATAGTGCATTCACCTGGAAACTGTCCAATGCCTTGAAAAACATCAGACAATTCCTGTATTATAGCACAGGGTTTATCTACATCTGCGCACACTGAGAAGACAAGCTTAATTAACCCCATGTCTAGACATGCTCTCAAACCAAGTATAGGTGGGGCATGTGTGTTGACAATGTAGAATTCAAGAACAGTTTTATTGTCTTTGTATTTACATTTTAACTGACAGGTACCTTTAACATCAAGCGGCTCACCTCCATAGCCTGTAAGACGGCGTGCTGTGGGCTTCAGTGCTACAGTGCTGAAGAGATTTTTAAATCTGTTGGTAGGAATTATATTTACCTGAGCACCAGTATCTAATTTGAATTTGACTTTATCTGCTTGTGCACCTAACTCAATTTCTGCGAAAGCCTGTTCACATTCTTTGTCTTTGTGCTCTTTGTTAACTGCATCAATAAACAGTTCATCCAGCTCTTCAATATTTGTGTTTTGAACTGTATGTACAGTTTTACGTGTATCTGGCGGCCTTGACTTACATGCCTTTGCAAAGTGATTCAATTTATTGCATATTTTGCACTGACGTCCTTTTGCAGGGCACATGTCTTCCTGGCTGTGTTGAAGAGCACAACAACTGCATAGCCTGTCTTTAGTGATGCTTCTGTCACTTCCTTTCACAGTTATCCAATGCTTTTGCTGGGCTGATGCTGTTTTTTTTGCTAAACACTGCATGAGCTCACTGGCTCTGGGTTGCCATTGCACGTGAGTTTATTGTCTTAAGCTGCTCTCGTGCAATTTCGTGCGACCGCGCTATATCAATGGCTTTTTCAAGTGTCAGATCAGCACCCTAATTAAGTAATTTCTCTCTGACTTTTGGAGAATTAGTGGCAAAAACAATGCGGTCTCGTACCATCTCATCACTGTTAACATATCCACAGTCTTTTACAAGCAATTTAAATTCTGTTACAAAATGTTCAAATGCCTCATGTTCCCCCTGCATTTTTTCATGAAACTTGTATCTTGCAAAGATTGTATTAGCTTTGGGCTTAACATATTCCTCAAATTTGTCATAATAAGACTTAAACTTTTTAGACTCCTCAAATGTTAATGTCCAAGTATAATAAACATCTCTCCCTGTTTCACCTACCCAGAGAAGCAAGTAGCTGCACAAGGTTTCCTCAGGCTTGCCACAGAGAGGGCCAGAGATATGAGCTGTACATGCTGGCGAAATCTTCTCCATGCATCTGGTACATTTTTTGAGTCCCAATCCATCTGTGGCATAGACACACCTGATAAATCCATCTTGCAGAAAGAAACCAGCTTCTGACACCATGTATTGTTCTTGTGTAGTCACTAAAATTAGTGTCTTACCAAGGAATAATTCAGAGAACACAGATCTGCATCTAGTCACTAACTGTTTATTATCCTAACTGAACTTGTTACCATATATTGTAGAAACACCAACAGCCAATCAACATTCTGTATGCAAATTGACAAACAAATCACGTGACATGTTAATAACATTACAGGGGGGGGGGGCACTATACTACAGATATTTAGAAAAATAATAATAATAATAAAAAAATATATTTAAATAAAGTGGTTTATAGGTACTGGCAGACAGTACCTAAGATGGCAGATATAGTTAGAGGGGGAGGGTTAGAGAGCTGTTTGGGAGAGATCAGGGATGTTGGAGGGTAAGGGGAAATCCTACACTGCAGAAAATATTAAAAAAACATAAAAAAAATATTTAATAAAAAAATGGCCTTAACTTTTCATACTGTCAGATTGTCTGCCAGTAACTAAGATGGTGGTGATCAGTGGGGGTCAAGAGTGCTGTTTGGGAAGGATCAAGAAAGGATCAGGGTGTGGGATGTGTCAGATGGAAGGGTAAACTCTACACTAAATCTAAAACTAACCTTACAAGCTACCCGATTAACCCCTTACCTGCCGGGAATAATAGAAGTGTAGTGCACAGCTGCAATTAGCAGCCTTCTAATTACCAAAAAGCAATTGCAAAGCCATATATGTCTGTTAAACCCAGAGAAGCTTTTTTTCATATGATTGTATTTGGCGGGGAAATGGTGGCATGAACTATACAAAAAATATATATATATATAGTTTTGACAGGTAAATTAAAAAAAAACAAGGTTCTATTTCTGTTTAAATGTACTGATAGCAAAAATGCTAAGAATTCTCTGGTATTTTAAGCAAGTTCTCTGAAAGTCCTGATAGTGAAGGTGTTAACAAGAGTCAGCAAAAACAGTAGGATATTAAAGCTGGATGCTTACGTGATTATCTTAACATTTATTTGAAAAGGACTTGGAATATAAGGTTATTGTTAAGAATAATGGGCCCTTTTGGATCACAGTGCATTTATATGCAACATTATAGTTTTAAATCTCGTGTCTGTCTCTTTGACAAAAGCTACAGTTACTGACATTTAAGGTTCAGTTCCAGACAGATCAGCATGAAGCCGTCATATTTAAGTCACAACTTATCATTAGTTTTCAAGAACCTGAAGGTATTTTATTTCACATTATTAATAAAAGTATTATCTCAAGTGTCAAGCTTTCAATAGCTTTCAATAGCTCTCACTATACCATCTATCAATGTAGATGTGTGTATATAAATCTATATATGTCTATTTTATTTATTTATATATATATATATATATATATATATATATATATAATAATTATTATTATTTTTTGCCATTTTTAAAAAATAAATAATGGTAACTTGATTTTAAGTGAGGCTAATAACAAAACAAAAAACAAGCTAAATTCTAGATAACAGCTGTCTTCTAAGTGAAATTTGAGACTTATTATTTGTTTTATCATAGTTACCAATGATGAGTGTATATATATATATATATATATATATATATATATATATAAAAATTACTATTTAATAACTTCCTAGTTAAAATAAGTACAAATTTACTTGTAAAATAAACCCTAACCTAAGTTACAATTACACCTAACACTACACTATAATTAAATTAATTTACTAAATTACCTACAATTAACTACAATTAAATAAAATAAACTAAAGTACGAAACCCCCCTCCCACTAAATTACAGAAAAAAATAAAATAATTACAAGAATTTTAAACTAATTACACCTAATCTAATCCCCCTAATAAAATAAAAAAGCCCCCCAAATTAATAAAAATCCCTACCCTATACTAAATTACAAATAGTCCTTAAAAGGGCCTTTTGCGGGGCATTGCCCCAAAGTAATCAGCTCTTTTACCTGAAAAAAAAAATACAATACCCCCCAACAATAAAACCCACCACCCACACACCCAACCCTACTCTAAAATCCCCCCTTAATAAAACCTAACACTAACCCATTGAAGATCCCCCTACCGTGAGACGTCTTCACCCAGCCGGGCACAAGTGGTCCTCCAGAGGGGCAGAAGTCTTCATCCGATCCGGGCAGAAGAGGACCTCCAGACGGGCAGAAGTATTCATCCAGACGGCTTCTTCTATCTTCATCCATCCGGAGCGGGTCCATCTTGAAGCCAGCTGACGCAGAGCATCCATCCAGACCAACAACTACACGATGAATGACGGTTCCTTTAAATTGCGCCATCCAAGATGGCGTCCCTTGAATTAAGGTAGGAAAAATCCTATTTGCTTATGCAATCAACCAATAGGATTGAAGTTCAATCCTATTGGCTGATCCAATCAGCCAATAGGATTGAGCTCACATTCTATTGGCTGTTCCCCCACATTCCTATTAGCTCATTGCCGCCTGGATGAAGACTTCTGCCCGTCTGGAGGTCCTCTTCTGCCCGGATCGAATGAAGACTTCTGCCCCTCTGGAGGACCACTTGTGCCCGGCTGGGTAAAGACGTCTCACGGTAGGGTGATCTTCAAGGGATTAGTGTTTTATTAAGGGGGGATTGGGTGGGTTTTAGAGTAGGGTTGGGTGTGTGGGTGGTGGGTTTTAATGTTGGGGGGTATTGTATTTTTTTTTTACAGGTAAAAGAGCTGATTACTTTGGGGCAATGCCCCGCAAAAGGCCCTTTAAGGGCTATTTGTAATTTAGTATAGGGTAGGGATTTTTTTTATTTTGGGGGGCTTTTTTATTTAATTAGGGGGTTAGATTAGGTGTAATTAGTTTAAAATTCTTGTAATTATTTTATTTTTTTCTGTAAATTCTGTGTTTTTATTTTTTTTCTTACTTTAGTTTATTTTATTTAATTGTAGTTAATTGTAGGTAATTTAGTAAATTAATTTAATTATAGTGTAGTGTTAGGTGTAATTGTAATTTAGGTTAGGATTTATTTTACAGGTACTTTTGTATTTATTTTAGCTAGGTAGTTATTAAATAGTTAATAACTATTTAATAACTATTGTACCTAGTTAAAATAAATACAAAGTTGCCTGTAAAATAAAAATAAATCCTAAACTAGCTACAATGTAACTATTAGTTATAGTGTAGCTAGCTTAGGGTTTATTTTATAGGTACACATTTAGTTTTAAATAGGAATCATTTATTTAATTGTAGTATTTTAATTTAATTTTATTTAAATAATATTTAAGTGAGGGGGGGTTAGACTTAGGGTTAGACTTAGGTTTAGGGGTTAATAAATTTAATATAGTAGCATCGACATTGGGGGCGGCAGATTAGGGGTTAATAAATGTAGGTAGGTGTCGGCGATGTTAGGGACGGCAGATTAGGGGTTAATAAAATTGAACTAGTGTTTGCGAGGCGGGAGTACGGTGGTTTAGGGGTTAATACATTTATTATAGTGGCGGCGATCTCTGGTTCGGCAGATTAGGTGAGGTCTGCAGAGGAACAATCCCGCAAGGGTGAGCGTCCCATCTCTAAATGTCTGCACATGATTCAAATTCTAGAAATGAACATCCCACACAGTCTCCTGGCTGATATAGGCACTTTCATCCTTAGGATTTATGCACAGCAGTCAATTGGCAATCACTCTAGCACAATAGGCATTTCTCTAGCATTAGCAAGGGACATACCCACTAGGGGCAAGATACAGACAGGGGTGTTTGGCTAATGCCCATAAAGGGCCAGTAAATGGGGAGGGGACTAGTGTCAGAGTTCTGCAAAAAATAAGGCCATCAAAAGTGTAGATCTGGAGGCACAAACTTCTGTGTGCAGGCTGGTATATACAGTGTAATCCCATGCTAAATATTAAAAGCCTGTTAGGCCTGGGAGAAGTCCAGTGTCCAAATGGTAATAGCCAGGAGGTAAGCTACAGATCCCAGAAAATAGAAGGTTAATGAAAAAGTCTATATGAGCAGGGAGGCTTCTGCAGGGAATCCTCTGCCTCTGCTGGATCTTAAACCTCCAACTACAACTGCCTAGGGGCTTACATTCAGATGTGTTGTTTTACAGGGGCTCACAATCTGCTGTAGACCCCAATCTCTATGTTCCCCACCAGATAGAAAAGGACACCCAGCACACCATCACTAAGATAAATTCTCAAGAAGCAAGGATCTTTACCAAACAGCCTCAAATCAAAGTATCTACTACATACAGGTAACAGCCTCCCAATCTTACTGGTGCTATAGCTTCCTCTCCAACACTGTTAGCCAGTGCCCACAGACTCCTATAATGCAGCTATTTGTGCGGCTCAGCTGCCCACCAGTCTCCTCAATTTTGGTACAACAATTTCACCTGTCGGACCACCGGCTGTCACAGGGTGCAAGGTTGCTTGAAATAAGGAATTATCAGTAAGTAAATGCCTCCTGACATTGCTTTTTCCAGCTTTTTACTGTAACATTTCAGCCAATTTCACAGATACACAGAAAAGGCGTTATTTTCTATAGTATACCTGCTAAGCTAATATGAATATTATGTATTTAAAGAATAACAACACAATAAGGTTTTGAGAGTTTGTGACAAAAATAGATTTCCAAGCCTTCAAAGTACAATCTAAATATAGGTAACTTGCTTCAGAGGCACCAAAATAAACAATTTGATGCTTAATTACGATTTTTTGCTATTTTTGGTTTGACTTTTTTTACACCAACATTTTATGTTATCTTTGGTCTAAGGAAGTCATGGTAAGTTGGTTACCTAATACAATGAAAGCATTGTACAAATTTATTTATGTCTTGTGCAAGATTTTGGGTTCAAGGGCTACACTTTTATGTTGGTTTTATTTACATGTGAAATTTTTTCCAAGTGATACAGGGAAATGGATAGCATATGCTCTCCAGCTGTTTTCTTCTGACAGGAACCATTAAAGGCAGTGCATGGAAATGAATTCTGTCTAAGTCTTATGAAAACACTTCTTTCTGCACAACAGTCTGGCCAGCAGGGAAGATTCAGCTGTACTTTTAGCTTCTTGTCAATCTCTCATGAATCCGCTGCCCTGGTGCATAACCAGAAAGTGAACTTAACTGCTCTAGTTTTGTGGGCTACTGTTTATTTACTTTTTTGTTTGTTTAAAACAGCGAGCCCAAATCTACTGTAAAATAGCAAAGGAGGCCAAGCAGGACATAACATAGCAATCCCATCTGTGGTTCAAAAATACTGATTTATTTCCTTATTTTAAAGGGATATGAAACTTAAAATGTTTCTTTTGTGATTCAGACAGATCATACCATTTTATAAAAAGGGGCCAGTTTACTTCTATTATCAAATTTGCTTTGTTCCCCTGATATTCTGTATTGAAGAGATACCTAGGTAGGCATCTGGAGGAAATAGTGCTGCCATCTAGTACTCTTGCAAATGCATAACATTCATGCAAAACTGCAGCCATATAGTGCTCCAGGAATGGGCCGGCTCCTAAGTTTCTGTCCCTGATTTTCAACATAAAATACCAAGAGAACGAAGAAAACTTTCAGTTTTCTTAAGATCTCAAAGGTCTTAAATGAAAGTGAATGACATTCTGGGTTATGTATTTCCTCACTCGAATTATTGCAGGGAGTTCAGCCTTTAAATATGGAACCACATTTGAAATTTTTCACTCATTGAGCAGTACTCATTGTACTCAAAACAAAATTATATTTTTCTAAATAAACAAATCTCAAAGAAATTATTCTTGAACAGAATTTTGTGGGTTCAGTAGCAGACCTAATCAAGGGCCCCCCATAGGTGACTCAAGTAAGTATGTACTTGTAAAGCACGGCTAATCACCCGCAAGGGTCACAAGGCGGTGCTCATTTTATCGACCTCTAACCCTAACCAGGGATCAAACCTGCAACAGAGATCAGCCACAGTGCCTTAGCATGCTGAGCTATCTGTCTGGCTCTAGTAAGCAATAGTAATAATATACATGCTGCTCTTTATAATGATTTTGAGGATAGTGCAAACTGCACTAATAAAAGGCTCCCCTGCATTAGGATTGTACGCATTCTATTGTATAGACTGGCTGCTATTATGGGCCCCCTCCAGCACTTGGGCCCTGGTGCCACTACACTTGCTGCACCAATGGTAGTTCCGCCCCTGTGTGGGTTGGAGATGTGGCGACATAAGGGATTATTGTAGGACAGCAATTTGAAGGGATAGATACAAAAGCAGTGGTATAAATTATTGTGGCACTGGGGCCTTAGGTTAGAAAGTCCTGAGTTTAGTTAATATTGCAGGCATGAACTCTCTGGGGAAAAAGCACCCATAGTCATTCTGCACCTGTTTGCCTTTCCTAACTTATTTTTAGTTATTATAACCCCTGTATGGTGCTGCCAAATCTTTTGGCACACTACAAATAAAGATAATAATAACAATGATAGCTTTAGTGTAGAGATCAGCCTCCCACCTGACACATCAGACCCCCTGATTACTCCCAAACAGCTCTCTTCCCTCCCCCACCCCACAATTGTCCCCACCATTTTAAGTACTGGCAGAAAGTCTGCCAGTACTAAAATAAAAGGTTTTTAAAAAAATTAAAATAATTTTTTTTAGCATATTTGCATATGCTGTGGTGTAGCATCCCCCCTTAGCCCCCAACCTCCCTGATCCCCCCCAAAACAGCTCTCTAACCCTCCCCATCTGCCTTATTGGTGGCCATCTTGGGTACTGGCAGCTGTCTGTTATTATTTCACAGTCAAAAAAGTGTTGTTTTTTTTAAATGTACACCAGATATAAGTGGTGGCACTGGGCAAGTGGGCACAGTACACGCTGTGAGCCTGACACACACGCTGGCAGGCAGGCAACTGCAATTAGATTACACAGGAAAAAAAAAAAAAGCAGACTGATGTTCTATCCCTTACAGCAGAGATCAGATGAGTCCTTCAGGACTGTAGTGGACACTGAATACACTAGCCTAGCTATCGATTGCCCTATTAAATCAGCAGCAGCTACACTGTCCCTCCTCTCACTAAGAATGCAGCTTCCAAATGAATCTAAAATGGATGCTGTCCAGGAGGTGGGAGGGTCTGGGAGGGAGGGTCTGCTGCTGATTGGCTGTAATGTGTCTTCTGACTGTGAGGTACAGGGTCAAAGTTTACTCAATGATGACGAATAGGGGGCGGATTGAACATCGCATATATTCACCGTCTGCGGCTAACGCGAACATGCTATGTTCGCCGGGAACTATTCGCGACATCACTAATAGCGCAACTTCAGTGCTCTGGTTAACTGTTACGCTTGACTAGAAAGTTGCACAAAAATACATTAAAAAATACAGTTACACTCATAATAATAACCCCAATTTGGTCCCCCATCCAAGATAATCAACCAGAAATTTAGGGGAAATGCTAAAAAATTGCACTTTCCCAAAAGAGCACACTTTCACCTTCAAGTCAACCACCAGGGTGCAGGCAAAATAATTATCATAAATCCACGACAGGCGTGCACTCACTGGAATTTGTAAAAACGTGCTTTACTTTGCACATTTATCAAACATGTGACGTTTCGGGGATCTCACCCCTTCAGACTAACTTAGTGAGATCCCCAAAACATCACGTCGGGGACTTATTTTATATAAAATAGATAGATAGATATATAGTTAGATAGATAAACTGATAGATGTACTGTAGATGTACTATCTAACTATATAGATAGATTTACTGTATATATGTGTGTACATATGTATTTATGTATCAATATGTGTTTATATGTTTTTACAGACATATACACATATAAACACATATGTATACATATATAGACATATATATATATATATATATATATATATATATATATATATATATATATATATATATATATATATATATATATATATATATATATATAAGTGCATTGGAGCCCTTTGCAGTAAAGTAGCTGAAAATATTGTAAAATCATTCTTATGCAATATTCATATTTAATAAAGTGTTTAAAGGGATAGGAAAGTCAAAATTAAACTTGCATGATTCAGATAGAGCATGTCATTTTAAGACACTTTTAAATTCACTTCTATTTTCAAATGTGCTTCGTTCTCTTCGTATCCCTTGTTAAAAAATGAATATGCACATATCATACACTAGTGGGAGCTGCTGCTAATTGGTGCCTGCACACATTTGTCTCTTGTGATTGGCTAAATAGATATTTTCAGCTTCCTGTCGGTAGTACAATGCTGTCCCTTCAGCAATGGATAACAAGAGAATGAAGAACGTTTGATAATAGAATTAAATTGGAAAGTTGTTCAAAATTGTATGTTCTGTCTGAATCATAAAAGATAATATGTATTTATGAATAAATGGAACATTGTAATGTAAAATATTCATATTTCATGTTGGGTTAGCGCACTTGAGAAAAAGTTGTTTGGGTTTGCACAACTTGCTTTCCCCCCCACTTTTTAAGCTTCATTGAAATCTATGGGGGAAAACACTTTTTGTATGTCAGGCTAGTGCTTGTGCAAAAACATTTTACTTTCAACTTGTAATATGCGCACTACTCGCAGCTGTTTATGGGGTACTTGGGAATAATGTGAAATACGTTTATTAAGTCTGTTAGCTATAGGATACAAGAAGTAAAAATGGCCATGTAAAAGTGTCATTAATTATCAAGATTTTGTGATCAGCCTAAAAAGACTGGGACATGTTATGCATAGATAATTTTTCAAAAACAAAAAGGAAGTATAATAATGTATCCTCCTGGTAACTTAATACCCAAACACTGCCAACCTTATAACACAAATTATCCAAAATTAATTTGCAAAAAAGATACAAACAACAAAATAAAGGTGGCACAAATGCTAATGCTGGTCTGGTGACAGAGCTATTAAACGGTAACAGGTGTTACAAATATGTGATATCTATAACATAAGTGAATAAATACAGAAATTTGTTAATAACAATGATTTATAAATGAGGTTTTTAGGGTAAAAACCAGTTAACAGGAATCAATCTGGAGACAAACTATTATCGGCATTCACACTCAATATCATTGATACACAGAGCTCTGCGATCAAAAAAACTTTAAAAATATATCTCATAAAAAAAAAGTCTCAAAAAATCTTATATAAAAAACATATGACAAAATCAGCAGCAATACTTAAGGGAATTTCTCTCTGAATATCATTCACAGTACGTGAATAATCCCAATAATAGAGTGAATCGTTTAAGAAGTGTTCAAGTGCGCATAGATGCGCTTAAACGTAACCTTGTATTTGGAGGCTATATAGACTCATAGAGGCCGAATTATCAAGCCGGCAACTATGCTGGATTCGATGGCACAATACGCTCGCCTAACATCGCCTAACATAGCAGCCGCGGACCTGAATACGCTCTCCTTATTTATAAAAAAAGCTGTTAAAAAGCCACGCACCAAGTACGGGGCGATGAGCATCGGACTGTTGTTAACTAACAGTCATCAATCTCGCTGTTTTTCTGCTTTTTCCCAACTTTATTTATACCCTGTCACTAAACACCACCACTATACTAAAATGTTTAACCCCTATCCCGCTGCTCCCGGACCCCGCCGCGACTAAATAAAGTTATTAACCCCCATACCGCTGCTCCCGGAGCCCACCGCAACTCTAATAAAGTTATTAACCCCTATCCCTCCGCTCCTGAAGCCCACCACAACTCTAATAAAGTTATTAACCCCTTTCCCCCGCTCCCGGACCCCTCCGCAACTAAATAAATGTATTAACCCCTGGCCTCCCACAGCACTACCACTTACTAAACCTATTAACCCCTAAACTGCCAGCCCCCCACATCGCCATAACCTAAATTAAGCTATTAACCCCTAAACCTAACAACCCACTAACTTTATATTAAATATTAACTCATCCCTATCTTATAATACATTTAAACTTACCTTTAGAATTAAAATAAACTATATTAAACTACTAATTAACCTACCCTAACTATTATCCTTCAATTACATTAAACTATATTAAACTATTAATCAACCTACCTTAACTATTATACTAAAATTACATTAAACTAACAATTAAAATAACTATATTACATATTTAAAAACCTAACCCTACTCAAGTTATTTAAATCTACTATTACAAATTACTAAGTTACAAAAGAATAACAACTAAGTTACACAAAATAAAAAACACTAAGTTACACAAAATAAAAAATAAATGATCAAATATTTAAACTAATTACACCTAATCTAATAGCCCTATCAAAATAAAAAAGCCTCCCAAAAATAAAAAAAATAGCCTAGCCTACACTAAACTACCAATGGCCCTTAAAAGGGCGTTTTGCGGGCCCCAAAGAAATCAGCTCTTTTACCTGTTAAAAAAAATACAAATACCCCCCCAACAGTAAAACCCACCACCCACACAACCAACCCCCCAAATAAAAATCTAAAAAACCTAAGCTCCCCATTGCCCTGAAAAGGGCATTTGTATGGGCATTGCCCTTAAAAGGGCATTCAGCTCTTTTACTGCCCAAAGTCCCTAACCTTAAATTAAAACCCACCCAATAGACCCTTAAAAAAACTAACACTAACCCCCGAAGATCCACTTACAGTTTTCAAAAAACGGACATCCATCCTCATCTGAGCGGCAGAAGTCCTCAGCAAAGCCGGCAGAAGTCTTCATCCAAGCGGGCCGAAGTCTTCATCCAAGCCGGCAGAAGTCTTCATCCAGACGGCATCTTCTACTGTTGGTGGGGTTTTTGTATTTTTTTTAACAGAGCTGATTTCTTTGGGGCAATGCCCCGCAAAAGGCCCTTTTAAGGGTCATTGGTAGTTTAGTGTAGGCTAGGGGGTTTTTTTTATTTTGGGGGGGATTTTTTATTTTGATAGGGCTATTAGATTAGGTGTAATTAGTTTAAATATTTGATAATTTATTTTTTATTTTGTGTAACTTAGTGTTTTTTATTTTGTGTAACTTGGTTGTTATTTTTTTGCAACTTAGTAATTTTTAATAGTAGATTTAAATAACTTGGGAGGGTTAGGTTTTTAAATATGTAATATAGTTATTTTAATTGTTAATTTAATGTAATTGTAGGATAATAGTTATGGTAGGTTAATTAGTAGTTTAATATAGTTTATTTTAAATTTATTATAAGATAGGGATGAGTTAATATTTAATGTAAAGTTAGCGGGTTTTTAGGTTTAGGGGTTAATAGCTTAATTTAGTTTATGGCGATGTGGGGGGCTGGTGGTTTAGGGGTTAATAGGTTTAGTAAGTGGTAGTGATGTGGGAGGCCAGGGGTTTAGGGGTTAATACATTTATTTAGTTGCGGAGGGGTCTGGGAGCGGCAGGATAGGGGTTAATAACTTTATTTGAGTTGCGGTTGACTCCAGGAGAGGAGGTATAGGGGTTAATAACTTTATTAGAGTTGCGCTGGGCTCCGGGAGCGGCGGGATAGGGGTTAATACATTTATTTAGTTGCGGCGGGGTCTGAGAGTGGCGGAATAGGGGTTAATAACATTATGTAGGTGGCGGCGATGTCGGGGCGGCAGATTAGGGGTGTTTAGACTCGGGGCTTATGTTAGGGTGTTAGGTGTAAACTGGTTTTCTAGCATAGAAATCAATGGGATATCAGGCAGCATCGAACATAAGCTTTCGCTGCTTTCAGACTCCCATTTATTCCTATGGCATCCGCGGCCTCCAGGGTGGCGGATTTAAAACCAGGTATGCTGGGCCAGAATAGTGGCGAGCGTACCTGTTAGAAATTTGATAACTTGCAAAAGTTGTCAGATAGTGCCGAATTTGTATTTGTATTCTGAACATCTGTAATGACGAAAGCATCGATCTGTGTCAGATTGAGACCGGCGGATCATATGTTACGTCACAAATGTAAACTTTTTCCGGTCTGTAGGGTTTGATAAATGGGTTGAATCAGGCTCGCCACAATTACGCTGCGGAATTCCAGCGTATTTGCGGTTGACGGCTTGATAAATATCCCTCATGGTGTCAAAAACGTAATCCTTGTACTTAGGGGCATATTTATCAAGCTCCATACGGAGATTGATGCCCCGTGTTTCCGGCGAAACAGAAGTTATGAAGCAGCGGTGTAAAGACTGCTGCTCCATAACGGACAGAAATCAACCCGATCAAATACGGTTGGGCTGATTGACACCCCCTGCTAGGGGCTGATTGGCCGCGAATCTGCAGGGGGCGGCATTGCACCAGCAGTTCACAAGAACTGCTGGTGCAATGATAAATGCCAAGAGCGTATGCTGTCGGCATTTATCGATGTGCAGCAGACATGATCCGCTATATCGGATCATGTCCGCTCGCACAATGATAAATATGCCCCATAGTATCTTCAGAGGTAGTGAGCCTTATTATACAATGTTCTGTGTGAAGAATAAGAAAAAGAAAGACCAGGAGCAATTGAAACATAGTACTTAGTCTTCTTGCTACTCACCAAGCAGCGTTTTTTAGGATATTAGCTACTTCATAAGTAGCGTAAGTAAAGCAATTACAAACACAGTACCTTGTCTTCTAGCTACTCTCCAAGCAGCGTTTATGGATACTAGCTAGTGCTACTTCGTAAGCAGCGTAAGTAGATCCAAAGCTTCCGCTCTCAAACACGTGACCACGAGATGGCCAATCTTCTCACAGTCTGTCCTCTGTCACTATTGAGTGTAGCGGTTCTTGCCGATCTCTGTAGATTACGAATGTAGATCAATATATACCTTGTGAGCGCTCAGTGGTATATTATCCTTTTCTAGTACTTTTGTTTCCCCTCTTCCTGGCTGATTCACAGCCTATTGTGGATACAGCAAAGTGGTGTTGTCTTGGATCAGATACTTAAGTATTGCTGCTGTTTTTGTCATGTGCTTTATATTTAAGATTTTTTGAGACTTTTTTTATGAGATATATTTTTAAAGTTTTTTGATCACAGAGCTTTGTGTATGAATGATAGTGAGTGACAATGCAGATAATAGTTTGTCTTTGGATTGAATTCTGTTAACTGGTATTTACCCTAAAAACCTCATTTATTGTTATTAATTAATTTCATTGAGACCTGTATTTATTCACTTATGTTATAGCTATCACTTATTTGTTTTATAGTGGCTCAATCAGAGATATTAATTTAGCTATAACACCTGTTAACGTTTAATAGATCATTTTTCAACAAACAGAAAAAAAAGCGAAGAATAAAAATGTAAAATTGTGATCACACTGACCTAGAAAAGGACTCAGTCTGTTGTTAAATTATTGAATTAATCATTTAAAATGTCTTAAGATTTTCAAGAATGTGCTATTTTCCTTTTTTTCTGCTGATACTAAAATCAGACCCATTACAATGTGTGCTAAGAGCTCAGGTTTATATTTTGGCAATACCGTTAAAATTTGCTGTCACACTTCTATTATTGCAGTGAACCAGTCAGCAGATAGCAGCACAAAAGCAAAAACAAGAACATACTTAAAGTTATCTAAACTCATGAGAAGAACATTTCTTCTTTACAAACCTAACATTCTCTTTCCTCTCCTGCTCCAAAACGTCCTTGTACTATACCCTGTAAAGACTGTTTTTCTGTCATCAAGTCTGTTAAATTGCTTTCTCACTTGTAAAAAAAAATACTTTCTTAAACAATGCCCTATCATTTGGACTTCTTCCTCTTTCCTGTTATATCAGTTTAAAACTAAACAAACTTTTAAAAGCAATGATTCATTTTCAGACATACATTTAATGACATTCTGCTTTGATATAAATAAGTTCATTTTTTTAAATTATTATTTTCATGGCAAACATTCAATAAACTTTTAAGCCATGGCCATGCAGCAGGACAGATCAGCTTCACTCAAGTAAATTAAAGCAAAACCTCCATAGATAGTTACTAGCAGTATTTACTTTATTAAATGGAATATTCCTGACTGTCTTCACGTTTGTATATCATTCTTCTATATAGAATTATTTAATTTATCAAAGACTTCTATTACATTCAGTGGCGTATTTAGGTTTTGTGAGGAGAGGAGGGAAGAGAAGGGGGAAAAAAAGGAGGGAGAGAAGGGAGGGGGGAGAAAGCATTAACATTAGAAAGAGTGGAGGTGACCAGAACACAATGGGCCCAATGTATTAAAAGGTGCGTGGACAGCTTCTTAACTTGCAAAGCTGTCCACCTGCCCGCCTTTGCTGCATGCGGGCAGCGGATCTGTTGGTCAGCTGGCCCGTATATATCATTAATACTCAGATGAGTGTGTAATGCTCTCCCCTTCATTCGCATGACCAATTTCGCGACGGAAGGGACTGTCAGTCACAGAGAGCGAGCTCTCAATTATTTCTCTTCGCTACCTCTAATGACCGCTGCTTCTTACATTGGAGGAAGCCGACTCGCATGTGCGAACCTGCTTCAAAAGGGCTCCGGAGCAGCTCTGCTTCGTAAATGGAGACCTAAGGGCTAGATTACAAGTGGCACAGTATTTTTTTTGTGTAAGCGTTAACCCAAATAGCGCACAAATACTAACTTGAGTTTTCACATGTGCGTGCATGTGTTCATCCATAGAAACCAATGGAGATAAAAAAAAGTGGGAAAAAAACCTAACACCTGAGATTGCACAAATCCGTTGCCTTTGTCAATGTTGAAAAACCCCAAACACCCATCGCGCAAACAAAATAGCATATTCGCATTAGTAAATGTAAAATATTTACAGTAAATGCATAGTTAAAACATATTTATGCAATATTCATATTTAATAAATATTTTATCATATTTTTATCTGTTTAATGGCAAAGGACCCCAAAAATGTAAGTGCTATGCCAATTTTTTAGGACACCAGTGGAGAGCAGTTGCTTGGGATAATCAAGAACTGCAGTCAAAAAGTGCTGCTCCCCCATCTTCCCTAATTCCGCCGCCCTAGGAATGGGCCTTGTTGGTCTAGGCCCTAATACGCCAATAGTTACATTGGAAAGATGAAAATTATTGTTATAAGATTAAAAGCACTTTGAGCTATATTACTTATAGGGACAGTGAAGTCAAAATTAACCTTAAATTGATTGGATAGAGCATGCAATTTTAAACAACTTTCCAATTTACTTTATTAACAATTTATCTGTGGTTCTCTTTGTATCCTTTGTAAAAGAGTATTCCTAAGTGAGCTCAGGAGCTTGCACATGTCTTTAGTCATCTGGCAGCAGTGTTTGCAACAATGTTTATAGCATATGCTATACATAGTTGCAAGCACTGCTGCCATAGAATGCTAGACACATGCAAGCTCCTAAACTTTAATCAGCATACCTAGATTTACTCTTCAATAAAGAATACCCAAGAAATAAATCAGCTTTAATAATTAAAGTAAATTGGACAGTTGCATGCGCTATCTGAATCATAAACATTTCATTTTGACTTTTTATGAGAAAGTTATCTAGATAGAATGTAAGGTGTCTCGAGAGTCTGGCTGTGGGCATCCTTAAGCTGTTCTAGAGATCTGGTTGGAATTTTTCACCTACACTTCAGCCCGGTATGCAGAATTCATAAAGGCTCTTGTGAAGTATCATGTCTTGCAGTCAATGGCCTCTATTTATCAAAGTCTGGCGGACCTGATCAGACAGCGCGGATCAGGTCCGCCAGACCTCGCTGAATGCGGAGAGCAATACGCTCTCCGTATTCAGCATTGCACCAGCAGCTCACAAGAGCTGCTAGTGCAACGCCACCCCCTGCAGACTCGCGGGCTCAATGGGCTGCCAGCAGGGGGGGGTGTCAATCAACCCGATCGTACTCGATCGGGTTGATTTCTGCCGATGTCTGTCCGCCTGCTAAGAGCAGGCGGACAGGTTATGGAGCAGCGGTCTTTGTGACTGCTGCTTCATAACTGCTGTTTCTGGCGAGTCTGAAGACTCACCAGAAACACGGGCCGTCAAGCTCCTTTCGGAGCTTGATTGATAGGCCCCTATGGCTTTGTCTCAGAGCTGTGAGTGGAGCGTTCTGAAAATCCTTTAACTTAGCCAAACAAGCCAGCCAAATACTGGAATAGCAGATCCTGCTTTGAGAAACTGCTGCTATTATGTCTCTATGGTTCTACAAAGTTGGCATTGCAGGAATTTAAAATGACAAAGAAAAAAGTCTCTATCTGGGCCCTTATCCCCTTTATACACAGATTAATACAACAAAACACATTCTTTAAAATGAGAGGGCACTTGACCCTATGACTGTTTGGCAACCACATAGCAACAGGTCATTGTTTAATAGATTACTAATCATTAAAGGGGCCAACAAATTGGCTTGTTTTAACTGATAGAACTGCATATGTGGTGTTTTTTAACCTAATTATATATATTTAACCAGAGTATATCATCTTAGGTATTACAAAAACTAATAAGTACACTTTGCGCTGAGCTATTGCATTATCCATACCAAAGCAATTCTACATACACCAAGAAGCACTATGTTTAGAAACATATATTAGATGAATGTACAGCTTATTTATAATGCTCTTTAAAAGGAATGTCTAGTGCAAAAATTGCATGCTTTAATATGATAATAGGGTTAAACACATAGGTAAAGTTAAAAGCTGCAAAAATTGCAACTCCAGAGCAGATTAAATACTCACTGGCATGGAGAGAAATCACATAAAAGGGCATATTTATTATTGTGCGAGCAGACATGAGCCGATATAGGGGATCATGTCCGCTGCACATCGATAAATGCCGACAGCATACTCTCTCTGCATTTATCATTGCACCAGCAGTTCTTGTGAATTGCTGGTGCAATGCCACCCCCTGCAGATTTACGGCCAATCAGCAGGGGGTGTCAATCAATCAGATCGTATTCAATCGGGTTGATTCCTGGTGATTTCTGAAGGCTCGCCGGAAACACATGCTTGATAAATACGCCCCCATGTCTTTGGTATTTCTTTAGACCTTATGTTGTAAAGTAGGAGTCTTTCCTTCACATACAGAACCTGGTATAGTGAGCATCTCTCACGATAACATTTTCATTTTTAAAACTCTTTGAGGAATCTCAACGTACTGGCGAGCAGTCTTAGATCTTTGCGCCTGAGTGGTGAGCTTCAGATCATTGGGCCCTCAGTCAGAGGTTATCAATGTAAACATTTCTATCATGCAATTAAAATAGCAACCAGAAAAATATATTCAAATGTAAAGGGTCATAAAACTCCAAATTTAATTTGCTATAAAATATTTTATTAAGCAGTGGCAGGCTGAGATCAAACAGGCCAGGCAAAAATTAGGGAAAGGCCCCTTATGCCCTACCCAATCTCCTATGCCCCTATCTCAACCCAACGCCTGCCTACCTTTCCCCCACTATGGCTCTCCAGGGACCCAACATCAAGGGCCAGGGACTTTATACTCCAAGGCACCCACAGCCACCTACTCTCCCCAGGGTCCCCCATCTTCCAAAGCCAGACCCCACACCACAGGGCCCCCAGAGCAATAGACCTCCTATCCAGGCACAGGGCACCCACTCTGTTCACCCTTAACTGTTTATTTACTGCTGGCATCACTGTCAGCACTGCTTTAGCTCCTGATCATCTGCTGCCCATGCCAGCTAACAAACACTAGTGCCCCTATCCCATAGAGAAATGTACCTTCCTGCTGCCGCCTGCTCCCTCAAAACCACTAGAGTAGCTCAACTGTCGCCAGTATGCTAGCTCATTTAATAAACTGTGACTATGAGCATAAACAGCATACCAAGAGCCCCCTTTGGGGCCCTCTTATGTGTCTGGCCCTAGGTCCAGGTCCTGTTGCCCAACTGCTCAGTTTTTCCCTGGTTAAAGGGACATGAAACCCACATTATTTTCTTTCAGGATTCAGATAAAGCAGTCAGTTTTAAACAACTTTATGATTTACTTATATTATCAATGTTGCTTCATTCTCTTTGTATCCTTTGTTAAAGGAGCAGCAATGTACTACCAGAAGCTAGCTGAATGACAAGAGGCATGTATGTGCAGCCACTAATCAGCAGCTAGAGCCCGGCTCTTGAGCCTACCTATGTGTGTTTTTCAACAAAGGATATCAAAAGAACAAAGCAAATTAGCTCATAGAAGTAAATTGGAAATCTGTTTAAAATTGTATGTTCTATATGAACCATGAAAGAAATTTTTCATTTTTTAAAAAGATAGATAATCCATTATTAACAATCCCTCAGTTTTGCGTAACTAACACTGTTACATTAAAGGGACAGTCTACACCAGAATTTTTATTGTTTTAAAAGATAGATAATCCCTTTATTACCCATTTCCCACTTTTGCATAACTAACACAGTTATAATAATATACTTTTAACCTCTGTGATTATCTTGTATCTAAGCCTTTGCAAACTGCCCCGTTTTTCAGTTCTTTTGACAGACTTGGGGCGCGATCCGATATAGATCGCAGTTTGCGGCGCAAGCGAGGGAACCCACGTCGCCCGCAGTTTCAGCTCGCAACTCGAGCCATCCAATATGCGGCGCCGTCACTTGCTAAAGTGGCGCAAGTCTCACAAACCAGCGATGTCCAGAAATCTGCGTAAGTACAGATTTTTGGAGTCGCCAGTGACTTGCGCCACGTTAGAAACTGCCGGCGCCTATAAAACCTGACTAAAGTCTAAATCACCCGCACTGTCTAACACGCCTCCTAAACATAGCCCGACACGTCTAACACGCCTCCCTAACATAGCCCGACACGTCTAACCCTCTATCCGCTATCCCCCCTCACTATCCTAACAATAAAAAAGCTATTAACCCCTAAACCGCCGCTCCCGGACCCCGCCGCAACCTAATAAAGTTATTAACCCCTAAACCGTCGCTCCCGTACCCCGCCGCCAGCTATATTATATCTATAACCCCCTAAAGTGAGCCCCTAACACCGCCGCCATCTATATTAAAATTATTAACCCCTAATGTAAGCCCCTTACACCGCCGCCATCTCTATTAAAATGATTAACCCCTAATTTAATCTACCTACCCCACCGCCAGCTATATTATCTATATTAACCCTAAGTATATTATAGTTAATATAGGTATTACATTATATATATTAACTATATTAACCCTAATTATATTAGGGTTAATATAGTTAATATAGTTACTATAGTATTTATATTAACTATATTAACTCTATCTAACCCTAACACCCCTAACTAAATTCTTATTCAATTAATCTAATTCATTTATAAACTAAAATATTCCTATTTAAATCTAAATACTTACCTATAAAATAAACCCTAAGATAGCTACAATATAATTAATAATTACATTGTAGCTATGTTAGGGTTAATATTTATTTTACAGGTAAATTGTTAATTATTTTAACTAGGTATAATAGCTATTAAATAGTTATTAACTATTTAATATCTACCTAGTTAAAATAATTACCCAATTACCTGTAAAATAAATCCTAACCTAAGTTACAAATACACCTACACTATCAATAAATTAAATAAACTACAAACATCTATCTAAAAATACAATTAAATTAACTAAACTAAATTACAAAAAAAAACAAACACTAAATTACAAAAAATAAAAAAAAGATTACAAGATTTTTAAGCTAATTACACCTATTCTAAGCCCCCTAATAAAATAATAAACCCCCAAAATAAAAAAAATTCCCTGCCCTATTCTAAATTAAAAAAATTTCAAAGCTCTTTACCTTACCAGCCCTTAAAAGGGCCTTTTGTGGGGCATGCCCCAAAGAATTCAGCTCTTTTGCATACAAATACAATACCCCCCCCATTACAACCCACCACCCACATACCCCTATTCTAAAACCACCCAAACCCCCCTTAAAAAAGCCTAACACTACCCCCCTGAAGATCTCCCTACCTTGTCTTCACCACACCGGGCCGAACTCCTGATCCGATCCGGGCGATGTCTTCCTCCAAGCGGCAAAGAAGAATTCTTCCTCCGGCGATGTCTTCCTCCAAGCGGCAAAGAAGAATTCTTCCTCCGGCGACGTCTTCCTCCAAGCGGCTGGAAAGTCTTCATCCTTCCGGCGGCATCTTCAATCTTCGCTCCGCCACCGCGGAGCATCCATCCCGGACGACGACTGAACGACGAATGAGGTACCTTTAAATGACGTCAACCAAGATGGCGTCCGCCGATTTCCGATTGGCTGATAGGATTCTATCAGCCAATCGGAATTAAGTTAGAAAAATCTGATTGGCTGATTGAATCAGCCAATCAGATTCAAGTTCAATCCGATTGGCTGATCCAATCAGCCAATCAGATTGAGCTCGCATTCTATTGGCTGTTCCGATCAGCCAATAGAATGCAAGCTCAATCTGATTGGCTGATTGGATCAGCCAATCGGATTGAACTTGAATCTGATTGGCTGATTCAATCAGCCAATCAGATTTTTTTAACTTAATTCCGATTGGCTGATAGAATCCTATCAGCCAATCGGAATTCGGCAGACGCCATCTTGGATGACGTCATTTAAAGGTACCTCATTCGTCGTTCAGTCGTCGTCCGGGATGGATGCTCCGCGGCGGCGGAGCGAAGAAAGAAGATTGAAGATGCCGCCGGAAGAATGAAGACTTTGCTGCCGCTTGGAGGAAGACGTCGCCGGAGGAAGAATTCTTCTTTGCCGCTTGGAAGAAGACATCGCCGGAGGAAGAATTCTTCTTTGCCGCTTGGAGGAAGACATCGCCGGAGGAAGAATTCTTCTTTGCCGCTTGGAGGAAGAGATCGCCCGGATCGGATCAGGAGTTCGGCCCGGTGTGGTGAAGACAAGGTAGGGAGATCTTCAGGGGGGTAGTGTTAGGCTTTTTTAAGGGGGGTTTGGGTGGTTTTAGAATAGGGGTATGTGGGTGGTGGGTTGTAATGGGGGGGGTATTGTATTTGTATGCAAAAGAGCTGAATTCTTTGGGGCATGCCCCACAAAAGGCCCTTTTAAGGGCTGGTAAGGTAAAGAGCTTTGAATTTTTTTTAATTTAGAATAGGGCAGGGAATATTTTTTATTTTGGGGGTTTATTATTTTATTAGGGGGCTTAGAATAGGTGTAATTAGCTTAAAAATCTTGTAATCTTTTTTTTATTTTTTGTAATTTAGTGTTTTTTTTTTTGTAATTTAGTTTAGTTAATTTAATTGTATTTTTAGATAGATGTTTGTAGTTTATTTAATTTATTGATAGTGTAGGTGTATTTGTAACTTAGGTTAGGATTTATTTTACAGGTAATTGGGTAATTATTTTAACTAGGTAGATATTAAATAGTTAATAACTATTTAATAGCTATTATACCTAGTTAAAATAATTAACAATTTACCTGTAAAATAAATATTAACCCTAACATAGCTACAATGTAATTATTTATTACATTGTAGCTATCTTAGGGTTTATTTTATAGGTAAGTATTTAGATTTAAATAGGAATATTTTAGTTTATAAATGAATTAGATTAATTTAATATAAATTTAGTTAGGGGTGTTAGGGTTAGATAGAGTTAATATAGTTAATATAAATACTATAGTAACTATATTAACTATATTAACCATAATATAATTAGGGTTAATATAGTTAATATATATAATGTAATACCTATATTAACTATAATATACTTAGGGTTAATATAGATAATATAGCTGGCGGCGGGGTAGGTAGATTAAATTAGGGGTTAATCATTTTAATAGAGATGGCGGCGGTGTAAGGGGCTTACATTAGGGGTTAATAATATTAATATAGCTGGCGGCGGTATAGGGGGATTAGATTAGGGGTTAATAATTTTTATATAGGTGGCGGCGGTGTAAGGGGTCAGATTAGGGGATAGATAAGGTAGATGACAGCGGTGTAAGGGGTTCTAATTAGGGGATAGATAAGGTAGATGGCGGCGGTTTTAGGGGCTCACAGTAGGGGGTTAGTTTATGTAGATGGCGGCGGGGTCCGGGAGCGGCGGTTTAGGGGTTAATAACTTTATTAGGGATTTCGGGGGGGGGGGGGGGATCGCGGTTGACAGGTAGATAGACATTGCGCATGCTTTAGGTGTTAGGTTTATTTTAGAAGATCGCGGTTGACAGGGAGATAGACATTGCGCATGCGTTAGGTGTTAGGTTTATTTTAGCAGCCAGTTTAGGGAGTTACGGGGCTCCAATAGTCAGCGTAAGGCTTCTTACGGCTGCTTTTTGTGGCGAGGTGAAAATGGAGTAAGTTTTCTCCATTTTCGCCACGTAAGTCCTTACGCTGCATATTGGATACCAAACTGCGCTGGTTTGGTATACCTGCCTATAGCCCAAAAAACTACGGGCGACGGCAGAAATATACGTGCGTAACTTCTAGGTTACGCCGTATATGTGATACCAAACCCGCGCAAATATTGGCGTTGCCGGCTTTTGCGGGCGACGATTTTCATCGGATGGACCCCTTGCAGTCTAGCCAATCAGTGCCTGCTCCCAGATAACTTCTCGTGCACGAGCACAGTGTTATCTATATGAAATATGTGAACTAACACCCTCTAGTGGTGAAAAACTGTTAAAATGCAATCTGAAAGAGGTGGGCTTCAAGGTCTAAGAAATTAGCATATTAACCTCCTAGGTTAAGCTTTCAACTAAGAATACCAAGAGAACAAAGCAAAATTGGTGATAAAAGTAAATTGGAAAATTGTTTAAAATTACATGCTCTATCTGAATCATGAAAGTTTATTTTGGCCTAGACTGTCCCTTTAATATCATTTTTACCTCTGTGATTACCTTGTAGCTAATCCTCTGCAGACTGCCCCCTTATCTCAGTTATTTTGACAGACTTGCATTTTAGCCAGTCAGTGCTGATGCATAAATAACTCCACAGTAGTGAGCATGATGCTATATATAGTACACACATAAACTAGCACTATCTGACTGTGAAAACTGTCAAAATGCACGGAGATAAGAGGCGGCATTTAAAGGTTTAGAAATCAGTTTAAGTCTACCTAGGTTTAGCTTTCAAAAAAGAATACTAAGAGAACAAAGCAAATTTGATGATAAAAGTAAATTGGAAAGTTGTTTAAAATTATATCATGAAAGTTTAATTTTGATTTGACTGTTCCTTTAATGTGCCTTTACATTTAAACTAATAGAAATAGTATGCTGTATATACAAGTATTCATTACTCACTATCTATTAGCAACACATTTCTTTAACTATTTTGTAGCCAGAGTCAAGTTTCCATGAGCCTGAAAAGAAAAAAAGATTTGGGATATTTGTTTCTTTGGTAATTTTGAAATATATTCCTTCAGTCAGACAAAAAAAAGAGAAAATGAGTACATGATGTCATAGTAAGCAACATCGTTCCCTAAATAGGCACTACATAGATGAAAAGTAGTAAAGCAATATAGTGTATATTATTTAAAGTAAGAAAACAATAAAAAATCTTTTTTTTTTCCAAGGGATATGAAACAGAGCTCCTTTTGTAAACAAAAATATATTTAAAATCAAAGTAACATAAAAAGAAACAGATTGTGTTAAAAAACAGCAAGCAGCTTACTTGTTTTCTTGCAAAATGAACAATTAGAAATTCTATGTGTATCCACTGCCTTTAGTGAGATAAGAGCTGCCATTACATAACTTAAGTTCTACTGTCACATGCTTTTTTCAGGAAAAAGTCTTCTGCTGAGCATGAGCAAGAAACTAATTGCAGCAACCACTTTAGGTTAAGCTACTCCTTTGCCTTCTTGTAGAAACCACAGCTCCCTTATGGGGATGTGAAAAAAGTAAATGAACCTTGCACAAATGAAGTTAAAAAAAATCAAAGAAATAAATGGTAAATCAAAAGTTATTTCACAATTATCTCTGTACTCAAGGTGGAGCTCTTCCACAACACTGTCATGTGTCTACATTATGAATTTAAGGATTATCTGTGCATAGTCACTTAGCTGACAGATTTGGATAAGAAGAATTAATGGTTTGCAAATGCCAAATATTTTGGAGAGATAATGGCCTGTTTGTTTATAATAAAGCTTTCTAGTACATATTAATTAAAAGACGACATATCATTGCCTAGTCAATTGTTTATGAGGCAGATATAGTTTTCATGACTCTGAGTTTTTTCCCCACCAAACATAATATAAGTTTTTCTAACAGCTGCAATTGAAAATGAAAAAAGAACTAAGCATTTAAAGAGACAATAAAGTCAAAATTAAACTTTCATAATTCCCATAGAGCATGTCATTTACAAAATGTGCACACTCTTTTAATATGCACACTTATATGCACATTTTGTGAGGCATCAGCTCCTACTGAGCATTTGCATGAGTTCACATTATATACATAAATGTTTTTTGTGATTGGCTACAAAGATGCAAGGGGCAGGGGAAATGGAAGTAACTTTGAAATTTTCATAAAAATACTACATTACAATATAACAACTAAAAACAAAATCCTAAAGATGTTGGTGATTTTGCTCCCTGCCAGGGAGTTTTTGATCATAGGGCCCTAAATGTTTTTGCATTATATTCTATTATTCATTTGTCAATCATGTAACTCTACTATATTTAGTGGTCCTTTAAAGTCCTAAAGGTAGAGAGCCTTAGGGGGCCAATTTATCATAGTGCGAGCGGACATGATACAATGTAACGTATCATGTCCGCCGCACATCGATAAATGCAGACAGCATACACTGTCGGCATTTATCACTGCACAAGCAGTTCTGGAGAACTGCTTGTGCAATGCCGCCCGCTGCTGATTCGCGGGCAATCGGCCTCTAGCAGGGGGTGTCAATCCATCCGATCGTATTCGATCGGGTTGATTTCTGTCCGCTGCCTCTGAGCAGGCGCACAAGTTATGCAGCAGCGGTCTCCCGTGCTTGATAATTTGGCCGCTTATTCTTTTACTCACACGCTACCTTTTTACTTTCAACTTGTAATACTAGCGCCAACATGGGAGCGCTATTGTTTTACATTGAGCACAGTTAGCGCTCACGAGCGATAAAAAAATGTGTCACTTAACTTGCAATCTAAGCCATTGGCTATCTCCCATGGTTCTCACCTATACCTTCGACAAATTGATTCAGCATAAAAGTCAATGGTTGCTGTTTTTTCTTTCCAGGGTAGCATTAATCTATGCCTGATGCACCCAGCCTTTATCCACTCCAAGTGATGTTTACAATCATAAGTCATTATTTCAGTTACTTACAGGTTTTTTAGGCTTTAACCAGTATATTTTATTCACAAATCCACAGGGCATCAGTACAATGTGCCCTTTCATTTTTGAGGAGTTGTGCAATTATGAAAATATCTAATTTGTGCTCTGAGAGTTAAGTGCACCAAAATAATGAAATATAGCATATAATGTCAATAAAAGTCACATATAATGATGACTCTACCAGCATATTGTTTCAAAATGTCAATAAAATAAAATGTAAAACACCTCTGGACACAATGGGGCCGAATTATCATTGTGCGAGCAGACATGATTCAATATTGCGGATCATGTCCGCTGCACATCAATAAATGCCGACAGCATACGCTCTCTGCATTTATCATTGCATCAGCAGTTCTTGTGAACTGCTGGTGCAATGCCGCCCCCTGCAGATCCGTGGCCTGCCGCTAGCAGGGGGTGTCAATCAACCCAATCTTATTCAATCGGGTTGATTTCTGGTGATGTCTGTGCGCCGCCTCAGAGCAGGCGGACAGGTTATAGAGCAGCAGTCTTTAGATCGCTGCTTCATAACTTGTGCTTTCGGCGAGCCTGAGGGCTCGCCAGAAACACGGGGCAACAAGCTCTATACGGAGCTTGATAAATATGTACCAATATGTCAACTTGCATGTTGAGGTAAAAATGAAAGCACAAGGGACACTACATGACTCAAAAGCACAACAGCACCAAGGTCACCGAAAAAGGGCCAGATTAAGAGTGGAGCGCGCATCGGGTAACACTTGTATTACAAGTTAGAAGTAAAAATATTTTGCTTGCGCACTAATCTCACGCGCGAAAAAAGCCAAAGTTACATTATCCCGAATGCATTACCATATTCCCCAATAGACTTCAAGGGAGCAAGAAAAGTGGGGGAAAAAACTAACACCCAACTTGCGCGTAAATCCGATCACATTTTCTTAAGTACGCTAACCTGACATGAAAATATTAATATTTCACATTCCAATGTTCTTCACATTGTTTTATATATATATATATAAAAAAATGTTTTTTGGTAAAATATATATCTATACCTTTAGATATATATAAATTTATATATAAATATATATATATATATATATATATATATATATATATATATATACACAGTATATATAGAGGAATATCTATTTAAAATACATAGAACATATTCTGCTATGTGAAGAACATTGGAATATGAAATATTTACAGTAAATACATAGTTGCACACTATAATACACAGGGGCCAGTGTTTATGACGATAGATAATAGATAGATAGATAGATAGATAGATAGATAGATAGATAAATTGATAGATACAAGAAAAAAATGGTTAACACAATTAAGGTTAATATGTGGTTCAAAAAACAAAAATATGTGACAGATATAAAGAGAACAAATAAACAACTTTGATATCCTTAATTAAAAATACTTATATATTAGGGGAAGCAGTCGAGAGTATATATATCTCTGTGTGTGCTAAAAAATTCAACAATGTGGTCTTCAAAAATAATATCCTCAAAGAAAAAAGGACACAGCATACTGCAAAAGCAAATGAATCTTTGGTTATGATAGTATGAGTCTCACATACTACAGAGCTTCAATCCAGCTCTGAGATTTTAGCGTATTTTAAATAACCCAATGGCACAACAGGATCATCTCCTAAGTAATCGCCTTTTATTAAAAGGAATGTGTTAACAATACATTATATATTTATATATTTATATAAATCCAAAAGGAAAAAAGTAGATGGCCCCAGCACTGTTTTCTTTAAAAGTGAAAAAACCTTTATTAAGGTGACATAATGTCTGTTCATTATGTCACCTTAATAAAGGTTTTTTCATTTTTAAAGAAAACAGTGCTGGAGCCATCTACTTTTTTCCTTTTGGATTTATATATTGGAGGTGAGCAGGACCCTCTGGCTACCGTGCACTCTGCTAACTATTTCTGAACTGTTGATTTGTGCTGGACCTATTGCTTTTATATATATATATATCTATATATATATATATATATATATATATATATATATATATATATATATATATATAAAATCTTTGTGCCTGTATTATACCTCACCCTTGTATGTGACCAGCCCTTATCCTCTGATTTAATCATACAGCTTTCTCAAGGAGTCTGGTCCTGTTTGGTTATTTCTCCATTTTTCAAGCACCCGCTTTTCATCCATTGGTTGAAGTGTGTCACACACACTCACATACACACACACTCACATACACACACACTCACATTCACAAACACATATGTTCTCTATAGCAGTCAAAGGGCATTTCAAGGTTTTATACAAGATTATAAAAAAGTTTATTATACATTATGCATTAAACAGTTTAAATTATAATCATACACTTTTTTATATCACCTTTTTGTTTGCAGTATCTTAAAAAGTGATTCCCTCGTTCTAGGGCAGAGTTAATTTAGACAGCTTTAAAGCACAGCAGGGATATAGTACAGCAAGACAACACATGTGGACAGCTGTTAGTCCTCATTAGCACATGATACATTTCTGCTTGCTGTGTAGAAAGGCTGATACAGGGCATCCAAACCAGTCTCAAAATGAGTTACTGAGTTTAAAAAGATGAGGGGAAAAAAGCTCCACAGTGAGTAAAATATAAAAAAACAATCATTGTATAGACCAATGTGCACATTTCAGAAAACCTACACTAACAGTGCTTACACAGACAAACACACACATGAAATAAGGAATTATTGGCTCTCATTTAAAATCATGTTACCCTTCTTATAGCTCAAAGTAAGCAAGTCTTAAAGGGACAGTCAAGTCCAAAATAAACTTTTATGATTTAAATAGAGCATGCAATTTTAAACAACTTTCCAATTTACTTTTATCCCCAATTTTGCTTTGTTCTCTTGGTATTCTTAGTTGAAAGCTAAGTCTAGGTAGGCTCATATGCTAATTTCTTAGACCTTGAAGGCCGTCTCTTATCTGAATGCATTTTTACAGTAATTCACTGTTAGTTGATTCATGTGTGTCATATAGATAACATTGTGCTCACACACGTGGAGTTACCTAGGAGTCAGCACTGATTGGCAAAAGTGCAAGTCTGTCAAAAGAACTGAAATAAGGGGGCTGTTTGCAGAGGCTTAGATACAAGGTAATCACAGATGTAAAAAGTGTATTTTTATAACTGTGTTGGTTATGCAAAACTGGGGAATGGGTAATAAAGGGATTATCTATTTTTTTAAACAACAAAAATTCTGGTGTTGACTGTCCCTTTAAAGCCATACAAAAACCTGTAATTTCTCCCTTAGAAACTGCACATGTACAATGAATTTATTGAAATGTATACATTTGATATTATAGAGTCTTTCCTCTCTAGGGCATAAAATACAACAGCTTCCAAGTAAGTCATGCTCATGTTTGAAACAACTTTATTAACATCATATTGGCATTCAAAATCAACTCACTGTGCATTTTGTTACTAGCTTTGACTGGGAATCAACAAAATGTGCAATTATGTCCCAACATTTAAATGTGTTCTCAAAAAACAGCAGCTAGAACAGTAATTTCTCTTTAAAAAAAAAAAAAAGTTCCCTCTTAAATGTCCATTCTCCTCTTTACTACCATTATTCATTCACTATCATACAAACAAACACAATGTTTTCATTATAAAAATGAAATAGATTTCATGTACATACATATGTTTAGAAATGTTATATACATAATTAAATTGGTTTTATTTGTTCAGTATAGACAGTTTATATAATAAATATATACATGGAAGAACATTTCATGATACAGTCACTTACATTTAGGTAAAAATCTTTATCTACCCAACTATACTTTTTCACACAGAACATACCGACCAACAGATAATAAATACTAAATATTTTATAATACTGACTTATCCCATTCCATCTAGTTTTAGAATAACTGGTGTATGTATAGCATAATTAGTCGTATTAAATGCGAAATCAATACATTATTCTTTTAACAAGTGACTCAACACACAAAAAAATTACTTGTTCTAACAAACTGGTGCTAAATATTATATCTGCGATATTAAAGGGGCATGAAACCCAATTTTTTTCTATCATGATTTAGAGCATGCAATTTTAACCACCTTTCCAATTTACTTCAACTATCTAATTTGCTTCATGCTCTTGATATCCTTTGTTGAAAAGCTTATCTAAATATGCTCAGTAGCTGCTGATTGGTGGCTGCACATAGATGCTTCGTGTAATTGGCTCACCAATGTGCATTGCTGATTCTTCAACAAAGGATATCTAAAGAATGAAGCAAATTACGTAATAGAAGTGTATTGGAATGTTGTTTAAAATTGTATTCTCTATCTGACTCATGAAAGAAAAAATGTGGATTTCATGTCCCTTTAACATTTATAAGGAAAATGGTAAAGTACCTTGTAAAGAGTCATACCTGATCTATCGTCACTCTGTGAATCACATCTTCTGCACAGCTCTGGAATGGTTTTGAGGGATGTTATAGAATACTGAAAAACAAAGAAAATGCATTTCATATTACACAAAAAAAAATTGAACTCCAACAAAAATGTTGATTAATTAACAATTTAATTTAATTTTGAACAATTTTATAATTAATAATTTAAAATGTAAATGCAATTTTAAATAAATAATCTGGTGATAATATTTTAGTTTTGTCTAATTCCATAGTTATTTTTGTTTTGTTTTTTAAACATTTTTTTAGTACATCATATCATAGTAACAATATCTATTTAATTTAGTTTTACTATTAAACACTTAAAATATATACATAAAATATAGAACATTAATATAAATATATTTCATTTAACAAATTATTGTTTAACTAGTCCTAAAGCCCATGTACACAGGCCATATTCTGCAGTGCAGTGCCATCCGCCCACGCTCGGCCACGCCCCATCAGGCCCGCTCCTGCCCAGCCGCGCCTCGACACGCCCACTCCCATCCGGTCACGCCCCGTCCCATCCCGTCTGGTCACGTCCCCATCCCGCCCTGTCACATCCACTCCCGCCTGGCCACACCCATGTCACTCCCGTCCACCCTCTCTGCAACAGCCAGGTATGTTTGTCCTTGCGCAGTCTCCACTGCGCAAAACAGCTTCGGACAAACATACTTGCCCTTTTATTATATAGAATTCTTATTTTTCCCCCAAAAATATTCTAATGCTTGGTATCATCATTCCATCAATGTATATACAAAGAAATGAATGTGATGGAGAGACGAAGGTGTTTTGAAAGGAGACAAAAAAAAACCACACTAATATTTTAAATAGAAAACAATTATCTGAACAAGTAAGTATAAATATTTAAAGAGAACAATACAATAATTTAGATGTATAAATATAAATAGGGTAATGATTTATAAAAGTAATGTACCTAGAAGAGATTTACATTAGGGCTTCAGACAAAGCCAAAGCCGAATACATTATTGGACAAAATAGACACACAAAAAAAGAATAATTGCTTGACAAAATCAATTCATTCATTCGTTCATGCTGTATGGCGAAAAAAAAGTATGTAGGAATGGATGGAAGGAGTTATATTGTTTAGTTAATAAGCTCCTTTGCTTATAATGACGCTGAGGTGGGTCTGACAACTCATTTGTCTATCGTCCCCTGTCCAATCCTGCTATAGCATTACTAATAGCTGATGTTATGGACAGTCGGACAGGCACCAAATGCTGAATTTTAGTCATACTGGAGTTGTATATCCATTTAACATAGAGAAATAGGTTATTTTAATTGTTCAAATCCCATACGGTAAGAATTTTGTTAATTTTTATATTGTCTATACTAGCTGTTCTCATAGGAATTAACGGTAACAAATCCAAATCTAATATTTGTCTAAAACTAATGCCGGCATGGACGAGATTGGTGTGATATAGGCTTTTTTTAAAGGCTGGATCCACCTAAACAGCAGCAATGCTAAAAAGTATCTGACACTGTTATAACAATAAGCTGATAGCTGGATAAACATAGAACCGTTCAATTAGAGGGATCTCCTCTTTCAAATTAGGATTCTCACATACCTCTGCGCATGCTGGTTCTAGTGACTGTGATCACTATAGCCACTTAAAGGGACACTGAACCCAAAAATTTTGTTTTGTAATTCAGAAAGATCATGCAATTTTAAGCAACGTTCTAATTTACTCCTGTTATAAATTTTTCTTTGTTCGCTTGCTATCTTTATTTGAAAAAGAAGGCATCTATGCTTTTTTGGGTTCAGTACTCTGGACAGCAATTTTTTTTTGGTGGATGAATTTATCCACCAATCAGCAAGGACAACCCAGATTGCTCACCAATAATGGGCCAGCATCTAAACTTACATTCTTGCATTTTAAATAAAGATACCAAGAGAATGAAGAAAATTTGATAATAGGAGTAAATTAGAAAGTTGCTTAAAATTTCATGCTCAATCTGAATCATGAAAGAAACATTTTGGGTACAGTGTCCCTTTAAGTATCCAACCACTAATTTAAGTGGAACATTGTAAAGATCACCTCTACTAGCAGTCATCAGCTAAAAATTAAAGTGGTATAAGGCTACTCATTAAAATAATCCTAAAGGTACTCTGTAAAAAGTTATGCATTTTTAGGAAACAGAGGGTACTTTTTAGCTACTATCCCTAATAAAGTAAATACAGTATGAAGGCATTTTTAATGGTAATCATGAAATGAAAAAGTAAAAGAAAATTATGGAATGGGTGATGCTTTTATTTCTTTACAAACTAAAGTCTCATATCCTCTGCATGGTTTATGGCGAAGGAGAGGGTCTTTACTCATGAAGAATCTACCTGGTACATAGTGCGGTAGGTGATCACCATTGCTACTTATGCATAAGAGGGAACTGCTTTCTTTAAATGAGTGTCTCTAAAACACGTACATGATGTCTAGGATCACAGGGGATCACCTATATCCTGGTTGGGCTATGTGACCCAGAAAGATGAGAATTGCTTCTTTAAAACAAGGGATCTAATTCAATTTTACCTGTTAAATATGGTTTGAACACACTCATATGTTCCTTCTTCATGATGTGAGCTACCGTTTTTCACAATTTACTGGTAAATTACATTTATATTAAAAAGTTATACATCTCCTATGTGCTGTGATGGCTGAGATAATCAAACCATAAGATCTCCTGTACACCAGGGCCAGGCAATACTCCTGCTTTTAGATATCTTTCATAGTAGGTTTAATCATCTTGTGTGCATATGATGATATTATCATGCACCACCAGTCACTGGGAACACAAATATCCTCAATAAGCCACTATAGAACAAGAAAGTGTGGATAGCAACTGCCAGTCTACCACTTGACTGATGAAGTAGCATGGAGCACAACCCTCTGTTATCCTATTGTTGAGGTTCCAGGTTTTTCAGGGGCCATAAAGTGGTTGGGGTGAGTGGACAATAGGCAGGGTCAGGAAGTTCTGTGGGTAGAGTAAGCAAGCTGGAGCTTTGGGGAACTTGGTCAAAGTGGTGTGCAAATGAGGGCCGGTCACAGTTGGGGGGCACGTTTACAAGACCATACATTCTTTCACAATTAAACTCAACCATTTATTTTTTTGTAACAGATTTTCAAAGCAACAATAGCAAGAACATTTTTTACAATTTTTTTTGGCTGGCTCTGTGGGAATGCACCTTTAACACTGCTTAGCCTGCATATATAACATTCCAACTTAGAGGAGAAAGAGTATCAAGTAATACTTTTTAAATAAAACATTGTGTGAGCAATGCTGGTTAGGTAAAATATGTAAAACAGAAACCCGGAAAAGCAAACGTCTTCATTATACAAATGTCAATGCCTGGTTACTCTTACTGAGAGTTTACATTTAGATATATGACTTTGTGTACATTATACTATAATTTGAGACAATTAAGTTAGTCCAATAAAACAGTATCATCTAAACCTTCTACACATGGGCTGCAGTGATTATAGCTCATTATTTCTCTATGACTTAAAAATAGAATTGGCCATTTTTCCTCCCTTTCTAGAAATAGCAAGCAGATGCAGCTTTTGTTTATTGCTTGTTAAAATACTGTAAATCACAATATGTAACAGCCGGCAACAGTGCAAGCTGGTTCCTGACACAGGTTACAGTGCTTTAAAGATGAAACGCAGAACTGTAGTCACAATAAATTTATATGATAACATACACAAGAAGAAAACTGTCCGCTTGTGATCCTTCCTTATTCAAAGCTTATCAGAGTAAGGAAATGGAATATGTAGAACAATGCCTTTTTTTTTTTCTTTTTCTAAGCGTCTCAAACAATGGTCAGATGAAAAATGGAAAACAATTCACAAATGATATAGTCACATCACTGATAACATAGAAATCTTGATTTATGTTGGCAATTACATCAATAATCACATAACATATGATGTCACCAGTTATATATTCAAGTTTATATTTGTGACATAGTTGAGAATATTTATTCTGATGCACATTATGTGCTTTAGGACACTGCTGGTGACTCGATCATTTATTTCTGTGTTATTACTTGATATCATATAACATGCATACAGTATGCTTTGGTGCAGTACAGCTAGGACAGCATTTTGGTATAATTTTTTTGCAGAAAAAAGAAAAGGAGGTATTGGTACTGTTGCAGAAGAGTTTTGTTGCAATACCTGTACTAAATAGTGAAGAGCAGACAGGTGTGTCATGATACAATCATGTGGAGTAGTTGATACCTGGATTGGCTACCCGTCAGAGGTGGTATATTCTGTCTTTTGGGCTCTATTATCCGAATTTACACTCCTGTTGAGACAAGGTTAAAGGCACGTTACCTAATTGTTAAATTGTGTGAGTTTTTGGGGGTTCCCAAATGCCCCTTTAATTTAGAAGCTTTGGGTGGTGGCAGAAATAGTTAATTAGAGCAGTGTGGACAGGATTTGGGGGCTAATGTGGTGTCCCTTTAAGGTCCTTTTGTAGAGTTGCAAGGTTAAGGGAACCAGAGCTGTGTGCTGTTAACCCTTTCATGCCCACACCCCTCTATTGTGACATTGAGAAGGATTGATTTGTGAAAAACTGGTGGCAGTGGTGGGATATTTAGAGTTTTTTTCTGCTATTTGTATAGTACTAAAAGAAATTACATGTTTTTGTGTAATTTCCCAAAGACAGAACTCAGTTCCTAATTACAGAGACATACAGTGCAAATAAGCATTTCTTTTTCCCTCCCTCTTGTTGTTTGTTGCTAATCATTATGGAAGCATATAGAAAGATGCCGAAGGAATCCCTGGAGCTGCTTTGCCAGGAGAGAGCCATTGCAGCTTTTGGCAAAACAAAGGAGCAGTTGGTCCAGGAACTTCAGCAGGCAGATGACATTCCAGCAGAGCAGGAAACAGGCACAGAAAGGGTTGCTGTGAAACTGGTAACCCAGGAGATGGTACCTACTGCTGTTACCCCTGAGAGTGCAAAGGAGTCTGAGCTACAAACAGAACTCAGGTACTTGGGGGATGCTGATCCCAAACTGAGAATGGAATTGATCCTCAAGTTTCAAGAAGCAGCTGAGAGAAAGAGGGAGGCTACAGAAAGAGAGAGAGAAAGAAAAGAAGAGAGAGAAAGAGAGAGAGAGGCTGCAGAGAGGAAGGCTGCAGAAAGAGAGAGAGAAAGAAAAGAAGAGAGAGAAAGAGAGAGGCTGCAGAAAGAGAGAGAGAAAGAGAGAGAGAAAGGCTGCCAAGAGGATGGCTGCAGAAAGAGAACGAGAGAGAAAGGAAATGGATGCTCAACGGAGACATGAGCTGGAGGTTATGCAGATGAACAGAACCAGCCTGTCTCCCCAAACCAGTGAACGTGGGGAAACAGCAACAGAGAGGCCCCACCTGGAGTATTTTCCAATGTTGGAAAGAGACACTGACTTGGATGTTTTTCTGAGGGGCTTTGAGATGGTATGCAAGCAGTATCAGCTGCCCCCAGAGCAATGGGTTCGCTATTTAGCTCCTCGCCTGAAGGATAAAGCACTGGATGTATTTGCTTCACTTCCAGTAGAGGATGACCAGGACTATGAGGCCATAAAAACAGCCTTATTAAAATGTTTTAACCTCACTCCGGAATTCTACAGGAAAATTTTTTGGAGTCTTTCCAAAAGTGCAGATGACAGCTGCACAGAATATGTTGCACAGCTAAGGTCTGCTTTTAAGCAATGGACTGGGGGCCTAAAAGTCCGCACTCATGAGGCTTTGGAGGATTTGATGATCTTGGAGCAGTTCATGCAAACGCAATGTCCTGATGCCAGAGTATGGATTCTGGACAGGAAGCCCAAAACAGTGGCAGAGGCTGCCAATCTGGCTAACAATTATGCCAACAACAGAGCACCTGAAACAAGGCAGGCAGCTATTCAAGCTGTGTCTCCTAAGTGGAAAGGAGCAAACAAGGCAGCAGAGAGACCATCTCATCTACACCCTACAGCCAGAGGGGCAGGGGCCCCACCGGGCCAGGGGGATACCCGCCGGTGTTTCACTTGTAACCAGATGGGGCATCTGAGTTTCACCTGCCCAGAAAAGAAGAAGCCTGAGGGTGGGAATGTGGCTGGGGGACCAGCATCTGTTTTGTTTGTGGGTGGGTTCCCAAGGCAAAAGCAGAGAGATAACCTACAGAAGGTATCTGTGGGTGACCAGGTGGCAACAGGACTCAGGGATAGTGGAGCTTCGGTTACCTTGGTGCATCCTGAAATGGTAAAGCCGGAGAACATTATACCAGGGAGGACTGTGTCCATTCAAGGAATTGGGGGAGTTTGGCCCGCAGTGCCTGTGGCACGAGTGTACCTTGATTGGGGTGTGGGAAAAGGTTTGCGGGAGGTGGGGATCTCTGCGGATATCCCTGTTGGTGTTTTGCTGGGCGATGATTTGTGCCAGATGCTTTGTCAGTACACCCCAGAAGACAACACCTGCAACCTGGAAGGGCCAGTAGAGGGACCTGCACCAACTGAGGTACTGTGTGAAACTTTGGGGGACCCAGAGGGGAAGCTAGGGATAGACACATTGCTAGCTGAACCAGAGCTGGAGGTATCCCACCAAAGGATAAAAGATGATTCCCTTGAACATGATTGCTGGGAGGGGGGCTGAGGGTTAAGGCAGCCCTGCCTTTGTGTACACCAGTAATGTATTGTTCTAATGAAGAGGGATGTATTGAAAATGTTTGTGACAATGTTGCTTCTATTGAACCTGGGCGCTGGGAGGGAGAGCCTAGGGTTAATGAAGATTTACCTGAACCTGTACCAGTACTGTATTGTGCCAGTGAACAGGGTTATACTGCCATTGATTGTGACAATGTTGCTTCTACTGAACCTGGTTACTGGGAGGGAGAGCCTAAGGTTAATGTTGATTTACCTGTACCAGTAATGTATTGTGCAAGAGGAAAGGGTTATACTGCCATTAATTGTGACACTGTGATACCTGATGCAGTGTGTGGGAATGTGAGAGGGCAGCAGAGCTGGGCAGAGGGGCAGACCGAATGTGTGTACCCTTCTGTGCTAGAACCAGCATTGCATGCCCAAGAGGAAGGTATGGAATGGGCAATGCCAGAACTTAGTGAAGGAACTGCTATACCCCAGGAAAAGGTAGGATGTGTGCAGTGGGGTAAAGTGGCTAGTATGATATGTCAGGTACCTGAGTGTGGTGTGCCACATGAGTGGAGTGAGCAGGGGGCAGGAGAAGAGGCTTATTCTCTGTTTTCCCCTGAGGTAAAATGCCCCCTTAGTGAGGGACGTCAGCTATACAGCTACAAAGGAGAACAGGTGGCAGGTATGTGTCAGTCTGTCCCTGAAACCATTTTGCATATACAAAGAGTGAATAGCATGGCTGATGTAGGGACCAGAGTACCCCCTGCCCTGTTAGAGAGAGTAAGACAAGATGGGACCCTGGGTGTGTCTGTGGACCTCCCCTATAGGGATGGCAGATGTGAAGAAGAGGGGGAGGGAGATGTAGCTGCAGTGACTAATGAACCTGCTACTCCTACAGAGCATACTGGAGTAGGTGTGAACAGTGGCATATCTGGCATAAGCATAGCAAGAATTTCTCTTAGTCCCCTAGTGAGTTACCCTGAGGGGGTGCTAGATCCCTTTATGAGTGAGAGCGAGTGTGTGATATCCTGCAAGGAAATGTCCTCCACGAGGGAAATTGTGTCAGCTGATGCTAACTGTTACAGTGGGCAAATGAATGCAGAGAGTGTGCAGAAAGGCCAGATCTGGTCTTATGAACGAGGAAAGACAAGGATTTAGGTTGACATAGGGGATCAGCGTGGGCTGACCCCCTATTTCCACCATTTTAAAAGGGGAGGTGTCATGATACAATCATGTGGAGTAGTTGATACCTGGATTGGCTACCCGTCAGAGGTGGTATTGTGTTCTCAGCCTGGGAAAGGTTAATGTGAATTGTCTTTTTCTGTGTGTGAAATCTGCTTTCATAAAGGTGTAAGCTGAGACCCCCCCCCCACTCCTTAGCCCGTCACAGGTCTGAGGTGAAGTGTTCTTTTTGTAACTGGTAACTGTGTGTAGGAATGCAAAAAGCTCCTCCCCTACTGGGAGCTAAGACTTGTTTGCATTGGCTGTACTCGTTGTAAATTAAAACCAGGGCGTTGTCTTTGACAAGACAAAGAAAGTTTTAGTTTAAGTATGTAACAGAAAGACTGGTGGGTAGAACTGCCCTGGGACTCAAGCCACTAACATCATGAACAGCAGCTCTCCACATATCTAAAGGAATTTGATAATAAGATATTGTGTTTCTATTATTTTTTTATGTCCCCTATTCTTTTTAAAGAATTGTAACTTTGCAATTGTATGTTATTTTGAATGTCTTTGTAATTTCGCATTGTGTAACCTGTATTGATATTTTTGTTATTAAACACATAGAAAATCTCATTCTGTCTTTTGGGCTCTAATATCTGAATTCACACTCCTGTTGAGACAAGGTTAAAGGCACGTTACCTAATTGTTAAATTGTTTGAGTTTTTGGGGGTTCCCAAAACGCCCCTTGTGGTGTCCCTTTTAAGGTCCTTTTGTAGAGTTGCAGGGTTAAGGGAACCAAAGCTGTGTGCCGTTAACCCCTTCATGCCCACACCCCTCTATTGTGACGTTGAGAAGGTTTGATTCGTCACAAGGTGCTTCTCTAGTTTACTCTCAAAACACTTCTCTAAGTATTTTAGTAGTGCAGGACTCATCAATCAATATTGCCAGCGCTATGCAGATAAGGCTGTATCAAAATACAAGATACATTTAGTAAAATAATTAAAAAAAAACTATGACAATTCATTGATAAATGTAAATATTTTATATGGATATAAAAATAAACATTTTCCTGTATGTGAAAGACATTGAAATGTGAAATATTTACAATAAATACACAGTAAAACATAATATTAAATATTATTATAGAATTATTATTTAGACACATATATATAGTATAGCCCTTTGCAAATACATGGCCTTATACCACATACCTTTGAATCCTTATAACTTTTTTATTATTCATATGAATATTTTTTAATCAGATAGTGTATATATGAGTGTAACAGTATATTTTAAAGTATTTATGTTGTGTTTGGTAGCCCTAACCCTCTACGCGAGGTTGCCCTAATCCGACGTGTGATAATTCGATTGTGCTTGAGTGAACGCTTTTACATTCAACTTGTAATGCACTAGCAAATTAACGCACCCATGATATTCTTTTCTTTTTACAGAAGAAGAGGTTTTAATGGCTTTATAAAAAATAACAGTACATAAGTCTGTGGGTCCAGATAATCTTCATATAAGGGTTCCAAGAGAACTTCGATCAGTAATAGCAACTACATTAGCTGATTTATATAACCAGTCACTGTTAAAAGGTGTTGTTCCAGAAGACTGGAAAATTGCTAATGTAGTCCTTCTTCATAAAGAGAGTAGTAGGGACGATTCTGCTAACTATAGGCCAGTCAGTTTGACCTCAATTGCAGGGAAATTAATGGAAACTCTTTTAAAGGAAATAAGTTTCTTACCTTCAGACAAACAACTCAGAAGGACAGCATGGTTTCACTGCTGGAAGATCATGTCAGTCTAATCTAATTGACTTCTTTAACCATGTGACTTAATATACCAGAGAGGAGCCATAGATGTATAATATCTAGTCTTTAGCAAAAGCATTTGACACTATCCACACAACAAACGTTTTCACAAAATGTATTGCCTTGGAGTAGATGCTAAGACTGTTAAAGGGACAGTATACACCAATGTTCATATAACTGCATTAAAAAAACACTACTATAAAGAATAATATGCACAGATACTGATATAAAATCCCGTATAAAACTGTGTAAAAACTTACTTAGAAGCTCTCAGTTTAGCTCTGTTGAAAAGGTAGCTGGAAAGCCCACTGCAAGTGGGAAATAAAACACTCCCCCCTTCCCCCTTCTTTTGCATAAGAAAAGACCCTTTACACAAACAGGAGCAAGCTGGAGTAGATATCTGTCGGTATTCTCCTAAAACTTTGGGGCTTGGTTAGGAGTCTGAAAATCAGAGCAATTTTATTTAAAAATAAGCAAAATTATACATTTTAAACAAAAAATTTTTTATGGGCTATATAAATAGATCATCTACAAAACATTTATGCAAAGAAAAAATTAGTGTATAATGTCCCTTTAAGTGGGTAGAATGCTGGCTTAAGGACAGAAGGCAGAGGGTATCAATTAATGAAATACATTAAAAAGTGGGGTCAGTTACTAGTGGTGCCCCTCAAGGGTCAGTTATTGGGCCTGTTTTGTTTCACGTGTTCATCAATGATATTGGAAGCGGGCTCCAGTAGATGGTGTGCTTGTTTGCTGAGGATATAAAAATTAGTAACAGAGTTGTTCAAGGAGGGGTGGATCAAATGAAAAGTAGCATTAAAAAAAATGGAGGACTGGGAAAATAAATGTAATACTACCAAGAGCAAAATTATAACAATAGAATCCAAAAACCCAAAGGCCAATTACAGTCTCAATGGTACATTACTGACTTTAACTAAAGAGGAATGTGAGTGCAGCTGGTAAGACCAGTTGAACTTCGTTGCATTGGGACAGATATTAGCAGCAGAAATAGCAAGGTTCTTATGCCACTTTGCAGATCAGTAGTTAGGCCTTATATGGGATACAGCATACAGTTCTGGAGACCCTATCTCCAGAAGGATATATATAAACTAGAAATTGTCCAAAGGAGGGCTACTAAAATGGTACATGGTCTTAAATGTAAAACGTAAAAAGATAAACTCTTTATGTTAAAATATGTATAGTTTAGAGGAGAGATGAGAAAGAAGTGGCATGATAGAAACCTAATATATTATGGGACTTAATGAAAGAAATCTGAAAGTATTTTCCACAAAAAAGACATACCAAAACAAGGGGTCAGAATCTTAAAGGGACATTAAACACTTTGAGATGGTAATATAATAGGAAAAATCATATATATGTATAAAAAAACCTCTGCAATATACTTTCATTATTTATTTTGTTCCCTTTTCCTGTAATTCCATTCTGAAATTGTGGGCTTTTCAGTTCCTGGAATGGAAGTGCAGGACACTGTTATATTCCACACAGCAATTGGCCGGACACTCTAGTTGCCTATTTATAACTGTCCCTAATTGGCCACAGCAGAGCGGTTAACCTAAGTAACAACATGACAGCTCCCATTATTTTATAGACACTAAAACTTTACACTTATTTTGTAAATGTTTAAACAGCTAATGCAACTTTAAAAATATATCTACATGTTATTCACAGACTAATCTTTTCTATTAATGCATCATTCTATTTAGCATTTGTTTAGTGTTTAATGTCCCTTTAAGTTAGAGGGTAGCAGGTTCAGAAGAAATGTGCAGAATCAGTTTTTTACAGAAAGGGTGGTGGATTCATGGGGGTTGATTTATGAAAGTGCGGACAGACATGATCCGCTGTAGAGATCATGTACACAGAATATCGATAAATGCTGACAGCGTATGCTGAATTGCTTGTGCAATGCCACCCCCTGCAGATTCGCGGCCAATCGCCCACTAGCACGGGGTGTCACTCAACCCGATCGTATCAACCCAATCAATGCATACAATTTTAAACAACTTTCCAAAGTACTTCTATAATCTAAATTGCTTTGTTTTTTTGGGATCATTTGTTGAAAAGTATACCTAGGTAAGCTAAGGGGCTGGGATCTAGCTGCTGATTAGTGGTTGCACACATATGCCTTATGTCATTTGCTGGTCCTTCAATAAAGGATACCAGGAGAATGAAGCAAAATTGATAACATGAGTAAATTGGAAAGTTGTTTAAAAATATATGCTCTGTCTGAATCATGAAATTAAAATGTTTAAGCAATGTTGGGAGACTAGTCAAATTAGTTATGTTTTCTCTAGAAAAGAGGCTCAGAAACCCAATCAACTTTTAACATGATATAGTACTAATATATATATGTTACTTCACCAGGACACAGGTTAAATACAGTGAATCACCTTTAATTGGGCCTACACCTTACCTCATACGATTGAGGTAATAGCTGGTAAGCAGAAAATTCTTACTTGACTGATCAACTGTGAACAGTCTCACCAGAAGACTTCTATAAAACATTTTATGTACTCACATGTAAACTTGTATATGATACATTTTACATAGCATTATAAAGCTGAGCGCCTATACTATTATATTGAATTTTTCTCTTTCTACACACTTTTCTACAGAGTTAGGGGTACTCTGTTTCAATACAGAGGCAGCACGCTGATCTTATTCTATGTTCCATTATTTTCATATTACTAATAAGCATCTTTCTTTGGGCTTTCTACAAATATTAGAATTCCTTTTCCTTCACACACATACAATAAAATTATATAATATATTCCTATATCCTAGATTTAACGCAGGTGACCTCTTTCTCATATATATATATATATATATATATATATATATATATATATATATATACGGTATATATATAAATTAATACACACAAATATGGCAAACTAAATCATAATGCTCAATTCAACCAGGCAAATAAAATCTTTAGGTTTCCATTTATTTTACAATTACATAAAATTATATGAAAGCCACATTACGGAAACAACTTGAAATAATTAACTTCAAATCATTAACAGTCACAAACGTTATAACAAGCAAACCATTATAACATTTCCACTTACACATGCAGATAGAATCATTAATCATCACCATAGTGAAAACTAAAATCTGTGTAATTAAAAACAATTCCTACATATAAACTACATAAAATATATTTTTAGCACGAGAGATATAAATAGGGAAACAACCACAGATTTAACCACAATAAAGATGCTACTATTAACAGCTTTCTTTCTTGTTCAAATACAGTGTAATGTCTCTTTGTTGTTTTTCTTTGTATTGTTTTTTTTGTTTTCACTAACGGCTTTTGCACAATATTAACTCAAAAGAGGCCTCTAAAGTGGAGAACAGCAGAACCCTGCAATCTTACTTAAATATGTCCCTGTTTCACTGGGCCTTTTTATAAAATATATAATTATCTGTGTACTTAGTATCCATAAATTTATAATGCTCTGCTGTCCCTGTGTGTTAAGAATTTTACCATCAGTGACCTAATTAACTATGAAGGTACCCTAGTGGTCAAACAATTGCCTAATGTGGTCCTGTAACCTATTTTAAAGTCTAATAGTTTTTTCATTGCTAAGACATTGATGCCCATTTATCAAGCTCCGAACGGAGCTTGAGGGCCCGTGTTTCTGGCAAGTCTTCAGACTCGCCAGAAACAGCAGTTATGAAGCAGCGGTCTAGACTGCTGCTCTATAACCCTGTCCGCCTGCTCTGAGCAGGCGGACAGACATCGCCGGAATTCAACCCGATCGAGTACGATCAGGTTGATTGACACCTCCCTGCTGGCGGAGTCTGCAGGGGGCGGCGTTGCACCAGCAGCTCTTGCTCTCCGCATTCAGCGATATCTGTCGGACCTGATCCGCACTGTTGTATCAATTCCGACAGACATTTGATAAATATGCCTCATTGTATAACATTTCAGATATTGCAGATATAAAAAAACGTGAGTTGTACTGTAGCCCTAGGGCATACCTCCCAACATCTGCCGGATGATTTCCGTGATCTGGGAGGTTAAAAGCTTGAGGGCGATGGCCAACTGATAATTTATGGATGGGTGGCATATGGGAGTAGTGGTGTTACTCGATAGGTGGTTTCAGGCATTCCATGGGCTTGTCTGGGAGGTCAGTGTGCGTGTCTCAGTGAGGTTTGGGCAGGGTTCAATCAGTCCTTAAAAACCGGGACACACCAAGGGATCATACCTTTCACCCCCTGACAATCCTACAGGAGGAGTGATGGTTATGAGCTATGCTAGTGTGTGTATCTCAGTCCCACCTAAAATTCAGGGTAGAGGGTGTCACCTTTGTTAAATTTCTAAAGAGGTGTTGAAGGGTGCTAAGCCCTCCATTCATAACAACAGAACTTCTACACTTCAAACGTATTGGCTGCCCTGAATTTGCACTAAAGTACACTTTTTTTACATGTCAAGCACTTAAGATACAACATCAATATCACCTGATCTTTTGATATTTAGCTCTGTGGCCAATGATTTTCACCTTTAGGGTTCACTCTGCAAAGAAAAAACTAATTTGCATATATGACTAACTTATTTTCATCAGGATATATTCTCAACACTCATTAACCATATGAATTTCATAGGTATCTTGGCATGATGGATATACTTCTACAGTCACCTCAGGACCCCTAACATCTACAAATTACGTGTTTTTAGATTTCATTTTTAATATTTGATTAAAACAGTACTGGCATTATTAAAATTGTATTTTTAAAAGGAGATCGCTTAATCACTGCTTTCATAGAAATCTATTGTAATCTATTTCCATCCGCACCACTGCCAAACCATCTAAATGCATATTTTATGTTGTCAGGAAGGGCAAACTGTCCACTATTTTTCTGTTGCTATATAGATGCTTTTTAACTTCGACAAGCATTCTTTCCCCCATATTTAAATATATTGTTTATTAAACCACCATTTCTATTCTGGTGTGAAATTAAAACACAATGGTGACAACAGTTTTCTATGCAAAGGACTTTTAATATCATCTTTCACTGAATTTATACATTATTTAAGCTGTATATTATGATCCCGCTGCCTTGCTACATTGTATCTACTTTGTACCTTTGTGACCAGGTATTTATAGGGGGTGTGCCTCCATACTAAGTCCAAGCTCATTCACGGAGTGAGTTTAAAAATGCTTGCCGCTACATTATAGAACTTGTAAACTGAAAAGAGCATTTGTGATTGTGAAAGATCCATAAAGAAGGAAGCCCTCTGTGGTAGTAGGGTTGTCACTTGTCCGGGAATGACCAAGACAGTTCGGGTTTCCATTTGTGTGTCCGGATCTGAAGCTGAGTCATATCCAGACATGAAAATGTCCAAGTTTGGTGGTGAATGAACAAAGCCAAAAAAAGGTGAGTTTGTGTATTTGCAACATACTGCACATCACTACAATTATTTCTCTCTTGCCTGTGTGTCTTTGTGTGGGAATGTGTCTGAGTGTGGGAGTGTTTCTGTTTGTGTAAGTGTCTTTGTGTGTGAGTGAGTGTATGAAAGTGACTGTATTTGTGTGTGTGTGTGTGTGTGAGAATGTGTGTGTGTTAGTGTATGAGAGAGTGTGTGTGATCATTAGTGTCTTTGTGTATGTGAGAGAAAGAGTGTTTGTAAGAGAGTATGTGTGTGTGTGTGTGTGTGTGTGAGAGAGTGTGTGTGTGTGAGCGTGTGAATATCTAGTTGTGAGTTTGTGTTTATGTGCTATTATACATAGGGGCATATTTATCAAACTCCGAATGGAGCTTGATGCCCCGTGTTTCTGGCGAGCCTGCAGGCTCGCCAGAAACAGCAGTTATGAAGCAGCGGTCACAAAGAAGGTTGAAACCCAATATGGTAACCAAGGCAGTGAATAAAGTATCCTTGGTAGGAAGGATCAGACTGATACACTTCAGGAAAGTAATTTTCAGTGAAAAGCACAAGTGGGCAAAAGAGGCTTCTCCCAGGTGGTAAATCGCCATAGAACAAGCTACTGAGCTGTTGTTCATTCTTGAGAGAGCGCTTCTCTTTCTGTATGTATGTATAACTATTTACATATAAATTATAAATGAGGTACTTATATATAACATTAAGTTTGGCTACTATCATTAAATAAAATCTCAGAGGATCTATTGACAGATTAGCAGTCCTACAATATAAAACCTATGTAAATACTTGACAAATTACTCATACAGTTGGGAATGTATAATTATAATACACAAAACTCCATCTGCTAAGCTTTATTATGGTTAGTGGAAACATTCCAGAATTCCATAAAAAAATAATATATTGAGGACTGAGACAGAGACAAACTTTATGCTAATGCTCAGTGGTTTAGGTTATATAAGAAGAAGAGAATTGGATGACAGGATAATTCACTGTCACCTAGATTACGAGTTTTGTGTTATGAGTCAAATAGCAGCGTTGTGGCCCATAACGCATCATTTTCCCTAACGCAGCCATTACGAGTCTTGTCAGTATAGGTGTACCGCAAGCCTTTTATTTAGCCTGTTAAGCAACGTCAGTACTGCACTCCTAAAAATGACGTTTTTTAATGGGATTCCCAAAGCGCTGGTATTACAGTTTTGCGGTGAGGCTAAAAAGCGAGCGTTACAGCCTAAAACAACAAGATCTGTAACACCACCTAAAGTCAGTAGTTATGAGTTTTACGCTACAAAGCTATAACATAAGAATAAATACTAACTAAAAACTAACATAACTAAATTGTTAAAAAGTACACTAACACCCATAAACTATCTATTAACCCCTAAACCGAAAAACCGAAGCCCTCCTGCATCGCAAACACGATATTAAATTTATTAACCCCTAATCTGCCGCTCCCAAAATCAACGGCACTTTAAAAAAATATTACCCCTATTCCGTCGCTCCCTGACATCCCCACCACTATACTAAAGTTATTAACCCCTAAACCACCGCCCTCCCACATCGCAAATATCATTTAAATATTATTAACCCCTAATCTGCCGTCCGCTCACATTGCCCCCACTATACTAAAGTTATTAAGCCCTACACTGCCGCCACTATATTAAACCTATTAACCGCTAAACCTCAAACCCCCCACAATGAAATATACTAAACTAAACTATTAACCCCTAAACCTAAACCCCCCCCACATAGAAATAAACTAAATTAAACTATTTACCCCCAAACCTAACAACCCCCTAACTTTATATTAAAATTGCAATTTCCCTATCTTAAATTAAATTAAAATTTACCTGTCAAATTAAAAAACTTAAGTTTAAACTAACAATTAAACTAATATAATAATTAAACTAAAATTAAACTAACTATTAATTAAATTAAACTACACATTAAAAACAATCCTAATTCGAATTAGCCAATAGAAGGAGAGCTGCTTAAATCCTATTGGCTGATTTGAACAGTCAATAGGATTTTAGCAGCCCTGATTCCTATTTTCTGATAAAAAAAATTCAGCCAATAGGAATGCAAGGGACTCCATCTTGAATTGCGTCCCTTACATTGAAGATTCAGTGTACGGTGGCGACCTATGAAGAGGATGCTCTGTGCCGGATGTCTTCAGGATGGACTCGCTCCGCGCTTCCGGGATCAAGATAGAAGATGCAGCCTGGATGAAGATTGAAGAGGCCGCCTGGATGAAGACTTCTTGCCGCTTGGATCAGGACTTCGATGCCGGGGTGAAGATCGTTCAAGCGGGACTTTAAAAACTGTAAGTGGATCATAAGGGGGTTAGTGTAAGGCTTTTTAAAGGTTTTTTGGGGTGTTTTTTTTTTTTTTTAGTTTAGGGACTGGGCAGTAAAAGAGCTAAATGCCATTTTAAGCGCAATGCCCATACAAATGCCTTTTTCAGGGCAATGGATAGCTTAGGTTTTTTTAGATAGATTTTATTTTGTGGGTTTGGGGGGGGGGTGGGGGTTTGTAATGTTAGTGGGGGTTTGTATTTTGTTTTCATAAACAGAGCTGATTTCTTTAGGGCAATGCCCTATAAAAGGCCCTTTTAAGGGGCATTGGTAGCTTATTCTAGATTAGGTTTTATATTTTGGGGTGTTTTTTTATGGGTATTAGAATACGAATATTTTTTTATTTTTTATAATTTATTTGTTATTTTGTGTAATGTATATTTTTAGGGGGTGTTTTTTTTTAGCAAAAAAAAAGAACTGTTTAACTTAGGGCAATGCCCTACAAAAGGCCCTTTTAAGGGCCCTTGGTAGTTTGGGGGGTGGGGGTTTGTATAGTGTTAGGGGGTGGTATTATTTTTTTGGAGCAAAAGAGCTGTTTAACTCAGGGCAATGCCCTACAAAAAGCCCTTTTAAGGGCCCTTGGTAGTTTATTCTAGATTAGGCTTTTTTATTTTGGGGTGTTTTTTTTTTTTTTAAAAGGGTATTAGAATAGGAATAATCGTTAATTTTTTTGGATAATTTAGTTTTGTTTGTTTTTTGTAATGGTAGGTTTTTTTAATTTTTTGTAATGGTAGTTTTTTTTTATTTTTTGTAATGTTAGGTTTTAGTGTAAGGCAGGTTAGGTTTTATTTCACAGGTAAGTTTGTATTTATTTTAGCTAAGTAGTTAGTAAATAGTTAATAACTATTTACTAATTAGTCTACCTAGTTAAAATAAATACAAACTTAACTGTGAAATAAAAATAAAACCTAAGCTAGCTACAATGTAACTATTAGTTATATTGTAGCTACCTTAGGTTTTATTTCACAGGTTAGTATTTAGTTTTAAATAGGAATTATGTAGTTAATTTTAGGGGGTGTTAGGGTTAGGTTTAGGGTTAGGATTAGGTTTAGGGGTTTATTTAGTTAATAATTGTAAGTTTAATTTAGCTCTATTTTAATAATGTTAAAGTTAGGGGGGGTTAGGGTTAGGGTTACATTAGGGTTAGGGGTTAATAGTTTAATTTAGGTTGTTGCGATGTGGGGGGCTGGCTGTTTAGGGGTTAATAGGTTTATTTAGTTAATAATTGTAAGTTTAATTTAGCTCTATTTTAATAATGTTAAAGTTAGGGGGGGTGTTAGGGTTAGGGTTACATTAGGGTTAGGGGTTAATAGTTTAATTTAGGTTGTTGCGATGTGGGGGGCTGGCGGTTTAGGGGTTAATAGGTTTATTTAGTTGTACTGATGTAGGAGGCCAGAGGTTTAAGGGTTAATAAATTTATTTAGTTGCGGCGATGTTGGGGAGCGGTGGAATGGGGTTAATAACTTTAATATAGTTGCGGCGATGTTGGGGTTCTGCGAAATAATGGTTAATAACTTTAGTATAGTGGCTGCGATATCGGGAGCGGCAGATTAGGGGTTAATAACTGTAGGCAGGCGTCGGCAATGTCAGGGGCAGCAGATTAGGGGTGTTTAGACTCAGGGATGATGTCTATGGGGAAAGTGTGCACGAGCACGTCAAAACACCGCTTGTTTTTGGTGTGGTATGGAGCTCAACACAACCATATCGCCCACACAAGCCGGGTTTTTTTAAACTTGTAAAGGCAGCGCTATAGGGGATTAAATAACGCCACTTTTGTTGCATTCTTTACTTTCCCTATAGCGCTCAAAACTCATAATCTAGGTTTGTGTTAGAATCTATACTTGTATAAAGTGCATATTAAAAAACAGATCACGTTAGTTAGACAGTAATTTGTTTCCTTATGTTGTCTATTTTAAGGAAATTTAAATTAAATGACTCACATACGAAACAAACACATAATGCTTGAGAAAAAAAATCAGATTATCAATTACAACACTCACTAGCAGAAAGCATAAGATTGGTGCAGTATCAGCGTACGGGATTGTCTCAGTCATCCACCTAATTCATAATCCTCAATTAGTTGTAGGCATCTCAAATAAAGGAAATAACATACAAATAATTAAAAAAATAAATACAAACTCTATTAAGTTAAAAACATAAGTGACGCGTTTCATGGCTGAAAGTTTGCTGTTTCTTCAGACTTGATTAATATGCGATGACCTTTATTTCAGCTGCCTCCTAACACTTGAATATTCTGAACAAGCTGCAGAGTGCTGTGGGCATGATGATTGAGAGAATGCTTGCTGCTTGTGAGTTATCTTATTCCTAACTTTACACTTTATTATCCTACATACTACACTATGAGGTGAATTTTCTTTGAATCATTCTATACAATGACCCCTACTTGTTGCTGAAGGTTTATATTGAAGTGGAAATGGGACTTCAGAGTTTCTGGAATTGTTAAAATCTCTTAGTAACATCCCATTTATAATAATGTCTTTTGTTATTCTAGATTAGGTTTTTTATTTTGGTTTTTTTTTTATGGGTATTAGAATAGGAATATTTTTTTTTTATTTTTGATAATTTGTTTGCTATTTTGTGTAATGTATATTTTTAGGGGGTGTTTTTTTTTTTTAGCAAAAGAGCTGTTTAACTTAGGGCAATGCCCTACAAAAGGCCCTTTTAAGGGCCCTTGGTAGTTTGGGGGG